>NW_019211457.1:23336635-23743168 GCF_002443255.2 Varroa destructor | reverse complement strand
TTTTATTATTAATAACTTCATATTTACATATTTTGTGAAGCTGCATTGTAGTGATACAGAGGTTTTCCTTACACCATAAATTTTTACCTCATTGTAACAATCCTTGCCGCTAAAACCTTACCGTTGTTTTATTGCCCTATTGACAGCGTGATTGATGCGTGCGTATTACTTTTCAAAAGCACAGAGCTTGTCTCTATGAAGTTCTTAGTTGTATTCGTCGTATAATATAGAATTTGGTGTTTCTATTTTAGAACGCTTCATCTTGTACTTCAATCATCATAATAATATCTATATATAAGTAAGAAAAAATTATCAATACGTAAATCGAATGTCATCATATACATCGTGACCGTTATCACAGTATTTTTAATCAGCTACGGCTTAATTCAATATATTCTCAAGCTATTCATCGAGATAGACGAAAGTATTATGATGGTGATGATGATGATGATCATAGTGAAATATTGTTGATAAAAGAGAACCGATGCATAGAAAGAACGCATATTAAGGGGCAATTACTGGGGTTCATTTTGCGTATACGATATATATGTATATAAAGAATTAGTGAGGCGTTCAATGATTGAATGAATGAATGAATTTAATTGTTAATGATCGTGGCGACAACGACGATGATTTAAGTATTTTCGTTTGGTGAAATTGACAACAGGTGAGCTTGTTTGGGTAGGCTGCACGCCCATGTGGGTGGCTAGAATCGATGGTTGAGGAGAAGCATTCTAAAGCGCAACGGAAGAGCTTCCTTATACAGCAGTTACTTCCCTTTATCACCCTATGAAGAACCCTAGCTATAGTATTAGTACTCTTGTACCGGTTTAATTGCACTTTAATTGCACGTTATGAGCAATTATTATCGAAAAAATTGTTCGAGGTTTGTTGTACGGTGAAGTCCCGTTAGCGACGGCCAGTTTCTGGATCGATGGAAGACAATGATGTCGATCATTTACAACTGAAAGAGAACTCTGCTTTAGAGTCGATGAATAATAGGAGAGTTTAAATGGCTCGAAGCGCAAAACAGTTATATACATAGCAGACATACAAGGAATGAGCCAGGAAAGCGTTTAGATGAGAGACGGCTACAGTGCCGGCTGCTGCTTTCCCTTACAGCAAATTCGTTAGTATTAGAAGTATATTTGCATAGCCATATGTTGGGCGTTTAATCTGGGGTTGTGTGGGATGAAAGTGAAAATGGGTTAGTATGAGCGTATTTCAAACTGAAATTCTAGATATCGACAGATGTAGTGACGCATCGAAGCACGAAAACAGCTGCAATCGACGACGGACTCATGCGAATAAATGATGAATTTTTCAAATGTTTTTAGATAACTGCATAAAGGATTGAAGTTGAGGAAGAAACTAGATATTTGATCATGAAAATGATGTAAGCGTAAGAGAAACAGCAAGAGGATAGAAAAAGTATTAGTTTCTTTACGCGAAAACTCGAGATTTCTCACGTGAAAACGCGTCTAAATTATAAAAATATATATATACACACACACACACACACACATAATTGCCCTTCATTTTTTCATATGCTGCATTATCTCGTATAGGAAAAAAGCTTACCCATATTCTGACAGTACTAGCGCGGATCTTAATAATCTTAATAATAAGGTAACAAGATGAAGGTCATTAATCAGCTGAAAATATACAGAGCAATAATGGATACAAATAATAAAACGATTACAAAAATCCAAAAATGGACGATGGGTGCAGGACCTATAGCAACTGTCGAGAACTCATAATAAAAACCAAACTAGGGATATCAATTGCGCTGAAGTATAGCCACCTCTTAGATTATGCCCCGCTAACAGGATACCTTAACCATTGCCCAAACACACAAATAAGGACGTCTCGTTTTCGATGTCAAAAACGAGGCTGGGATGAAAGGTTCCTTACCTGAGTCCGTCGTCAGATTTTCCAAAAAACAAGCATTGTACATTCGCATATGTGAGAACTATTTAGCAATCGCAAATTTTTACATTCTGACAAATTACATGTGCTTAGGGTGCACATCACCGGGCAGTTTAATTTCTCCAAAGACATAGTTGGAGCGAATATTTAGTAAATTACACTAAATATTGCGATAAACCTTATCATTGCAACGCCAATGTATAATAAATATATACATGTGCTTCCATATATACATGTGGTTTACGTAGTTCAGTATTACGGCTGAATTTTTATGCACAAAACGGTTATTTTTAATTTCATTATTTTCCAAAAATAGATAATTTTTGGAAATCTTTAACTCCAATTTGTCGCATGCAGCTTAATGATTTATTATTATCTTGGCAAATTGAGACAATAAGGACAATTTTAGCGGATTTTGTGGATTAGTATTAAATCATTTTGCTTAGATATTTTGAATTATTAAACGTCCATTGCCATACTCATCCAATTAAGCGGGAAAAACCTAAACAGATGGGGGTCGGAATCCTGCATATAAGACAAATACTATATATTATAAATACTACATACACTAATCTGCTTAGCTTAGTGATTTATAGGTTTATCTATCTGAAACAATCCAAATGCATTTTTATATTTGGCTTTGTTTCAGCAGGGAACTTTTCCTATAATGCAAAAAAGAGAACTAGAAAAATATATATTTTTAATACACGATGACTAAATCAAAGATATATTATAGTTACAACTGAAGCGCATAAACACAAGTCCGACTTATTTGGTTCTTTGGCCTGAACTCAAATCTTTCGGGCCTGCTAATAAAAATGCATTTGTTTTGTTCTAACGTTGAGCAGTAATAACTTGTTTTCGTATAAGAAAAATTTTTATATGAGAAATTTATTCAGGTTGCTTAAACCCTATAGCTTTTTCTACTGCAAACATTCCTTTTGAGGATTATACAGATAAATAGACGAAACGTTTACCTCCTGACTACGAGGACGATGATTGTTATGATTGCTGAAAGAACAACGAATCCGCCAAAGACTCCTAGCGCAATGAAACCGCCTAGAACCACGGAATAATTAAAAGCACATAGCAAAATGTCTTGTTCGAGTTCTCAATTAGACAGCAAAATACATATTGTCATAGTTAATTAGGATTTTATAACTGCTTTGGTTTGTGCTTCGTTTTTTTTTTTCGATTAGAAGCACAGCTCATCCCTGTTCTTATTTATTTGAGTTTTGATTAAATCACTTTTACACGCACAGGCTATCTTAAGTAAAAATCTCAACGTGAACGTGTGTTTCACAATTTATAATACCTTTGGCAATTTCAATGACGATGGCAAAGAAACTTGAAACAACTTATGTCCTATGCATGCTCATTTTCCGACTACAAAACAAAGTAGGCAGCGTTAGGGAGCAAACTCAGAAGTATCGTATGAAATTTTTACTGCTTCTTTGTCATTTTTGCATAATTAGCAGGCAAGCTTGCTTTCTTATTTGCATCTGACGCGTGTCCTGTCGTGTCCTGTTAATTGTTGCCGCTGGCACTAAAGGTTACAGATCGGTGTCTACTCGCTTTATTTTTAATTGCCCCTAAAGATGCTATACCGTAATGCATAAAACTGTATATACAGAATAGACTGCTCGTTAATGTGAGTCGTAGAACATCAATTGGCCTTTTACTCTATTAATATATAATACTGTAGATTAGCTGGCACTACATCAGGGGGCTGATGAAAATGATTGTGTCTAAGGTCTTGCGAAGTGTGTGTTACCACATCGTCGGGCATAAATAAAGGTCAGCCTATAAGCTTGGCTACGGTTGTTTGCAGCTGTGACGTTCTCATTATATTTTCCCATCGGAACGTTTGCACGTAATCATCATCCGACGAATTCAAATGTCCAGGCTAGTATTGCCCATTAATGGCCCAAAATGCTGGACGCCATTAATATTGCCACACTTATATATATATACTGTTAAAGGTGAAAGCTACCTATTTTAACAAAAACAAATATATACGTCTATCGTATCTACGCATGATTACTTAATTACTTACAATCTAGCAACTTCAAAATTTGAGCAGTAGTAAGTCTTGAAAAATTTTAAATTGCTATTATAGATTTCATAAATTATTCATGTTAAGGGTCAAAATAGAAAAATAACTATTTCCTAATTCGCATCTTTGGCTCCTTGTGTGTACGTGTACTAAGGCAGCATCTGCATTGGCTTACCCATATTGAGGCGCGCTGCTGCCGGGGGTGCGGAACTAACGTGCACTGTCCGTGAATCCTCAGCACTGAGGATCTCATTTTCCCTAGGATCATTGTTCTGAGGTACCCGGGCTAGGGAGGGCTTCCTGTGGCTAGGCAAAAGAGATGGCGGACGTGGACGGGGTCGAGCTGTCTGTATTGGTCGCTGATAAATAGGTGTAGGTTCTTTTGTGGTTGTAGTCGTACTGGTAGGTGTCAGCGTGGTTGACATCGGATAATCCGTCAAGCCGTGGGGGTAGCCGGGGGAAAATTGTGGGGTGAAACGATTGAACGTCGCTGTCGAGTGGAAAATTCCGTTTGACGGCTCGAAATTAGGATGCATTTTGACAGTGGTCGGCTCCGTTGTGGATTCTTCGGTTGACGGCTCCGTTGGAGGTTCAGTTGGAGCAAATGTAACAATGCGACGAAGGCATCGGGGATGAACACCACCCTCCCAGTAACCTTCAGCGCCGCACCGCAAACGTGATACGGTTCCTTCTTCGAGTTCATAGCCAGGATCGCAGATATAGTCTGCCGTTGTTCCATAGATTTGAGAAAGAGATGACAGCTGGAACCGGCCATTATTCAGGTGAGGTGGGTCCTGGCAGACGATTGCTATTGGCCAGAAAAAACAAGTATCAAACATAGTAAAATTGAAAAAGGCCACCAGAAGGCCGTACCGAAGCTAGTAAAATTTAAATCGAATTTTACTAGTTGATTATAATAGATTCGTTTCATAATAATCATTTTGCAGTCTTGTACAGCCTCTCAACTTGACTAGAACTAAACAGAATTACCATTATGATGACGCTGATAGTTACCGACGAATTATACTCGTAATCGACTAATGGCAATAGATAAAAATTGGGAGCTTTCTACGCCATTCGCATATTTAAATCACAGTAATACTTTACTCATGTATAAATGTAGTACATACTATCAAGACCACTTCAATAAATTAAATTGATATCTTGTTTTTCAATAGATCTGGGATCCGCTCTCTCCGCATTTTTCCCGCAACTAAATTTTCTAGTGAATTTTAACATTGGCACATATATGTACACTTATGATGTATACATGGAAATTTTTTTGACTTAAGGCAGCTGATATGCTTACGTTCGCAGCGTGCCGGGGGTCCGTTCCATCGGCCATCAACGTCGCAAACCAACTGAGCTCTTCCGACGAGAACAAAGCCGACATTACACGAGTACTGCACTGTGCTAAGATAGTGAGTTGTGCCTTTTAGGAGCTCGAGTTGGCCGTTCGCTGTCGGCGCCGGGCGTCCGCAGTCGATATCTACAATTCAAACAAGTCCGGTAACGATGGCAACGTAGTAGAAAGATGTAGCAAATAGTGCCAATTATTTTTAAAGCCAGGGCAGCTGGTACATACGGCCGTAGGACTATACATATATATATATATACGCGCTCACAGTTTTGTGTGCGTTTATCATGACATTATTTATAGGAAGAGCCTTATCCGATCGAGCGAACACCTCCCTTATGCATTGGACTACATTTCTCAAGTGATCAAGTGTTTCATTCTTAAGCGTTAGTGACCTTTTCCTATGTGGCAATTCAGATTGCGGTTCGACTGTACGAGCGTCGGTCTCTTGACGGCGGAGGTATTGAGCGTAGAGCAGTGCTCTGAGGCGACAGCAATATAAAACAAAACCGATCAAACTGATGTAGTAAAGAGCAACCAGGCAAATTCATCTTGAACAAATGAGAAGACCAAACGATTGAGAGATGGAAAGAGCCACACAGGTAAAGATACGCGAAGGTTGTATAGGGGACAACACATAATAAACGCCTCGGGAACGCCCCCGTCAACGATAAATTCACCCACCGATGTTCTAAACAATACCGAAGCCCCACTCAAAGCCTGCAAAGGACGTGCAGTCTAGATTGCCGAAGGGCACGCCACGAAACAAGCTGCTTCTGCCGCAACTTCTGCCGCTGCCATAGCAGCACCGTAAGGGCCAGAGATTCCCTAATCCCTCGCTTCACTAAAGAATTCAAAGCAGGCAGAATGTGACAGGTTAAATAGGCACATGGGCCACAATGGGCTAACTACGGTTGGACGATTACGGTAATTGACCATCCTGATTCTAACTGCGTAGGTGCCTATGCAATGGGACAGGCCGTGCACGATAACTTCCCCACGATTCAGCTTTTATAAAGGAATAAATAAACACAACTGGTGTTTACGGGAAAGAGAAAATTCGGGAAAGAAGGAAGAAAACGTAATGAATATAGTAGAGGTAAATGATGCTCAAAACAGATTGCAACAACGCACATCTCAACGGCCATCCGATGTCTGTGTTTGCTTACAGTCCCTCGAATCTCGAGCCGACAGTGGAAGGGGCCGGAATAGCGTTAACATTCCCATTTACAACTAAGAAAAATAAGTCAACAGAAGAATGGAAAAGTCACTCCGCCTCTCGGGTAACAGGGTAAAAACGATGAACAGCTAAATAGAGACAAAAGGAAATAAAACGATCAAAATTGAAGGCAATTCTGTTAATCGTAATAGCTCCTCAGATTAAGCTACCTTTCTTCCGCTTGTTTTGTTCCGCGATCTATTCTGACGTCGTCTTTACCTGTCTTTACTCGTAAGCCTCCAAGTCGTTCGGTGTAATTACTATATGGAATAAACCTTCGAAGCAAAGGCACCTTCAAAGACTCAGAATCCTTTGCTTACCGTTGAACCGTTGTTTCCTAATGGCTCGACCTTTGCTGCAGCTCATCGGGCCTGATCTGCGCTTAACTTACAGCAGACGCTTGAGAAATGTTGTAGAAGATTAGCAAAGAAATAAATGTATAGCTTTAAGTTAGATTAATATCAATAATTCCCGACAGAGTAGAAGGTACAATAGTACCATTGACATATCGATTCGACATTGCTTCTAAAATAACCGTGACTTGCCGACAACGGCGTCGCTCTGCCAGCCGACACAACCGGACCAAAACAACACAATCGTGTTATTTCCAACTTTTTCGAAGCAACAGCCGTTTAAGTAACACTGATATATGAGAGTTTGAGAATTAGGCGTTAGAAGAACAGAGTAAAAATGACACCAGCGTTTTGATTTCACCATTGCGGAAAACCTTTTTTCTACCTTGACGCCAATAGAAGCCTATCCTAAAGCTACTAACCCGTTCATTCAAGCATGGATTACTTGGTTTTAGCGGATTCTCAAGTCTCTATGTTTACAGGAAACAAAATGCCAAACAAACTATTTTTTCCCCTTATACGATGTCGACGGGCCACCTTTTCCTTGCGTCAACCCATCTTCGAAGAATTCTTCTACGTTTATTGGATGCACTGGTCCATCTTTATATAGGGTTTAGGTAAATGTGCAAGTAAAGCTTAAGGGAAATTCCAAAAGCAATAATTACCCGCAGTGTAGTATTTCAGAACTATTTACGACACCTGGGTACAGCAAAGGCAAAAGAATAGAGAAGGATGGTCATATTAATGTCACGTCGCATCCAGTGTCGTCTAGCCGTCCATCCGCTGTACCCAGCTTGCAATCCAGTGGAACACTAATTATTATAATATGCAGTAGATATCAGGCGAACATCTACATTTAGGATAACTCAGGTAGGAACAAAGGCAGTTCAATCCAAAAATATAGCAGAACAGTGATAAAAATCCTCTTCTTATCCACTATCAAAGTTTCTGGACGAAGTTGGCTAATCATGTGATCCCTGCCTTTTCTTCTCTATATATTTCCTCGAAATTCCTGGGGGTTGGGCAATATCTCTGAGGGGTAAATTACCGTGGTCTTTCCTGTGTCTAAGGCTTTTAATGGCTAGTTCGGTCCCTATAGGGTCACGTTTAAGCTAGCCTGTCGAGCTCACCTACCAGTAGTCTGCCTTGACGCCTTTTTGCTCAGTGTTCTAGGGCCGACTATCGGTCTTTCCATAAGCAAGTTTTCCTATCGAGAAGTTGGAACGAACCTTAACACAGGGCTAGTTCTGGTCAGTCAGCTAGGTTTTATTAGGAACAGGGGTTCCTAGATCTGGAAAATCCCTAGATCGCAATCGAGGAGTGGAAAATGAACGTCGCTTCCAGGGACTCTTAGGCCAGTATGGCTTGCGCGGAAGACTCCGCAATGCATTTACGTACCAGCTGCATGCAACGACAGTGATAAAGATTTTGAAAATGAGAAACTCATCGTATAGATTAAGCATCGATACCCACTTACGTTCAGTGGTTCTGTCATCAATATTAAACCGTTAACGCTTAATTCGAACTGTCAGCAGCGGCTTTTCAAAACGAGGCCATAATATGAATAAAAGAAAGCATTGTACTTAATAATGCATCTATAATAAGTAGCTCAAATAGAATTCTCATGCATTCGGACAATGCTCTGACTGTACTGCAGCCGAGTAGCAGAATGGTGTTGGCATAAAGGTCGCCTTTATTAAGTATTATTTTTCAGAGCGCTTGGTCGACTCTAAAAGTTCCCCAGTGTCTGGTGAACCTGCAACTAGAACAGCTATTCTGTAAAGTCTGATCTGCCTTGGCTCTATGATCGTTCCGAAAGGGGACTATGCTGCAGTCAGTTACGCACGGATATTTGCTAGTCCAATTGGAGTGAATTAAGATCCCTAAACTCTCTTCATCTAATTCCACTCCGAATGGATTAATATGCTTTCATGTATCATGTCATTCTGTATTCGTTCTGCGAGCGTGAGGCCAGAGCATACATTAATAATATGCAGTAAAGGACACCTGAGCCGTAAAGGGAGTAGCTACAGATAGCGCTCCATATTAATGAAAAGAAAAACACCTTTAAGTTAAGTGAATAGCTGGTCACATATGGTTCGGTTTTTCTAGAAAAAAAAAAAAGCAAAAAAACACCCTGAAACCAATCTTATCAAGGGTAATAAACATTCATCGAATCAAGTAAACAAATGTAATAAGATATTAAAAATAGTACAAACTTACATTTACACCGAGGTGAGTATTCTGAGAAGAATCCTGTGGGAAGACAGGTTCGTATATTCGGGCCGATAAGCAGATTCCCTAGATCACATTTGTACTCAATGACGGAACCGACTTCGAAGCTCGTTGCTAATATTGTCGAATTTGGGGGACGTTCTGGTCTTCCGCAGATTTTGGGGCCTATTAAGAGATAAGATAAAATTGTTTTTGTCACCTTGATGACCATAAACATATTCAGACTTTAGGATAATGAAAATTAGTATACTATTATTACTAAATAGACTAAGGGTCAGTCGTGGTAATGACGGTAACGGTCACAATACCAGCAGATCCGTCAAAGTTCGTAATCAGCGTTAATGCTGTAAAAGACAAAAGGAAGTCTGGGTTCGATACGGTTTTCCTCAGGTATTTATCATCGTGTATTTTGACCTCATTAATAGTAACGCGTATCGATCCGTCCGCACTATATAAGACTGTTACAAAATAACGTGGATTATCGCTCCCGGACACAAAAATAGTAGAGAAACCGATTCCTGGCTACACATCGGCGCACAGTTCCGGCCTCCAGTTGGTGACAGAACATAATTCATGTCTAAAGTTAAATATAGAGACTCACGGTGTTGGCAGATAAAGTTGAGTTTTCTATCACAGTCCGTATCGCTCCACAGCCATCCCCTGGCTCCGTCAAACTTAGCGCAGTTTTCATCACCTCCGGGGCTATTCCAAAACGATACAGTAATATTGTCGCCATTCAACCATCGCCAGTTATTCAAATCATCCGGATCCCGCGTAGCTCCCATCCAGTACTGGCCACGAGGGTCATTGCGATGTCGGCGGTAGAGCTCCCAGGACAAGAAGCCCTGAAGGGCTGGCGACGTTTCATCAACTAGCGATCCACCCCGCTCCTCACAGGTGTTATTGGCATCGTCGAACGTCAGCTGTTGGTTGTTGTAAAATATGTAGCATTTGCCGTTATATGTAGCCACTGAGCCAAGGGGCTGGTCACGGAACGAGGGGCACCTTTCAATCGGCAACGCCTGATCGGTGTAGACAAAGAACTCACATAGCGAAAGCGGGTGCTCAGGGTTGGACAGGAAGTGCACGCTGACGAATGCGCCTGACATGGCCGTTGTACATGGCAGGAACAACGGTCGCCCCTCTTCGATGAAACCTGTATACTTGTTACAAATTGGATTCACACCGAGGTCCGGTCGGTTGTTGCCAACACGGACGACGATTGTCGCTTGACCCTGCTTACCACAACAGCTCTGACCAAAATCGATACGAACAAGTTGGACGACATACGGTTCCAACAAATTAACGTACCTGCAGGTGAATATTAATAACAAAAAAAAATAGGTAAATAAAAAAGAGCATTCAAACGCTGCTCGCACTAGTTATAGAAACGCTAATAATAATAATTACTATTATTATTACTTTTGTTCTATTTTGTACAGTGTACTTTTATGAACGTGCACATAAGGACAGTCAACTTTGATTGAGCTCACACCCGCTTATAGGAACCGCTAAACATCGATGAAACAGCTACCATATGATAAAATGGGTGTAGTCCTTCGTATCTAAACAGTTTCTGTAACTCTCATTAAAATTGACTTTTTTGAATCACTGTCGTCGTGGTAGATCTACGTAACTATATTTGCCCCGTGTGTTGTTGTAATGGTTCGCCTTAATTGGCTGGGCATATTGTTACACAGATACAGGTATCTCCTTTCCTTATAATTAACCCGTCTATGTTTCGAGCTTCACGTCCTGCATCATCATTAAGCACTCTATCACATGGCTGGCGTCCAGCACGAAATGCAGTGTTTCTATATCCAGATTTGAACCTACACAACAACCTGTTCCTAAGATAAACAAATACTAAGCTATCACGAGGATTCCCTACAATCAACTCGTAATGCCCTGCGCGGCCCTTGTCATCCCATAATGTTACTTGGCAGTGCCTACAACCGTGGGGCGGTAACAGCAACGCCGTGCGCAGTGTGAGCGTTAGGGGATCTTCATTAAGTTGGGCGGAATTTCTATGAAAGGCGAGCGAAGGCGACGACGACCACCCTGGAGGCTTCCTTGCTGCGGGGTCGCCATCTGAGGACAATGATTAAATATCCAACATCGAATTATCCAAGAATATCAGGAAAACACATTAAACGTTTCACTAACAGGGGAAACCACGAGGTATGAAATTGGTAAATGAATAGGACAATTATTGGATACAAGTGTTAATGGTATATTAAAGCTCGGTGCAAGTGGGAAAAGAACCATAAAGAGAAGGGGTATACTAAAGAGAACAGGAATGTCAGCTGGTTTAGCGTTCCACGTCGATCAGAGAGGCCCACAAAAGCCAAAAAACCCGTGCAATTCGCGTGTTTCTGTTAAATAACGACGTATGGAAATTATGACCGATTGTCAATTAGAGGGACGCCTGTTTGGCCTTGCTTTCTCCTTCCTACGTCCGGTTGATGTCGCGCTTGTTTTGTGTGCGCTTTTCTGATGCTTTTTCTCGCCCCCATTTAGCCTGCGTCCTATCGAAGCGTAGGCTGCTTATATTTTATATCACGCAAATGTCACATCTTCAATGCGACTGAGGTCGGGTTTGGAATACCCGCAACGCCATAACAGCAAATAGGTTTGAATCGTCGCCATCTTGCTGCCTCGTACTTGTTGTAGTATTAATACGACATATTTCGCCTCCAGCTAACACATTTCCCCCTAGTGTAATACGCGCGTGTTTCATTAAAGACCTGCACACATATCATTGTGTGCAGTACCATAACTATCAGCGTTTGAAGCTGTACATTTTTTGTTTGCCCGTCTGGTTTTGCTACAAAGATGTTTGGAAAGAAGGAAATATTCGGACGCAAACAAGCTTTAGTCACTTTAAGGGGCTAGGAAATGTATCAAAATGGCTTAAAAGCTTTTCATAATACATCTTGTTGTTTTATATTAAAATTAACGGCTTTTTTGAAGAGCGGAATATCAATGATTGGGTCATCCAGATAAGCTTTAACCGTTGGGTTTTTAAGACTTTCTGCGTTTTACACTTCATGGTCGTTTTAGGCCCTTAGGTTCTCGGAATTTTAAGCTGCTATCAGCTTAAAATTAAATTCTGCTACAATTTTTTATATATCGTTTACTTCAGTGAAAATTTAACGAGTTTGCGCTTTCGAATATCACTTGACGCACGATAGCTATTGGCGGATCATTAACGGATCAAAGACCAAACGTGCCATCAACATGGATCTGTTTGACCAAAGTTGAAAGACATGTCTCGGTAGCCCGAAGCCCTCGTTGTAATCGACGAAAAGCAAGAAGTTCTGTACACTGCGATTGGTACATGGCAATTGAGGGGCAATCACACTAATGGACTCGCCCAGCCTTCCTACGGCGCGCTGTCTCTCCTCGATTTCTCCTTTTACATTTGTTCTGTCGTTATCAATTTGTATGGCTTCAGTGTTAAAAGTCAGAAACGGTGACTAATGATGACGGCGGCGTTGTTGCAATAATCGATAGATCAATGAGACATTTGCTTGAAGCACAGCAACTTCTGTTCTCCTTTGTTTTTTCTGGATTATTTTCACGCCGTAATCTAGACTGGCGACATCGACGAATTTCGAAGCGATCAAACGCTTCCAGATTCACGGCGTGCCGCAAAACATTCTATCATGCAGAAACGTTCCATGCGAGCTTGATGTATAGATACTAAATGCGTAAATATAGATAACGTGTGCTTGTGCACACACAGTACTTATAAGCGCATGTAATAACGGCAGGATAAGAGCGGAATGTGCCACACATACAATTAGTACAAATATGATTGTTGTTGTTATCTAGGTGACTTGCGATAATCACCAACAACTAATTTGGCAGATTCTCAAACGGACGCATAGCCCGAAGCGATATTCATCTTACTGCAAAAGCCCGTTATCCGGCCATATCAATGAAGCACTCAATAATACCACAGAAAATTTTCGGAAAGCTCAGTAATCCAATGGTTGAATAACTTGCTAGTACCTCATTTGATAACATTTCATGTACATTTGATCTAATTAAGCCAGCCTATAGCGTTTCGACCGCTGTTTCGGCGATGCTACTATCTAAATTCTACTATTGCTATCCTTCGTTGATATTTACTTCGTTCTAATGTAGAATTAGGTACCCGCCTTACGGTGCCGTTAATATACAATGACAAATCACTAAGCGGATAATAGACACATCTGTATGAGAATGGCAATAAACTCCAGTCACTCCTGGAAGCCCTCAGCGGAACGCTATCATTCGACCTATTTAGAGGCAGTCGTCTGCAGTGAACGTAAAGTCGAATCTCGTGCCGCATGTTTACAAAAGAAAGTACAATGAATAACTGTCTTACCACCAGGGACTTGATTCTGCTTCAGTTAAAGAGCAGGTATCGGGGTTAAAGTATGGGGAAGTGGAGCCATCGACAGCCTTTTGCGGTATACCACCTCCCATAGTAGACGATTGTAGTGGGGCCTTACCAGCAGCAACGTTAAGAACTGAAAGTAAATTTAAAGAACAAACGTTTAGCAGCATGACCGACATTTACCCTATTAGGTTCACTTGTTGTCGCAAATACGTTCATCATAAAAACACTAACAATAGTCCAAGTAGTAGAACATGTCAAAAATGACCCAACGATAGAATAGGTATCAGGATGAAAGAGTTGGCTATCAGTCGACATAAAGCAGCCTGCCAAACCTTTGGCTAGATTATACATGTACACTACGCTTTTCTAAGGTTTTACAGAACACGTTTGACTTCTTCTCGATAAATTTTTCGTTGATTTCGTCACCTTTCTTAGTAAATGTCAAAAAGAAAAAAAGATTATTTTCAAATTGCCGCTCCATTTTTTTACGCGGTTGGTGAGAAATGACAATTAAAAAAAAAAAAAAAAAAGCGAACGACGAGCATGGAACATAGACGGACAGAGTGACGCAGCTTTAAATGCATGCAGATACAGCATGCCGATTCAGTTTACATGTTTCACAGGTGCCTGGCCGCCTCTCCTGTGGGGGCGAATCTCTTAAAATAGATGAGGCCGCTGACGTAGTTGTCCTGCATTTCGTATCCTCACACTGGCTCACAGCATTGCCACTGTTTATATCGCCACTGTATTTATGAATGAGCCTTTCCCATGGCGTTCGGATCCGTCCGTTTTGCCCAAATTACGGCAAAGCGCTAGGGGTGGAAGTAGGCGGGATATAGGAGGAAACACGGGCTGTGAGGGTAGGGGAAAGTTCAAACATTAGCAGACTACCGATCGCCGTATAAGTCGAAACTTGTTTGCCGTTAGCTTGGGGCCGGGTCCAAATGCGACCAAATACGAGTGTAATACAACAGCAATCGTAATATTAACTGGTTCTGGGTGGAAGGCTGAAGGATGTTTCTGCTTCCTTCACCCTTCTTGAATTCTTGGGGGTTGAAGAAACAAGAGAACAAAGGGCACAATTGGTGCAAATTGCGAGCCATTGCCATGAGCTTCCCTTCTTCGTTCGCTTCATAAATGGCGTCGGCAGACGTTGACGAACAAGTTGAATCAAAATAGAATTGCCAGGTAACGCACGCACCAGATGTAAACAACGCTTCGTTCCCGGCGCGTTAACTTGTCACGTAAACGTAGCTTACGGGTGTGGTGATACCGTCATTAGCTCACGTTCTCAATTACGCTGCTTTGTCTCACTGATTGTTTGTGTATATGGGTGCGAGTGACCAATATTACTTTGTTATTATCAATTTGTCTGGTGACAATAGGACAATTTATTAATTAATTACTGAAAATCTTGCGCGCACCTCATTGAATTCTTTGGTATAATAGGCACAAATAACCGGCATGCGGTCACGTTCAAATGTTAGCGTTAGCAAAAAGTTAGTTCCAGAAACTAATGCTCAGAGTAATACGGTGTTAAAGAAAAATAAAGAGCCTTAAAACTGATAGTTGCCTCTATTGTTGATACATTGTTTTATAAGTCTGTTGAAGCAGTTCCAGATAAGTCCAGTAAAGCGTGCCCTGGTGACCCTTCTAATAGTGCACCTTTCATGCTATACCTAAAAAGACTTCGAGAACTTCCTTACATGGAGAGTGTATTTACGAGTGTTAAACAAACATTAGCAGTAAGATCTAAATATAATAGTAGCATATAGAAATGGGATGGTGTCTAGTCGAGATGTGAACATATGAGTATGGCTTACGTTAGCACATCATTACTCCGTTGTAGTTTCTTTTTAAACGGTTAATGAAATAATTTTTTGTGTTTTGCGTGCGCTGGAACGTTCGGGCTACATTACGCCACAACATTATATCAAACGAAAAAATTATTGATCTTGCTAAGTATTAACGACTACTATCGGTGAAGTGATTATGATAGTCATCTTCAGAAGATATTGATACCATCAATCATCTGTAAAGCTGGCTGTCTTCAGAGTTGGTGAATTCCGGAGGTTGTTATACCCCCCATTGTTCAGAACGGCTGGCGCTAGGATAGACCATCAACAGTTCTCAAATCTGTGTTGACTGACCAGATGAGTTACTCAATAAATAGGTCTCGACTGTTTAATTGATCCGTTTATTTTTTTTATCTTGTCTCTGATGGTTTCTATTTATCCAATAGTGAAGCCACTTTCGATTTACGCATAGCTCTTTCGAAGTCTGAATAGAGTCAATACGTCTGTCAATCAATCGCCGATCTGAACGTGATTGAGACATGGGTTGACGTGCGTCTCCTCGAAATACAAAGGCGCCTAAGGCCTTGATTCAAGGCTGACTGAAATTGACTGAGGTAAATCTATCAAATGATTTTTTTCGTGCCGAATCAAAACAAATAAGCCTATGAACGTACCTGCAGAGGGGGGAACGCGAATACAAAACGCAGATTATTTGAATGAAAAACATTACAGGTTCGTTGGAGAAGAGAGTAATAACTAAAGTTGATTATGTGTCAGTCCGCTGAGCTAATCACTAACTGTCTATCTGCCCCTCTGCCTTTTACCATTTCATGAGAAATCTCGCTTTTCTTCAGCGAAAGCGAATAGTTTATTTATAGTTCATACCGAATGGGCGTTATCAAAATCGATCTTGGTCTTATATTGAAATGACTAAATGTTTCGATATTAAAGCAAGCTGTTTAGGCAAAAACTATGTGAAATAATAAGTAACTATTCTGAAGCAACGTCACGACATGGGCGATTGCAAGTAACATACTTTTTCACATGGTTTCTCTAAAGAGATGCTGACGTTAACGAAGAACTTAAAGTAATAGTTCAAGGATCTGTGTTCGAATAGGTCAAGGTTCGAGTTTGACTAGTAATTTTTCGATCAATACACAAATCGATATTGTGTAGAACTACTTACGAGTCCTCTAAGTGTATGTCGCAAATGAGGGTCTTTGTCGAACTCCGCACTGAGGAGATCGGAAGGTCCGTTTAATGAAGCCTAACATTAATACGCTTTCTACCGTTAATACAGCGTTGCTATGCAGGATTTCCTGTCCTGTCTTGCCTCTGAAAAGGAGTGTCGTCGCAAAAGCGTACGCTGCCGTTATTATGACCATCATCTTAGCTTTCCGTTGTTTTCCGCCCGACGCTCTCATTGGACGAAATATCATCGGACAAGCGGATCGAAAGATCCACTTTAAGCAAACAGAATTTCGCTAGTTTCAATCAAATGTTTATCCTGTGCGTTGTTCCGTGGGCGGTTCGATGCAGCTTGACGTCTACTGCTGTTGCGCCACCTGACTCTCCACCTAACGACCCAAACAGCGTCGAAACATGCAACATCCGCCTGTGCACTAGTCGGCCGTTAGCTCGTCCTTTACCACGTGCGTCCCATCTTTTTCCCTAGCTGACTGACAGACCGATCCGAAAAAAGGCGGCTGGGGACGCATTGCGCGATCATAGTAGAAAAACATAAAGATCCGAGACATTAAATGGCCATGTACACAGAGAGCGGGAAAGAGAAAGCATTGGACGCTGAGACGATGCGTTCAGCATCCAGTGACTAAGCAGCAGCTGGACCCTACTGCTACGACTACGGCCGTGCCGTCATACAACTTCATCCTGCATGCGTATTTGCATGTTTGTGTCTACATCTGTCTGTTTGTAATCCTGGCTCCCGCCGGCGGATTTCCACGTAGTAAACAGTTCCTCCTTCCCCTAGAAAACGGATGGTTTCAGAACAGTCCCATTATCGTTTAACACCAACGTTACCAAGCAGCTAAAAGTTCAATGCCTTTCTACAGTTGCCAGCATCGGTCCAAGCCCCGGATCGCCAGCGGGATCGCCTGCTAGCTATTGTTGGTAAGAGCGTTGGCTGGACAGCACAAAATCGCCTTTAGAAATAAAAATAGGAGACTTATTATTACAACCGAGCATTGCAAATGCGGCGAGTGTACCACAACTATTTAGACCTAATATTACCCTTCGGCGTTTCAATTCTGACGTCACGGTGAATACGGCTGTTTGCGAAGTTGTCAGAATGCGCGCCCAGACTAACGTACCGTTAAGTAGTCCACGTGTAGATGAAAGTCAAAGGAGATATTGTAGCAGCAGTAGCAAGTGAACTAAAGTTAACGGTAGAGTCAGAGAAGACAATGATTATGGTTTCGCTTTTTTCGGCCCATAGAAACGAAATGGTGTGGAAACCGCCACCGAACGGGCAAACAGTTTCCCATACTCAACGTCATCCGCAGGGAAGCTTCAGCGTTACGCGCAGTTTGAAAAACTTGCACATAGCAAAACTTGCGGCTCGATAATACCAGATGTTAGTTGGTAGTTGTGCATAACTTTTTCATACCGGTCGCCGACATAACAACGTTGTGTATATGTGGACAAATGGGAATTTTCGCAAGTTACTTATTCTCTGTAGAAGCCACATAGACGTATTCAGTTATTGTTGTTTTTAATTCGAATCCTCTTTAAAGCCAAAAAGAACTTCTCTATTTGTTGGACTTTCGCAGGAAATCCACTCGACAGTTGCGGATATAGCTAACAAAACTTTTCATTTTATATAAGTTGCCTATTGACTGGTTGAACAAGTGACATCATACGGAAAACTCGCCGATACACACTCGGCTATACACCTCACTAATCTTTTTCTGATCACCGTGAATAAATCAGAATTTCCATCGAATATCTCGGATATCAGCCACTTTAACTGTCTGATCTTGTTTCAAAAGAAAAGTTCCTGCGGTTTCTTTGTCCGTAGGAAGGGTCCATCTACAACTGCCGTTGCCAGCGCTGTAAAATTTAATCATTGCCTTTGAGTTTTGCACACCCGCGCTAAGCGTCGCCCCTATTTGAAGTGTCGATGACGACAACATTACGAACGCGATACGGCGAACGGATTTGCTTGAAAGGGCTCATTTCCAGAGGATCAGTTCGGCCGAGTCGGTGGGTTCGATGGGACACGGCTTTTGGGAAATGGCCTAGACGCGTTTCATTTCGCTGCAGATCATTAGCTTCCTGTCGTTGTCTGCGAACCTAGCATAACGTGCTTTCATCCATTATGGAATTGCTACAGTATGATAGGTAAGCACCCTAAGCCTAATGCATAAATTATAAAGGTAAATTCCAGTGAGGTCTAGAATAGTTTCAATTTCAGCATAGATCAATAGCGTTTTGTGAAGTAAATGCTGAACAAGCAACTTCATTAAACTATTATTTATCAATGTGGCCTAACTCAGATTAACCTCAGGTTCTGATTCAAGTTGTGTTAACTTTTCATCGGCATCATCTGTGAAACAATAATCATCTATTATTTGCAGTAATTTTCTTGTTTATTCAACATTTACACGTATACGACTACTGTTTAATGGCGTATCATAGCATGGGATGAATGCTGCTGCTGCTGCTGCTGCTGGTGATGATGATGGTGACTCAACATTCAGACCCTCCGAGGCGTCTGACACTTGGCTTTGGCCTATCGCGATATTTCTCACTTAGCTTACATGTGTCTCTTTCATTATGATCTACGCATTGGTAGTTTCCTTCTTTGGCAAAGAATGCGTTACCGAGCTGATTGTCAGAGCGGTAACTAAGCTTCGACGAACTCACTAGCACAGAAGTATTGGGGTACGTTTCCGTAACGTTTCTCTGTTCATGTCTCAGAGATCAGTTCATTCACTGGCGCTACGAATAATAAAGGAACAATGTTTTTGGGTAGAGTTTCTCTGCCTAATACTGTATGATAGAGTGTGCGCGGGTCAGTTGGTTTTACGTTCCTAGCGCTAGTCATTTGTTGAGTTTAAAGCAGCCGCTTTTAATACAGAGTAATTGCTAAACCCTGCTAATTAAATAACTCGTTCTACCTCAGATAAACATATTTAGGTAACACGATTCGTCGAAAACGGTACTAGTGTTCAGGACTCTCTGACGGAGTATCTTCTGATCTTGCGATTAGGGTAACGATCTGTCAAGCCAAGGACATAATCTGTCAGAATCATGGCTCCAAAAAAGCGATGTAAACTGAGGACAGGCAAAGGGAAAGTGCCAATGTTGTTACAACATTGATACAAATAACCGTATTTATATAGACCAATAGTAGCTCTAGTGTATAACTGTGTTGATGATAATGATTGCGATAGAACTACCGTAGAAATATTGTATTAACTCATAACGTTGTTGTCCAAAAGATTATACAACAAAGTGGATGCCCTAATAGGACCTGTACATGTAGGATACTGTTCGTGTAGAAGATCAGCGAGCCTCGTTTTATCAGGATTGTAAAGCAACTCTCAAAAGTGCGAAGAATCAAGTTTGAAGCCCAAAAGACAAACTGTTCCTGCATCATGGACGTGCGCAGTGTCGGTAGCCCAACACATTTCGGCAGTACAATTTCGCGCGTCTAATATTTAAGTTCGTCACATAATGGACGAGGTGCAGGTTTTATCAGCCGCGTGAATACGGTACAAAGGACACTTGATGGATACCTGATGAATCCCCCTTTTCCATACACAATGCTATGCTAATTAACTGTTAGTGGACTGCTAGATAGAGAAAATATGGGCGGTGATATCTGGCCGCGTAAAATAAATAAGTTAGTTCTAAAAAAGATATGAAAGATAAACCCTGTCTTTCATTTGCTCTTTTATAACTTCACCTAGAACACAGATTTCTGGTCATAGGTCGTAAGGTTATTAAAGTAGGAACAAACTGAATTCGTGTTCGCTTTTCAAACGGTTGTTGGCGGAATCTTTTTTCTGTTAGGGAATTTGGAGGTCTAGCAGAAAATAGCAGAAGTTAATTCCATAAAGCCTGTTGGAATATGGGCCCGTGAACTTTGAATACGAAATCGAACTTGATTAAAAGTTGAATAACGTTGAGTCGTATTACCCCATTTATTATACATTTATTATATAACTATTTCCCCATTCGAGAAGTTCATGAGACTTACTTCACGTTAAGCCGTCGATATCGTATCTGCTTAAGTAGTATGACATAATGAATCTATGCAAACGAGTTCAATCTACCTGCGCTTTTGAAAAATGCAGCCTTAGGTCGTTATGTTATGATTAAATTCTGTTTGTCGACTGCGCGTCTTGTCATTGTCATGACGACATGCTGGATATCGGCCCTTACAGCCATTCGGGATTCTTTACTGCGTCATTTTTTTATGGCCTGAAGCGTTAAAATGAATCTTCCTTCCATACGTATGTGGTGTTAATAATGTACGAGACTATTCATAAGTAATGCATTGGTATTGCTTCAGCTGCTGGTGTCGAAAATTGCTACTGTCTAACCGACTGCGAGCCTTCTTGCGAGCGAGGGACGGCCAATATCAGCTCTATAATCAACGCTTTCTGGGGCTGAAACATACACAGCCCCCACCCAAAGCTATCTATGTATAGCGATGTGTTTGTACTTCCAGATGCGTGCAGGTACTTTATGTTTTATGAATTTTTGAAGAATTTCATGATACTGATAATAACAGAAAATCTGTAATGCTGCTCTAAAGGGGGACGCGTATCTGGTAATTGTTTTGCTTTCCAACCGCAAACAGACAATTAATGCAATGGCATGTTTGACCTCGTCCAATGCAATCCCAATACAACTATTCAGATAAATTTATTAATACACTTAGAGAATGCATAATATCTTATGTAGCTATTGTTTCGTTTATGACCTTTCCGATCGGTAAGACGCACAGGTCAAAATATTTTCATACCATTGCAAAACGATGCTCGTCTTCGTCACGTGACAACTTCATCACGTTAACGTGCCGAATAACAATGGTAGACAGCAGTAAAAAGCGAAATGACGCCATCATTCAGGTCCGTTTTATTCCTCAAATCTTAATCTCTGCAGGACACTGTTGCCTTCAATGTAACGAACACAGTATCACCTTCAGCGACAAAGCACTTCAAATCACTCAACTCCTGCGGAAAATCAGCGCACATGGAAAAAGTTAAGAAGTCCTTTTTCGCTGCTTCTTCAGCTTTTTCGTTGCACCTGTTGCTTCGTAATGCATTTTGACCGCCTGTCCCCTTCACCTTCTGATATACATTGCAGCTACGATGGTCGACTAACTAGATACTGTTGGAACCTTGTCAAAGTTTGGCCAAACCATGGTCGCCGTTGTGACTGTGCGGGACTACGCCACTTCGCTATATTACTTTCCGTTCGATTTCTATATTTTATGCCTTTTTCCTTTCTATTCGGTGGCACAGCGTAATGGCAGTAGATAGATAATGGCGCCAGCCACAACAAAAACATATTTAATGGAGACGGTAGCGCCAATCATATTTTTACTGGTCAGCAGGGACGTTTTTAACTGCTGATGCTGCTGTTGCTGTTGCCGTGGCCGCTCTAATGGCTAGGACAGCTTTTTGCCTTTGTTGTTATTACATCTTGTATCTTGTTGTATTGATTCTTTTTGTGATTATACTTTTATGTTGGAGTGCGGCCGTTCGATGAGTTCGTGATGGCTTCGACCCGTAGTATTCATCGAGTTTTTGTCTCTAGCTGCGTTCTGCAAGCGATACAAAGTCATTTGCTAAACAATCATGAGGCAGCGACTTGATGCGTGATGGAAGGCCAAATGCAGCATCTTGGAGTATCAATATGAAAATCATCATGTCTATTTCCATCTCTTTTGCCTGTTGTATCTGTTTTGTTATTTTAGGGGTTATTGAACCCCAAATGTACACGTGGGCGCGAGCTCCATGGACAAAGAAAGCATTACCGCTATAGGGGTGCAGGGATTTCGTTGTAGTCTATCTTGCCCTCGTTATCTCCCACTATGGATACCTTCTCCTAATTTGCCCTTTCCAGTTTTACATTTGTTCAACTGCATATACTATTTATCATTGTTTCTTCATCACATATGCGATATGATGACGGGGTTTTCCTGGAGAGCTTTCGAGGTATTATGGCTTTAGCTGTCAACATAACAAACATATCGTTTTATTACTAGAACCACTAGGGCTGCTATCCAGGCGACACCGCAAACGATTATATCAAGAAAACAAAAGTAAGAAACATAGAAGAGCAGACGATTGCAAATTGTTATTTAAATTAATACCATTTTATACATATTATAAACATATAATATAAACAGAAAAAAAAAACACGTTTAAAAAAGGCTGCGAAACTTTGCTTAGCTTATAAATGTTCACATTTCGGTAGAAAAAAAAACTTAAAAACACTTAGAAAAATCTTGTTGTCATTTGATCAGGCGGTAACTCGAATAATCGACACCACATAAAAGTTTTTACCTGTCGTTACCGTTTACCGGGAAAAAACAGTTTTCTTTCCCAGCTTCATTGGATTTGATGTATGATTGAGCCAAAAACATTGATGTCGCGTAGATCTAGTGAATGGCGCAAGGTTATGTCCAAGAATCCCGAGAGTGCGTCGTATCTTTGGAACGTCGTTCTTGGCTCATTGGAAGTTTCAAGAAGTTTTACACGATGGCATGACAATCCGAAAGGAAGGATGGCTCATGTTGACTCTATTTATTTGCGACAATTACGTTGAAATCGACACGTGGCTCACTACATCAATTCTCAATTTAGAAGAAGTATTACATACGTTGGCGATGACAGACTACAGTTTTTCATTGGCCGTCTTAGGCTCGAGGCGTTATGGCGTAAGTTGAGTCACAATAGCCGTATGTCCTGAACAGGAACCTGATGATAATCATCCTCCTCGACACAACGCGGAGAGCCAGCGGACTTGAGATCCAAAGAATCGATTGTCGACACTGGTTGAATACAAAGAGATATCACGACAGATGACAGTCCTGTTGGCGAACGTTTTAACAACGTTAGCTTTTTATTAGCCATTGATGGTGTAAGTAGTAAAACGCTGATTTTTATCGTTTTTACACATTGTTTTTGCCTCTGAACGTTTGGCTTTCAGCTTTTTTGTTAAGTACAATGTCAAACCACTGTGTCTTTAAATGTACGTATAACAGAAGCCAATGATACATTGAGACTCTTATTGATACGTCGAACGACGAATAAACGAGGCAGATTGTATGCGGAAAAATTCGCCCAAGAAATGCCACCACCCAGTATAGCCGACCCAGTTCCAAAGGACCCAGGTGTAACTGCGAGTGAAGCACACTCTCAATCGAAGTTACTTACTCGAAACCAGTTAGCGAGAGATGCTGTGCTGTGTACGGTAGCTGGCTGAAGGCAAAGAGAAGGAGGGCCAAGCTCGTGTCCAATCAATCGAGATTTATTTCATATTCAACTAAATAGAAAATTGAAACGAGAATCGAAAAGCGGAGGCGAACAATCTCCATATCGTTCGATCGGGTTGCTCCATTATTTCCAAACATCGTACCTCTCCGCACCTTTCCCGCGGAGGAGATGCTGTGCTTCGCTTCAAAGGGATGAAACTGAGATGCTTGTTTCGGGACACTAAGAAGTTTAGCGCATAGCCCATTATTGTCAACGATACCGAGGCAACGCCTTCGGTTAAGCAGGAACAGGCATGACCTAGATCCTCCGCTTATTTGATTCGATACCCCCATATGTACTAATATTTCTTCCTTTATGATATAGCCATAAACACGACTAAGACTTACAAAAGTCTGACATAATTTGTTGATACGACTAATAGCGCTTCGACTTGATGCCATGGTTGCGCAAATGTAGTCGCATTTTTTTGCGGTCCTGTCCGCCATTCGCGCCATATCGATGACTATTAATTAATGACAGGTAGATAGCTGTTTCAAACCAAAGGTATAGCACATTATTCGAAAGGTCTATTGAGATTACATAACACAAGTGGGCCTGATTCGATTACTATCGCGTCCTTATCGGTACCTCTTTCAGCTGATGGCTTTCTTCTGTAGAGGCATTAGGATTGCAGCGTTTCGGCTAAATCGCTCGAATGCGCTGCTTATTCTCTATTCCTCAGTTCATCTTCGATGCGACTCGAGTCGTATCGATCTACTTTTTTTTACATTGCTTTCTCTGTGGCATTTTGGCAGACGGGTGCTTTATACTTGTTTGGCCTATACGTTTTTCCAATAGATCCTCTTCCAATAGGGAAAAAAAATATGAATGTCTAATCCGCAACGCAAATCATGGCCTGATTGACCCGTGCATCGGAGTAACGCGACATCAGACTGGATAATGATCTGACAAATTAACAGAAAGTTATTATCGGGTTCAACAGAACATCAGCGACTTCTCAGTTCGTAACGAGTTTAACAGGTCGCAAACAAAGGCTATGCGACTTTGAATCATTCTAATTCACTGTTCACCTATGATTTAATATTATTCCGAGTAGCTGGTTGTAAATAACATGCCGCCCGTAATAGCGTTTCGAGATAGGAGTCGTGTTTGCCTACTTTGACAACATACCTTATACGCAGAAATAACCTATACCCCTATGGCTCCGCCGTTCATTTCTGAGTAATTGTGTCCTTTAGTTAGTAGTATCCCTGTGGCATTCGTCTCGTTTTTTTGCTCTTAACGCTATTCCGATGATGTGGAACCCCGAGCTGGTTTCAGCTGTTCTGTCCTTCTCTATACAGCATGTTGTTTAGGCGGGCCTATTCCTTATCGTGAGGTATTGAATTGTTACATCCTTCGGCCAAGCCACAAATATAGGACAGGGGGGCAAACATTGTCCATCTCAAGAGTTCGTACCCAACACGCACGTTCTAATCCGATGCTGTCGTTCATGGAGATCAAGATCGGGACACGCATATCATTATCGTAATTGCAGCAATTTATTGCTTAAGTGTCTGTTATATAAAAGGCACCCTATTCGCCTTTTTATTGTATGGATAGAAGAGAGTAGTCAACTGTATCTGTCAGTATTTGTTGGCTTTTTTTTTTTCATTTCTATGCATGATCAAGCTCTACGTTGAGCTCAAAGAGCATTATGAAACTACAAAGAAATCTTATACTACTCAGTATTAGATGTAACACTTACACAGAAGATTATTATAAATTTTACTTATTGAAAGTCCCAGTGGTCGCGTGGATTTCGTACGCCATCAATGCGTCCATCGTAGCATAGTTAATTCAAATTGACAGAGGTACACTGGCTGAAATTACATTAGCCAATTCCTATTATTAATCAAACCGTTTCCAACCCAACTGGATAAAATAGGGTACACGTTTCGCACCAACTTATATTCTGTATATATATATATATATATATATATATATATATATGTTAAAACAATATATTCAACATATTAGGTTAGTCGAAAAGTGATAACGAAAGCGTAGCACTTAAATTACTGCAGCAAAGAATAGTCTCTTTTGTAATTGTTATCATTTTCCACGGCCCTCTTTCACATCCTAAAAAACTTAGCTATTCTCACGATAACTCCTCAAGTCCAATGTCTAGTAGCCTATCCAGCCAGTTTCTGAGATGTTCCTCATTGCCAAACGTGTTACCACTTTCAAGTGATAGCTAACTCTTGTCTACCTGGACAACATCGTAATCCACTCCGCTCATTTCGACACTCACATGGCATGCCTTAATCAGCTGCTAGGGCCATTCAGGGTTTTTGTCTGGGTCAGCGGGGTTTTTCCCGACCCTGAACAGGTCCGAGTGGTACGGACCCTGCTCACTCAGGTGACAAATAGCCGACAAATGTCGTGGATTTCTCCTCCTATCACCGGCAATTGACGCTAAACTTTACGCAAATTCCAAGTCCAGGCCGAACGAGTTATTCATTGGGACTATGACCTCGAGAGCATCGATAAGAAGGCCACTGCCAGTGCTGACGCGGATGCTTTGTCATGGGTGCCTTTTTGTGTGTTGTAACATCGCCGAGGTGCGACCTCGAGCTAGGAAACACGTGGGAAGTGCAGACGAAGGATCTTCGACTACCTAAAATAACCGCTAAAGTGGAAGGGAAAGGTCCTATGCGCTCGATATATGTATATATATGTACAAGTAGAATTATCTTTGTATACTACATATGTACATGCAAGATGATTCATTTTTCGAAAGCTGATAGTCGCGTGTTAGACCTCGAGGATTCGAAAATCGGATGTAGCCGTTGTTTACGCATGAAATGTTTCCCTACAGAAAAAGCGCGTCTGGTGTCGGATTTAGTATTTGCCGAAGGTACTGACCATAGGTGTTTTTTGAATAACAGTTATTAACAGTTGTACGCGGTTTGAGCGAACGTTGCGGCAGACTTTCAAATATCCAGGAACAAATAAAACAGGTTTTAAGGGAAAACAGATTACTCGCTCGATGTCTTGTCCCATATATATCAGAAATACAGGGTTTTGGGTTCTACTAAGAGAATACGAATACAAGTAGACCAGTCTTCTCCGCATATGCTTTGAATAACGCATTTTCTAAGGGCTATACGGTTAAAGATTATACACAGCTCGAGATACGTTAGCTCTAAGACTTTAGCTTTTTACACATGACCCAACGGCCATGGGCTGGGTTTGTCCAAATCTTAGATAAAAGTTCAACTACATTCGGGTGCTCGTTATCAAATTATTTTCGATTGAAGCATAGATAGTTGAGAAATAATACCTCTAGTTGATGCTCAGTTTGCAATAATTACTATATGCCAACTAGAAGTGCCAGGTAAGTAAAACGAGCTGTCAGCACCAATATGATTTATATGAATTAACGCGCATATCACTTGGGTGAAGGTTTTATATACTACGAAAACAGCTGTGGGTGACATGTCCCTTTGCTCAGCACACGACTTCATAAATTGACAGTCTCGTCTATGAATCAGTCAAAATCATGCTACTTGGTCGAGCTATCGTCGTGGGAATCGTAATTTAGCGTCGTGGCAAAAAAAAAATCACTACGCTCTCCTACTGATAAGAGCAGTACCGTTACTAGGAACAGCTTCCTGAAGGACACAGAGCAGCAAGCAAAAACAGAGAATGTGTGTGGGGATGACCATCGATACTTCCTAATAGAAAATTAAACACAAAAATGATCTGTAGAGAATAAATGATTCTGAAATCTTAGACCAGCCCTGTTATATGGCATATTACTTATTCTTCTGAAGAAGGGGGCATAGGTTTTGAGCTGTGTGTAATCAATAGCCAAACTATATTGAAGTCGCCATACAATTGTATACAAGTCTAGTATAATTGTTTAGAATATCCTAGCCCTATATGTCACCAAAGATCCTAACCGCAATAATACGTAACGCAAAGAAAGTACCGCAGAAAGATGCGGTGAATTTCTTCGTTTTCTGCTCTTCAAAGCTAAATGAGGACAGGTACACGCAGATATGCACATGGCCGCCTCCACCATGACGAAAGTTCTACCCTTGACAGCGTTCGGTGAAACGTAACACGAAGCTAGATTACCACGGGTAATCTATATCCGGCCGCCATTTGGGGCAGCATGTGGTATCGGCAATTTCACTTTTGCTATTGCCCCTACAGAGGCTCACTTCGACGCGTGATCCCAGACGACGTCAGCGCCGAAAACAACGGCGGGTAAACCGAAAGCGAACGAAAACTTGGTGGTGATGACACCGCACACTGTAGCAACGCAAGCGGCAACAGTAGCGGCGATCGCGGTGGGCGTAAGAACAGCTATGAGCGAAACGAGTTCAGCGGCGCGCAAGGGAGGCGTAAATGCAACACTGAAAGTGAATAGCAAAGCACACAATGGCGTTCGTATGGCTGATGGTTCGTCGGCCATTCGAGACGCTGGCCAAAACGAGGGTAGATGGAGGCGACGAGCTAGGCTAAGACGTGTGTAATCTTGAATTCGCTTCATGGATATGCGCTGTGTGCTTGTCTATGCGGACGCTCGTGCCTTTGATTACGTGCGGCGTCTGGAACAACACCCTTTATTTGCCGATGGCGTTACGTTGCCTGGCTTCGTCCGTTGAGTTCGGATAAAGTAGCGTGGTAAGCGATGCCATACGGTGCGGCACCGTGTAGCCGACTATCATTGATGACTGCTACGGAACAACTGCAGGAGGCGAGTATTGACGGCGACGCGTATCAGCAGCTCTGCGGCATGAATAGTTAACTGGAGCAAGAGGAACAAGCCCAGCAACGACATCAATTCGTTTCGATGAGGAGCGTTTTGCCGAAGCGCCATCGACGTCGCCAGCGCCTAAATATTATCACTGTCGTAAGTACAGCAATCACCACCATCGATGCTTTCCTTCCTTAGCTACTTCCCGAAAGAAGACTCTCCTTTGGCGCGGTCGCTGCCCCCATCGTGGAGGCCTGCTCTGCGCTGCTATGTTAACTAACGGAAGCAGCTGTTTATCTATCGATAGGTCACCTCAGTGACGTGTGAACATCGTAGTG
Organism: Varroa destructor; assembly: GCF_002443255.2. Taxonomy (NCBI): domain Eukaryota; kingdom Metazoa; phylum Arthropoda; class Arachnida; order Mesostigmata; family Varroidae; genus Varroa; species Varroa destructor. The sequence continues at coordinate 23,714,268 of NW_019211457.1, read as the reverse complement.
GCTAGTACCGTGGACATTTCCATTTTACCTGGAAACGTCACCGAATCAAGCGACAAATTGGACCGAATTGAAAGGACGATGATGGAGGAAACTATGAACCTAATTTGGGATTCACCCCCCGTGACGACCTGATCTATCAAAATAGGCCAACCCTTTCGTTATAGAATGCTATGCATCACATGACAGCTCTCATCGTAATCATTTGCGAAGCGAGCATAGTCAGAAAAAGGGGCGGCAATGTTATTATCATGAGAAAACATACGAACAAAAACTGTGTACAAGTATCCGGACCGGTATCGACCGTATTTACCCCGTAATCTATGATCATTGGAACATACGAGTGTGTGACAGTAACGATAGAACGAAGAGAGCCGTCTTTTCAAGCTCATCTTCGACCTGTGTTTAGAGTCGGCTGATGATACTGCGATTACGTAATATGGATGTCTGCCACAGTCTTCCATTAGATCACATGTTATATGTGGTCTTGTGTGTGCAGTGAAAATAATTAATTAATCCGACAGCCTCCTAGTTTCTAGTAGCAATCAAATTCAGTAATGAAGCTCAACGATAGCTTGCCGTCGATGAAGCGTTCTCCTCTTTAATTTCGTGTACCTAAAGCGATTCAATCAATCCATCACTTCGGAGGTTTTTCAGTAAATGGCGATTATTATCCGTATGTTATTATGGATTGCCGTTATGATACTTTACGAGTAAAGCAGCAGCAGCACCAAAAAACTTTTCCCTTCGAAGGTAGAGAGAAGTACACGGATTCTAATTTGCCTTGGAAGTCTAAATTGGTTAAAAAGTTAAATTGGAAGTCTAATTTGCCTCTCTTTCATCGATTCATATATCCATCAAATTTAACATGTCAATATAATTGTATTCTTCATACATAAAAGCTAAGGAAGGTACTTTTTGAAGCAAACGAACCTACGCCGTTGAGTTGACATGTAGCATCGGGCAGTGTGCTCCATCCCATAGCTACATAACGGGCTTGAAAATAATCGCATTTTTATTCGTGTAGAAATACACAGAGTGTGTCAATAGCGCTATGTTAAACTAAGCTTTTTTTGCTAGGGAGCAAGGCGTACTTTACATTGTTAAAATTAGACCTGAGACAAAGGTGCCGCCAATATACGCGAAGGGAACTCTATAATCCGAACCATGCAGCGCAGCTATATAAGTTGGCACTTTCATAAATCATAAACTATATATCTACATATGGTTCATCAAAGGGGCAAAGAATGCCTGGAGTCACAAGAATAGTGCGTGGCAGTGCACATCATCCTTAATACGAAAATTATTCTACTATTCATCCACTTTGTAAATAATAGCACCGATGCTATCGCTGCGGTCGATTCTTCAAATTCTGGTTCATACCTTGTTTTTGTCGAACATATAATTATTTTTGAACTGCCATTTTGAACGTTTTCTCATTTAACAGAGGAAAATCATGGCAGGCAGCATGTAACAGCTACTGGCGGCGTCGCGCGAGACGCAACTGAAGTGAGGTTGCCTACTTCACGAAGCTGTTTTTGTGTAGCACTTCAGGTCTGACCATAGTGTGAAACGAGCTGAAATACAACTGAGTACACAAAACACTATAAAAGCAGATTACGCCTTTATATTCTATGGTATAGCAACTACCATTCTTGTTGTTACTGGTCAACGTTTGGCGGTTCGCAGGAGTGTCGACGTCGATCTCTCGGCGGTTTTACCCGCTGGTATCTTCTAATTCCACGAGTAGGCTAGAGAACAGGTACGGTACAGCGTGCCAAATCTGTTAATGTAGCATGGATAACATAGAAATTCTAGATTTCGTTGTCAAAAAACGAGGTTTGCTTATCGCGCCTCTAACGTAACTACTGCGCGGGAAGTACCGCAATTGTACGAAAACCTCAAAAAGTGTTTGAGACAGTCGGAGCAGCGCAAGCATACGTGGGAGACCAAGAAGTAGATGCACCTGACTGGAAGCGAAACGACGATGAATAGTGAGGTGAGGAATGAGGAAGGAAGTGGAAAAAGTAAGAATTTGCAATTTTGAAATCCTCACATATTGTGGGTCTCTGTTACCGCCTATGGCAGACAAATTTGTTGTTTGTTAGCATATTGTCGCATCAGCGTCGTCATCAAAGCTGACCAAATCAACAGTACGGATTTGTTCGCGCAGCACTATTTGATACGAAGAAGAGTGGGGAGCGTAAATAATCCGTTCGACTAACCCGAATTGTAAGGCATATAGTTTCTCAACGACGTCAACTTTATTACCTTGTCTAATAATATTTGTTAACGAGGCCGTAACAAACCAGCTTTACGAGGAATCTAAACTTTCCCATTAGCGGTACGTTATCTATGTAGCTACAAATGCAGAAACACAACGCACAAGTTAGAGTGCAGACTTATCAACTAGGTTTGTATCTGAAGTTCTGTACTACTGTAGGAAAACTAATTCTTCAAGTATATAGAGTGCGTTGCATGGCTAATATCCCGTCTAGATTATGTAACCAATAAACATGGGTCCTGAAGTCAACTCAAAGGTGTGTTTGATATTAAATAACATACCGTTAATTATTTGATTACTAATTACAGTTACGCTTCCTTCCCATTACATTGCCCTCTAACAGTTTCCTTGGATTTAGATTCAAAGCATGTTTCATATGTTTGTACTAGGTAAGAATATACTGCATGCTACAGAGTAAATTGCCCACGTCGTCAAAATTTCTCGATGCAAGTCGTGCGTCACAAACATGACACGCCACGGAAATGCTGAATTAATAATAAGTAAAGCTGAGATGTTTTTTTCTAGGTTTTATGTTGTTTTTCTAGCTGTCGTCACTGGGGTCGTGATGCCACATGAATATGCCATATGGGAGTTATAGAAGCCGCTTATGGTCGTGTCTGTCATATTACAGCTGAAACAACGTATGTATGCCTGATTGCTTTTCGCCTATTGTCTGGAAATCCGGGAAAAACGAGTGGGCTGAATAACGAGCACTACAGATTTATATGGCTTTGGTAGTAAACTTGATATAGAACAGATCTACACCTTACTACGCATGCTTTCACGAAATCTTTAGTCCATTCATTTGTATACTCCCGAGCTGGGTCGTTTGCTCAGTCCTGTTTGTTTGGTGACGCTCTTTTACTGACTAGGTACCCCCCCCCGCCGCCCACTAAAAAAACTACAATTTCGTGTCAGTTATTATTGCCATCATCAGCCGGTTACGACAACGTAATCACAAACAGCAATGCGAGGGTCGTCTTATGACAAAGACCACACAAAGGATCTGCCAGCGAACTACAGTTGCAAGGCACGATAGCTGGGCTTATAGATAGGGAGTAGCTTCTGCTGCTGCCGCTATCACTGGCGCGTCCGGACGACCACCATTGTGCTGGCTATACAACATCTGTGAAGCAAACGAATTGGCGAGCTAAACCGTAAGCGTCACGTACCGATAACGTCTAACAGATTTGGAAAAGAGGCGGCGGCGGCGGCGGCAGCGGCAGCTGTTGCTACTGTTTGTGCAGTAGACTGCCCTTTAGAAGTTATACTTGTTTTGTCAAGTAACGAGTGAGCTCAAACCGGCAAAATATGGGGTTGTAAACATCATCTATCTTTACCGCTGGCGGCTGAAATTGTTTCCACTTACCGAAGGCCATTCTTCTGATGCTACCGTGGCACGTGGAGCTACAAGCAGTAAACAGCGTCCCTATTTGCTTTGTAGACAGGCATATGGGCGTAGCTTGTTTGGCTTTACCATCGAACTGGTAAGGTTCGTCTTGTTAGCTCGAAGGCAGCCACTGGTAACGGACGATGATGCGACACAACGCTAACAATAGAACGGTAGAATAGCGTACCTGGATATGTCACTATGGCTAAATCACTATAGGAGTGCTTGCTAAATTTTGGAAGGTGGCGATTATTGCGGTCGCAAAATGTTTTTCATTTCATTCGGTCGCTATTGCGGTATAGTACTATCATTACTATTATCAAGGGATGCTTCATAGCCAATGCCATAACTTTCGAAGAGTTGGGTATACTGTTTACATACATTTACTACACGGGGGTGAGTATGAAGAACAGACATAAATTATCACCAATAAATTTTTGCCGAAGTCTTGTAGCACGTTCAGATGGACGTGATGATTTATTACTAACGTGAAGTTTATGTTATGTGTCTGTGTTAGTGGATATCATTCGATTTTTCTAACTATTCTGTTATTTTTTTATGCTGTACTTTACTAATTTTGCAGACGATACCAGCTGTCAACGAGATAGCCGTACATCAGGCTTCTGCTTAGCGAACAACAAACTGATTGTTGGTAACATGGCTAAAGTTTCTCGTAACAAAATCCGGTACTCAAATACATTGCTGAGTTACAGACAGTAGTGAATAGCCTCTGATTTTCTAAATTCTCAACAAATTCGAGATTCTATGGGGGAAATTATCGTCGTAATCTAGATAGCTTTAATTGCGGCCGCGCCCTGTCGATAGACGACTTTTGCGTGGCTGCAGAAGCGTTACCGGCTTGGTCTTGGGCCTAGTTCCCCACATGATCCGTCGACCCGGGCGCTGTCGTCACTAACAATGGCAATGTAACCACAATCATATTTCATTTTACTGCTGTCTAGCGACCTTTGCATTAGCAACAGCGGCGGTAGGTGTACAATGAGGATCGAACATGCGACTTTAGTAACAGAACGATGCACGAGGGTGATGGCTTGAAAAATCACTAGAGGACTAGAGGAGGAAAACCCTCAAGTTAATATTGTTATTAGGCAGAAGCGTATGCTCTGTATCGCGGCAGGAGCATTGCGGCACATGAAATCAGACGTTCGCTAGGTTGCCGACAGCGGAGCAGTAGGACCGTGTGTATGGATGCTGCCGTCGTTCGTGTACTACCAAAGGCCATGCGGGGCAGGTGGCTTGCATATCAAGGGGCACTTCAGCCGCTTTATTGCCTATTTATTCGGATGTACTCATATTGCTCAAGATTCACAAGATTACCAGCATCATAATCGCTATAAAACCCCCTACATCAGGCTGACACGGCGCAGCTTGCCTGAGGAAGGAGTGTTTCTAGGTTGACTTCAGAAAGGTTGCTATATCTTATTGATCTTGCTGTTCCAAACTACTGAGGACACAACAGGGAGGGAACAAGCAAACACTTTATAGCCCATCGCAACCGCTAGCGAATAAATATATTATTCAAATTTATCTCGATGAAAACAAAAGTCTCTAGAACAAGCAGACACGAATTAGAAGAGGGAGAACCTTAAGCTTATCCGATCCCTCTCTCAACTATAGTATACAATATATACAACAGACATACAGCGCAAATGATGAAATTCAATTGATGGATCTTTTCGAATTGTCTATGTTCCCCTTTCCCGATGTTATCTCTAACATCAGTGCCTTTCCGCTGGCGACTCAACAAAGCAAGCGCTTCCCATCATTGGACAATCAATTTGTGGCAACAACGTTTAGAACATATGCAGTGCTATTCAACGTTGTATAATGATATGTGTGTGTGTTATCGATGATAATATCGTTATCGAACGTTATCAGTACGCTGAAAAAGTCCGGGAAGGCTAACCGTTACTTGACCGCGAAATTTCCTCCCGTGAAATAGATTCGCGGTTGTCGTTCGTTGACTTCCGCTAAAGTTCTCACCACCACAGGCCTTTTGTCGTTCCAATTTTCCACCCGGCTATTGGGCAGCATACGCGGAGTAAACACAGTTTAGTGATAAGCACAAACACCTGAGCTAATTATCAGCACGTCTAACGATCGAGCGTCAAGTGAATATAGAGCGACTGACGGGCTAAACCCATAAGCTAGGACTGCTTATATGACTCACGCGTCCCAGACAACAAAGAGTGAATGAGTTACGTGTTTGGCCAAAGCTGTTCTTTAATTTACACACGATGAGGAGTTTTGTCTCTCTCTCTCTCTCTCTCTCTCTCTCTCTCTCTCTTAGCAAGTAAGCCAGTATCGATTACACCTAGTTGATGGGCTAAGCGTCCTACACAGGCATAACGTTACAAAAACGTATCAACAGTTGGTGAAGGTTAAGGTTTTGGTTGTAGGAACCCATACTTGTAAGACTGGACTATCACAGGTTTGTGTGATGATCATGAAGCGAAAAAGAGCGGGTCTCATAGTGCAAGCGACTGGCACGAGAGCTCGTGTCGATCAACTGTGTTCTAAAGGAACGGTAACCAGACATAGTTGCAGTAGCAGGATCCGAATAGAACCGGACCTAAGGGCCGAGGGGTGACTGAGCAGAAAGGAGGGGAAGGGGCTAGCCGTTGAAAGAATTAAGGGAAAAAAGCGTCCCGCTCCAAAAATTTTACGAATAGACTCAATTGAATTATTTAAGAAGGCGCAAGCAGTTCTCATTCAGTAGTAGAAGTTCGTCGTCACCCGTTACGGTAGACGATGAAGGTATCAATCAGCGAACAGTGAACTTTACGTAGCAACTAACAGGGTAAAGAGGAAGCGACCACGCTTTTTACAGTGAAAGATAATGCCACTACAGCCAGAAGATTTCAAGATCATTTCTCATATGTATTGTGAGCCAGTACCGTATTTTGCGCCTAGACCAATATTGCGCTTTCGCTCTAATGGCTGTCTCAGCTAGAAAACATTTAGATCGTTTCTCACCTTAAAATTCTTGTAATTAATCGCACGGAAATCGTCTAACGTTCTTCGATTTCAAGAACGCGAGGAACCGCTTCAGCAGCTCTGGCGTTCTGCTTCGTTTCACTAAGTGTTATCGATTATACCGCACAGGTGTGTCATAAAATGAAGATCGTTGGGAATCAACCGCTACTTGGCATCAATCACCACTTGGGCAGCTAATCAGTTTGTGGTATATACATGTACACTAGTAAAGGTATAGTATAGCATGTATATGTTTGTAGCAAGCGATGCTGCGACTTCAGCCAGAGTAAGAGCAGATTATAGTTCGTTGTCCTCTTGTGCATTAGCCAATCGACAACGTATGTTTGTTTAGCTAGAGAAAGAAAGACGGGCATGTAATACCCTTGTCTGTCTATTGTATATTCACTCGCTCAGCTTCCTAGACACCGAATACTATCTATTCCACTGAAGACGAACAAGCGAACAAGTATTTACTCACGAATGGGAAAGAACTCGACGTATTGCTACACAAAGGAAAAACACCAAGATCCACATACGCGCACACGTATACACGATTGAATACTCGAACAAAGAGTCATTTGCGCGGACGTTTCTACCGCCCAACTGTCACCGCCTTTGATGCGTTTTGAGCCCAAGCTGTCGCTACGATTGTCCTGTCGAAGGACCAACGAATGCCATAGGCCGACAAACGTTAAGAGCTGACGGCTTTCCCGGCGTCAAGATGAGGCCGGACGTAAATTTCTGCCAATAATATTGTCAGACTCCTTTAGCCTCTTGTTTAAAAGAGGCGACCACCGGAGTGTAAGCAAATTAACAAAGCACAATGAGAAACAGCGATGAAGGGGGTTGTGGTAGGCCTTTTAGGAAGGGAGTCAATTTGAAGCGCAGCGTGGTACTGCCGACAGGATGTGGTGAAGATGAACTTAGTCCCTCCAATCATTCAAATCTTTGTTAGCTTAGGTCTCTCTTTCAAAACGTTTGTCTCCCACAGGCATCTACTTGTCCCCGTAACGCAGTACGCCGGGTTCCTTCTGTTCTGCGCAAGGTCATAGTAGAACAGGTAAAGTCGAGAGTTTCGAAGAAAACGAAGCCTGTCTAAAAATAGGACGGTTGCGTTTTGGAAAACGAAAACGTCGTACGAAAAAAAGTAATGCTTCCGCCAGAAATCGCCGAGTCGTGTGTTTGAATGCGTGGCATAAATACGAGAAAAAATAATTTCAGCTGAGGCAAACGGTTCTTAACCGAAGCATAGCCATTAAATACGATAGCCTAATGGTCAAACACTGACATAAACCGGACCATTTGCAGTGATTAATGTTAATTAAGTGGATGAGATAACAAAAAAAAAATACTGTTCTAGATACAGTCTTTCGGTAATACAGGTAACGTAAAGTCGGCAAAAACAAAACCATCTAGGTACACACATAGATTTGGTGTGCACATATCTTTTTGCCTCAAACTTTTTGCAAGTTTATACAGGTTGCCGACATTGAGGTCAGCCAGCGAAACTGAACCGGCGTCAAGTTAGCAATATCAATTTCCGTTAATCTTTCGTTACTTTTAACGTTGCTTGTAAACAGACTCCTAATAAGCGGTGAAGTGTTTCACGTATAATTTCATCGCACCACCGATAAAAAGAATGAGAATTTTTGCGGACCATATAAGTACACACAACTTGTCCTATGTCGCTAAAGCTATGATGCTATGTTTTCAGAAAAAGTAGGCGATGATCTAAAAAATCTACAGAACGTACAAATGGTCTCTTCATTCCAAACAAAGAACAATAGATATCGATTGCATTCCAGCCACTTTTCAACTAATCAGATTGGCAATGGCCGAGCTGAGTAATGGAAGAGATTTGCCCGTACGAATATCATAATAACGATAGGATAGTTCAGCGAAGATCATGATGTCTTCTATTGGAAACTGCATTATCTCTTGCTAACAACGCTGCTCTCGTCAAGGTGCGTGTGCCTGTCTCTGGTTCGCAGCGTCCTGAAATTGGCCGGATGAGAGCAAGCGACCGTCTAGCAAATGATTATTAACAAATGGCCAACCAAACGACTTAGTGCGCTCAGAACCTCTGATCGCCTGTATTCATAATCAATTTATACATTAGTAGATATGGATACCTCGTAGCGATATGGGCGAAATCGATACACGATATAGATTTCATCTAATTTCATCCAGAAGCGGGTACATGCCACCAGCTATATGGTCTAGGTTTAGCGGTTTACGAACGGATGTCCACTTGTTTTCTTTGCACGTTATAGAAATTATTGTTATGCATAAAATAAAGGGAATATACTAATTTAAATAAGTCTTAAGTAGACGATTGATTTTACGGAATTAAACGTCATATGCATGCACTTACTAAAATGGACCAATTATTACATGTTGCTATTATCGTGCATGTACGTGCACTGTATATAACGAGAAATTCGTTCTCCCCAATTCATTCTACCGCTGTTTCTTGTCTACTGGCTATCTGCTGTTTGGTGCTATTTTATAATTTAATAGAATACTATTTAATGTGCTATGTTATTGTGTTGTGCTCAATAAACAGCCAAGAGGAGTTGAGTCATTGTTATTACTGCTGTTATTGTTTCGAGCGCTTCCTGCATTTAGAGCTGACTTGACGACTGTGTCTGTTTATCTGACTGACTTGCCCTCGCTGCGGTGCCTATAGCCGAAGGCGGCGTCTAAAGAAGACGTTCGAAATGCAGGCTAAGGCGTTGGCCGATCAACGGACTGACCCGTCGGAATTTCGTTGCTCTTTTTTCCTCCTTCCTTCGTCGTCATTCCTCACCCCAGTCATAGCTTTGATTCGCCAAACCGCTCTAGCCTACGGCAATTCCTATGGCTTCCATTAGACTGACGTACTGATGTCGCATAAATTCACTGACATTACGGGCGGCTGTTGTAATACTGTCGAATTATTGCAGAATAACAAAAAGAAGAATAATCGTTAATACAATATAATCGTACACGACTGCGCTTATTGAGCTGTGGCACAAACCGCCCCGAGTCGACGGTCAAAGATACTTTTGCCAATGCTAAAACTTCGGAGTCGAATTTTCTGCTGCTGCTGCGGCGGCTGGAGCAGGAGAGAAAGCGAAATATGGGATGATGCGTTTTTGCGCGGGTAACGCCCACGCAGCTACGGGTCCAACATCGACGGAAAATACAGATGTAGGCCCAAACGCTGACCGCCTCACAAAGCACTGCCAGCAACGATTGAAGTAGGCTTACTCAGTTTTGCTGTAAGGTAGGCTCAGGTGCAGAGCGCAGTAGGGAAACGACACCGTAAGAAGATGTAGAGGCTGCAGTTAAAACAAAGCGAACTTTGGTGATCAAATCTAACGCGTTAGAATGAGGCCCGTCGTGGCCTGCGGCAACAACAACAACCATTTTTGCCGAGGAATTCTGTGCTCATGCGTATCACTGATTCCGTACCACCGACCCGTGTAGCTTCAGTTTCGGTTATTGTCTAGCAGAAAATAATAACGGCAGTGCAATTAACTAACTAGCTTTAGTGTGCTAAATAATTTTTTCGGCAGCCGACAGCATTTACTTTAGATGGAGGGTCTGTACTTGACTACTTCGTCAAATGACGACCAGCGATAAACTAACTGAAGCTACATAAATTTCACTTAAATAGGTGTCACATGCATAAAATGGTCACTCTATTTTACAAACCCAACACAAACGTATGTGTCGTGTATCTCGTAGCCTGTGAGAGGTTTACGTTTAAATAACAATGCGTTATCAAGCGCTTTTGGTTTGCAAACGTCAAAAGAATATGCCCTGTAAGCGTGAGCTGGCTTCTGGAACGTGTAGCATCAGTCTATCGATTTTACACGCGATAGATTCCTGTAGTGGGCAGAATTAATTTTCGTTAAGAAACTTCGGGGGGCAAGTCATATGGTTAAATGCACACGCTTCACATCGACAAATCATGATGACCTTCTAATGCTAGCGTAATAATAATCGAAATAATACTGAGGTAGGTATGAGGAATAAACGGATTAGCGAACCGGAACATCAAATCATTTGTTTATTCTTGAATTTCTTTTATTAAGGGTTTCACGCTCGAAGAATCAACCTAATTAAATACTGATGGTTTTACTAACGGTTCATGGCCGAGGCAGTGACTGCAATTTTTACAAATTGTTCCCAAATCCTTTTAAGGATCTAACAACAAGTCGGGCATATAACCAATTGATACTGGAGCGTTTTCTCTCAAGCAATGCAATATAGGGTGATGCACTTCTTTCGGATTGAACTGGACGTGAAGCCTGACGATGCTTTATCAAAAAAATAGAGGGGATAACTTGTCAGAGAACTTTAAGATAGATTGCACCAGTCAGCAATGCGAACCTTGTTGCTTCTTCTCTGTGTGAAAATACTAGGTTCCAAGCATCTCGGCTGTTCGAGACACCACAGGTCATCTTTGAGAGAGCTTTCTCTCGTCAACGAGCGACTAGATTTCTCTGCATTAGTATGGTAGGTTGGCTGAACGATTTAACGTCTGTATGCACCTATCGGCACACGCAAGCACGGCCGTTCGCTAGCGGATCCTAGACTTAATTCATCAACGATAACAACGCCAGGGATCCAAATCTGTAGGGAGCAAATGTCGTAGCTAGCCGACCACGAAACTACAGATTCCATGTATAAATAAGGGCCGGTGACAACTTCTGCACCGCTTCCATTGCTAAGGCAAAATTAGTTGCATCCTAGCTTTAATGTAGTCGCGAAGGAGTTCTGCTGCTATCCGCCTTCTGCTCGCAGCCTATTCCTGCGGGAGCCCAAGCAAAGATGCACAGAAACTGTCACCTGCCCAGCGTCACGGAGCACAGTATCTTTAACACGGTAAATATCTAATATATCCTCGGATGATTCTATATTTTGCCCTTTCAAGTCGTCTTCCGATGTAGCCTCGACAAATCCCTACTTCAAACCTATTCAAGATACCTATAGAAGTGCGGTTCTATTGCCCACTTTTCCCTATTGCGAGTTGAATATTTCTGCTTGAAACGGGCAAGTGTAACTGAGAGATAATTAGAACGTACGCCAATTATATGACGGACTTAGCAAAGCTATAGTGCTTCAACTTCGAGTGGAATCAATTGAACGAACATAAACACAAAGGAGCCTTAGGAAGTGATCAACTAATAAAAGCTTTGATAAACCTACCACAAAATGGTATCCCTTGTGGAACCCATGTCGCGTTAGCGGTACACCTTCTCCTCGAGGGTCCGAGTAGTTCATATCCAGGATCGCAGTGATACGATGCGATCGTGCCCACTGCCAGGGTGTCATCCGAGAAGGTAACGTCGCCATGTGCTGGCGAACCAGGATATCCGCAATGTACAGTTACTGCAAAAAGAGGAACAATGGAAAAACAGCGAGAGTTCAATAACCTAGATTTATCCTCAAATCTTGTTGAAATAAACGTAGACGACTAGTAGCAATTAGCATACGATAGACTGCTTCTAAAGACGTACATACATATATAATTTTCAATAGTAGACAATATATAATATGACTCAAATGTTCATTAGCAGTATAAAAAATGCTTATAGCAATGCTTCAGAGCAACAACAGCGTGAGGTGTGAAACACTTTATTAATGGCTATAAGTCATAACATGACATGAAACGTCCAGCGCACGATAATCTGATTAGTTTTTGTTATGTAATATGTACATGCGTTCACTTGGCTTTACATTACCACTACCCTTAAACAGTGAATTAAACGTCTACTTCTCTTTTTTTATGTGCACTCCTATCTCTCGTTATTACTTTTGCTGGGGGGAAACCAAGAAAATTGCCAAACTACTCTATGCCAGCGCAACCGTAGGCTAAAGTAGGCATTCCTGATGACCACTGCACAAATCAAAAGAGCGAAGCCACTATATAGAGTAATATATTAGGAAGAGGTGTTAAAAGGTCACCGCTCTATTATAAATGGTTCGAGGTAGTACCGTGCGAAGCAACAGGCTAACGGGGCCTAGGATTGACTAATATGCCCGGTAGCGGGGAAACGAACCTAGAGTCGGAAAGCATCTCTACTCTCACTGCTATTCTCTCACTGTATGAACGTCGTGTAGATACTGTAGCGTGCCCATCGCTCGGCTTATCGTCACGTCATGCGGAACTTCAATCTCCGCCTTTAACATGAATGATTTCGAACAACTAACTACTTGCATAGTAAATTTTAATGCCAAACTTGCACTGCGTTTACTGCGTTTCCGCAATAGGTTTAGATATAGATGGAGGTGCTTTCGTATGTTCTTAGTAAATAGAAATGGGCTTTTAAGAGATTTTGTCAATCGCTGTCGTCTTCTGTACCTTATACAATAAAAGGTAAGGAGTGAAGGTAGAGTACAAAGTAAAGTGGAACTGGAAACACGGAGAAAGGCCAGTAAAACCTAGCTTTGAAAGTATTAGAAGATGCGAACAAAAAAGAAGACGATGTGCACAGTAAGTGACTGAGAAAAAAGCGACTGAAAAACATGGCTTTATTTAGTCCTTGGACTCGCAAATGCCACAAGCGACAGAGTTTCGAGGTTCGTTGGATTTCCGCATGTGGCATACACCCGTCTACTTTTACGTCTTTATGTATATATAAGATGCATGAATATTTTCTACAGATTCCCATAATATTCCTAGTTTACGTATTGCTAACAACGGCTGTTCTGTACGCTCATTCTATCCAGACAAGCGTTTAAAAAACTTGCCATAAATATACCTCAGGTCCTCATTTTGACAGACTGCACGCCAGCTGCGGTCCGACGAGCTAGGCAGTACATGAAAAGCTACAACCAAAAAGGCAAACAACACCAACAACTGAAATGTTTTTGGGATGAACTTTGTCTGTTTGGCCCTGTGTATCCCTGCCCGTCCAAGGATACGTCGTATTGTCACTTAGAGAACAAAGATGATATCGTGTGCATGTTCGTCGACCCGCCTGTGAAAACCTCTGACACATATCATAATGTTATCATTACGACAAGGAAGGCTATTCACGGGATGGAAACTGCTGAGAGTGGTCATCACGAATGTCATGAGATCTTTTTTCCTATGTGACGCTGCCTATCGTGACCTACACGACGCATATACAACGATCGTTGCCAAATTATTTTCAAATCCACCACCCCCTGCCACCGCCTTCAAGCTAGTCTTGGAAATCTTCATACTAGCAATCCAGCTAGTCATGTCACATTCATAGGGGGTGGCGTGACGCGCCTCGACATCCACGGATAGGGGCAACAATTTTTTTTTAAACATCGACGATGATCATGGCATAGGCCGGCTTAGAAAAGATAACACTCATGATTTCGCACGTAACGCGGCAGTCAAAAGATCACAGCTACCGGATTTCATACAAGGTAAGCTTGCAATCTGCCGACGACGATAGCCATTGTGGCACTTAGCATGGGTTGACGCAAATAGAAAGGTAAAAGTAAGGTTGAAGCATGTAGGGAGAAAGGGCGGAGGAAGCAGGTTAGTCAGTGCACTGGTCAAACCTGGATCATCTGTATCGAAAATTGTAATTGTTTGACGAGGAACTACACAAACCCAATTCACGTCTATTCCCTGCTCTTGAAGCTCCTTCTGTTGTCAGGTCCACACCTACACTCGCCGCGTACCCGTGTCAACGAGCAACTGATACCTTCCAAGCAGAGCATGCAAATGTTCATATAGGCAACAGTATGTAAGAGTTATGCTTCTTAGGCATTCAGGGTTTTAGCATGCGCCCATTTGCGGTTCCTGAATAGGAGATGTGGAAAACGAGCGTTCCTGTCGAGGGGTCACCCCTGTCACCGAGGTGGAACAGAAAAAGCAATTGCCAGTGCTACTATATTATAATCCGACTCTCAATCGTGCTGACCATATGTTCATTTCAAGTCTTTAAAAATAACCGTTTCAGCCTCTGGACGATTTTTTTGTTGAACAGGCGGGAAGTGGCTCTCGTGGTTTGTCTATGCTCCATTATTACACAGACGCCTAAACCGTTTTTTATAATCGCCTCATCGCCTAACGCAAGGAATCGGCACCAACTTTATTCGCGATGAGTGACAAAATGCATAATATGGGCCTTTTTTCGATATTAGTCCCACAGTATAACTGTTCATGCTAATTTTCCGCAGGATTCGGCCATGCTACAAATACGTGACTTTTAATACCGTAAGTGTATTAACCGCAAGTGAAATTTCTATAAACTTCGAAGGTATAGCCACATCTATAATAGGTTTATTTTGACAAGGCAATTTCAGATACATACACTAACGTCGTGATCATTTTCGTAAAAAGCTCTACCTTTGCTATATCAGCCGGCCCGACGGTAAGTCTATATCACTTGAAGTAATACTAGACATTTAGTATGATAGATTACTTATTATTTTGCACTTACATCGACATTTATCTAGAATTTTTCAATTCAAATTAGGAGAGGAATATAATGAATGCAGTTTTGAATGAAATAAAAATTGATCTGAAATAAAAAAAGATAGCTGAACCAATATCCGCCTTCATATATCTGTTTTTAGACAATATCAAACCATACAAACGTTTTTTGTTCCAAAAATTAGCGAAATTCACATATATTGGATGTATTCCTATCTTGAGTGTGCTATAGGAGTCAAGGTGTATATTTAGCGCTTTGCTTGTTTGCTGTCTTCTGATCCGCTATAGCGTATAAACCGGCAAAGCCGACGAGGGTTTCAATCTAACGTACTGCTATGAAAAAAAGTTCTTCATAATTCTGCCTCCCGCAGTGCGCCGCCTTGTGTGTTCCCATATACCAAAGCGACTGATCGACATTCCAATATCCGGTTGGCATGCACAGTTGAAGACATCGCGACTACAGCCAGTATTACCATGATCAGCGTCATCATTCGAGCAATAGCTGCGTCATCAACAACGTCATAATCATCAACAATAACTAGACATCCACCTGGACTAGTCCAAATGCTGAGCTGCAACGGATTCGTAAGTGTCTGCCGGTAAAATGAAGCCCTCAGGACTGCCCTTGTAGTTGCCGCTGCTACTGACACTTTTGCTAAATCTGGTCGTCTCGACCCCTGCCGCCGCTATCAGCGTCGGCGGTGCGTGCGGCGCGTGATCGTCGTCGTTGTCGTGATCTGCAATGGAACCTACGAGACGAGCCCATAACGCCGCTCTTCCACAGACAGATCCGTCAGTCAGTCAACGAGTGAACTATACGACGGGAACAACGCGAAGAACTCGTCCAGTCTTTGTGAGCAGAAAAAAGAAGAAGAGTGAATAGCCAGTCGCGCAGCCGTTTAGAACAGCTCTTCACCGTCGCAAAAACACATCCATTAAACAGACCGAGAGCGACGGGCATGCCGCAGCAGCTAGGGGAGCTCGGAGGAACAAGAAAACGGGGAAAGAATACTTCGCAAAAAAAAACGTGTTTCTCTGACCATTAAAAAATAGAGAGACTGCAGCTGTATTCTGTCACGCGGCTGTTGCCACAGATACGTCGGCGCCGACTGCTATCTCATGCTGTGCCTTGTCTTCGCTATTATATTTGAAATAAGTAACAAATATAACAACTGGTGAGCCATGTAAGCGACTCGTAAAAGGGGGGCCAGCACCATAATTACTACAAAGATTCATTTATGTCGAAAGTTTACTAGAGTAATGCTCGATCATCTGAAACATCCCGATGACTCGACGTCCATCTGTCCTATGCGTCTACGCCGCCAGGTAACGGAGAGACTGTTCCTGACGGTGAAGGA
The DNA here is from genome assembly GCF_002443255.2 of Varroa destructor. Classification (NCBI taxonomy): domain Eukaryota; kingdom Metazoa; phylum Arthropoda; class Arachnida; order Mesostigmata; family Varroidae; genus Varroa; species Varroa destructor. The sequence continues at coordinate 23,697,829 of NW_019211457.1, read as the reverse complement.
CGGACGGTCCTCCTTGGCGCCAATGACGATAAAGCGAACTATACCAGTGACAATGACGATGAGGGAGTTTCAAAGGGAAAGTCAGTTTCGGCATCTCTAGCGTTTTTCCTTGCTCAAAATTCGTTATATATTAACCATATACATACCATTTCATTTTTTCTATATACATGTACGTATATATATATATATATATATATATATATATATATAGAGTCCGTCTATATGGTGCGAAGTAACGGAGATCGTAAAGCCATCATTCTTTGACAATGCCACTTATTTTTAAAGCGGTTCTCGTGAATGTACTGCTGATGCACAAACGTTCCTTTAATAGACTTTCTTTCCGGTTTGCTTTCAGGGGGCCGCACAACACAGTTTTGGCTTAATAAATCAAATTCCATAGGCTAGTTAAGCAGATTAGTGAACGAAAAAAGAAGACGCGAAGTAGACAAAAATATACGAAGCCCTACGACGCGACAGTGGTTAGTAGCTCCGCGACATGTTCTTCCACTTGATACGATCGTTTCAAAGCCATATTCATTCGGTGGCATATAATCGCATTGCATGGCGTGGAGGCCAGAACGCAAGTATGGCGTGTGTTCGTGTTTCTATTTATAACTGTGCGCGTCGTTTGAGCCGTGGGCTGTCAGGCGTTAAAACTTATCGTGGTAACTTACGGCATAAAGACAGCATTGTTTGGAGGACTCCTCATTCGTAACATGCTCTCTGTTCCGGGCGACGATGGCGTTAGAGCCACAAAAGCGGCTTAGTTAAGGGAGAGATTAGATGTAGAAGCGAAAGGAAAGAAAAGGGGTGACATCGATGAATCAGCATAGCTAGGTGCCGACATTTTTATTGAAAACGTCAGATTCCAGAATTCGAAATCGTCTGTACATTACAGATAAATATAGTATACCGTTTTTTAATCCTGACAGAGAATCGTAGTTGAATTGGGGACTAGTGCGTACTGTAGCAATATAGTACGAGTTTTTTGTTGAAACATCACTCTCTACTAGTCCTTCAGCATATCAAAAAAGGAAGCTGAATAGTCCTGGACAGTACGAGTAAATTTACTATTGATGTACAGGACTAGCGTAAAATAAAACTGCTGTTATGACTATAGACCAAATCCTGGAAAGGACCTAAGTTTTGTATAATAGAGTGCCACACTCACTAACGACGCTTAGATCATATGCTGATGTAAGACAATATCTCTTTCTGATAATATTTCTGCAATGAATATAGATCGGGTTCAGAAAACTCCGATCATATACACAACGCCATTCGTTGTTCTGCCCTTAACCGAATCCCCTTCATCTGACTAAACTACTGCAAATCAAGTCTTCTCATGTATGGCATCATTTTTCTTTCAGCTACAATGGAAGCATTTGTGTGTAATGTATTTTTATATCATAAAGAACGCGGCGATGAAGCTCTTTTACCTATATATATACATATATATATATATATATATATATATATAAAACTCGTTGATCTTTTAGATTATCGTACTTCGTTGGTTGTTCGCAGCTATCCGAAGCAGCAAACATGCTGTGTTGCTTCTCGTAGTGAACCTTACAAAAACCTTAACATGATTAGTTTTTTAATTTTTTTGTTTTTCGTTGAAGACCCAACACATGTATAAGTAATAACAACTCGATTTTCTCAGAGAACTAATATTTAACAATGCAATGTGTTTTTGTAGTTTCGTTTCTTGCTTGATGACTATATATACATCTATATATTTATGTATATATATCATTTTTTTGATTGATGATTTACGACTTATTGGAACGCGCTTTTTCTGTTTCGAATTTGTGCTTCGCCACTGGCCCTCTGCATTGGCGACTTTCTGCTTGAGGCCTTTCGCAGCGCCCTCATTCCGTCTGCTGGAGGCAAATGAATGGATATTAATAAAATTGATGCGCACATTTGCATGACATAGTAGCCCGAAATTAGAAAGTGCTGGTCTCTATTGCGACATCGTCTCTGAAGTAAGCCATATGACTAGTATTGGCGGTAGCATTAGACGCAATCCAGGTTAGGTTGGCTACATGTCAGAGCTTTTTGTGGTGTTTGAATGTCGTTTAAGCCTCTTATAGGAACTTTCTTGTTTTGCTTTGAAGCGGGTAAACAAGCACCCCCAATACAGTCTTGGTGTCTATGGCGACGTACTCGTGACGTCGCTTTCTGCTATCTACTCTTAGAACTTTTTTTGGAAGAAAATTCATTAATTTTCGGTTAAACGTTGTAATATATTGGCGAGCAAAAAAAAACTACAAGTTTTAGCGAAGCTTTCATGCATTTCAACAAAATATATTTTCCACTTCAATTGCACGCCCGTCATACAATTCGTCTCTGAAAATTGTTGCTGGAAGAAAGACTGAGAGCATTCTTTCCGAATAGAGGGACGTTATATGCCTGCGCTCTGATGCAAACACCGATCTTCAGTTAATCATGTACACAGAAAGTATGATGTGCCCTAACTGATGTGCCGACATGTTTAATCTATGAGCACTCTTATGAATGGCCTTTATATAACGTATAATGGTATATGAAGCAGAAGCGCGGCTGGTGGACCCAACAATCTGCACGCCTCGAAGTTCAATTCTGTGCACGTCTTGCTCGACTTTGAAATCCGTTCACTCTCTGTCTCAAGGCCTTGAGAATTTGCGTATCCCAAACAGCAGACGTTAAGAGAAAATCAAACTGATACAAGAACTTAGCAAGCTAATATGTATGTGTTTATTGAAGTTAGTCCGATGCAATACAACTTAGTGAGAAAATGTCCTTCTTCTTGAACGTTCGCACATTCATACGTATTGATATACCTTTATTCTAAAATAATAGCTGAAAATGCCTTTGCTTGAATTAACTTGCAAGCAGTACGTTCTAATTTAACTTATCTCCTTCATCAGGCTAGTCTGGAAACAAGCATTACTTCGAGGATATAGAATGCTAGTTATTATAGAATAAGTAAGAATGACTAACGTTAAGAAGGTCGGAGGACGACCAATAGGTCGACGTAGCGGCATTCGGCTAAAGATGACGGAACACAATAGAAAGTAAGCAAAATAAAGAACCTAACGCGGGAAGCAAGAAAGGGAAAGCAGCACGGGTTCTGCGCGTGTTTTCTTTCTGCATTTACCGATACCGTCATCATCCTGGGTAACGCGCACTGGGTCGGCTGGCCACCACAGCTGTCTGCTATATACCGAGGGCGTCGCTCTCGGGTTCACTTTGATATGTTCCTTATTCAATTGTTTATCTTTGCGGTATATCATTGCCTTCATTGGTTTTACTCTACTTCAGTAGTCTTCTTGCCAGTTCGCTTTTGGAAGAGCCGGTGAATAAGCAACGCTTTAGTATTAATTGGCTTCACTGTCATGTGTATCCTTGTGTAATGACGGCACACCTAAGATGGTTTGCATGCTCCCATCAGGAAGAGCTTCGTGGTCCTATCGATAAGGCATTCGTTACGACTTTGTACTGATTAACATCAATAACACCAATAGAGTTATAGAAACAAGACGTGAATGAAAAGCCCTAATAAATATCACGGGACAAATTTCAGGAAGCAAGAAAAACAGTAGTGGTATTAAACGAGTCAAAAAGGTAGTATCGTTGGATGTTTTAATAGCTGACGGTTATCTCTATGTTTCGAGCCTTACATCCGGTGCCGCCGTCAGACATTCCATCAGACAGACGGCTGGTTCCTAACGAGAAACGAAGTCAGTCTATATTCGCGCTCGTACGTAAACCACGACGTGTCCCTAGGATTAACACGCAAATACGCTACCCACTAAGCTATGACGGAGCTGGCCGTTATTCACGTTCAAGTAAAATATACTTTTACACTTGTGCAGTGCAATAGATAATCGATTCTATTGCCGTGACAATCGGGTGAAACGTGCACCGTCGATAGAAGCAAACACAATGGCAAAAAGACGGAGACATATTAGCGTTTTTTTCGCGCACTCATACATATCCGTCTGTTGAATATTTCCTTCAAGGTGGTGTCCATAAACGCTAAACGAAAAGTGCAGATGATGGTAAACATTGTACGGTTAACGTTTGTTGTTACGCTACGGTGGGTCTGGAGTTTCCAGAGGTACGAAGAAAGGAAGCATTGACGCTCAAACGGCGAACGGATGCGAACGTACTCCTCTCGATATAACGTGATCCTATTATTAAATTTTTCTTCCTATCGAAATATTTTTTCGTGGTTTATTAACGCTCAGTCGTTAGGATCAACTGAAACTCGGTAGCTATTATATTATTATTAGCTATATATTAATTAATATATATATATATATATATATAATAGCTATTATAACGTTAAGGTGGTGAGCTTCAGGCGCGCCTGAGACCTTCCGAACGTTCAAAATTGATGCGAGAAGAGTGGTGCGCGTCGTCCTTAAGAGCGGTTTGCTTGTAATCAATTAGTCGAGGAACTTGAAGCAGGACGCGTGACAACTTTGCCAGCGGCAAGACACGATGCGAACGGGTAAAGCCATGTGGCCAGTTTTCTTCTCAGCTAAATGACTCAGTAAGAACAAAAACCATTTGCAGGTAACATACAATTAAGGTCTATTGTCATTTCTGCAGAATCCGTAATAGCACAATTATGCAAGAGGCGGTACATTCTAGATGGTTGGCGCGTATTGCTTCCGGTGCTTCGTCATGGTAACCATAAGCATGTGGCCACTGCGGATTTGAATTTCAGCACTGGCAAATGCCATATCGCTATGGAATATTATCGTCACGCCGTTTTATAGATCCGTTGAAGAAAAACCCAGATGAATTTTGCAAGGCCCGTCCAAAATAACGCCTAATGGCTTCAAGACCGAACGTAGGAAAACACACGCAAAAACACGTCAAAGGCTTATTATACATTCTAAATATAACTGATGATAATGTTAACGAATCAAACGAATTTTCAACCTTGACGCTCGTGCACGCAGATTGCGTAGTTAACAAATTGCACACGTCATTGACTGGGCGTCGTAATGCAAACACCGACACATAAAAAACCTTATCAAAAACACTCGACGATAGAATAACACTCGATGGTAGACGATACTATCAAGTTAGGTATATAGATGAAAACATGTAACAGCAGAAGTATAGAGTTGTCTTTTCGCCTACGACCGGTGCGATAGAATTTCTGTATTTTAGAATAGAACTACCATCACCTTTGCGAGAGTTGACGACAGACACTATGCCTATAGCTATCGTCAGAGTCATCGTGTTGCTGTTTCGAAAAATAACGCGCCAAGCACGAACGAGTTAAGAACGAGCAGATCTAATTGTTTACAATCCTTCAGATTTGATCGGATCGGGATAGGTAGGCATAATCGTACGACTCACGTCAGCGACAGATACAAGAATAGAATCTATATATAATACATACATGGGGAATCATCCTAATGTAGTGTTAAAGCTAGTTTTTCAGCGCATCCCGGCCGCATAAAAAAGGACGAGGCAGATTTAGTGCCTTTATTAGAGATGTGTCGATCCGCATAGGTATGCAGCTCATATTTTTCCTTCTCTATTATCAACTTCGTTCGCAAACAAAAACATTGATGCCATAGTCGTATTGTGGTAGTATAGTCGCGTCGCGTCGCGTCGGGTTGCTCTTTTTATGTATGTCCCGTTGAGCGACAAATACAGACGCGGCCATTAAGTGGCTAAAGCAGCTGCATTTTAAAAACATCGTCGAAAACAAAAGTACCTATGCATTGTTGATTGTACAAGTGTTTGTGTCTAAAAATTACAACGAATCTCCAGAAGCCGGCTAATGTGCGCCTTCTTCGAGAACCGCTAAAGCCGACAGCTGCGATCCGTTGCCACTTGCCGTTAATGACATTAGTGCCACTAGTGCGATGCGTAGCAGACGAAAATATCACCGTCATCGCCGAAATCGGAAGCGGGCATCCACAACACGCACGAATAGTCGTAGAAACGATTACTGCGTTACCATCGACGTATGGTTTGGCTCGCGGTTCTGGCCGGTGGTATCTTTGCTCGATCGTACCATGATGATATTCGAGCGGTGGAAGTATTTATTTTGTCATGAAATATATTCTCCTTACCCCTATGGCGTTCTTATGCAAGGAGTTTGTCAAGGGTCACTGGGGTGATCATATGGTTCATGACAATAACCATAATATTGCGGCCGCTACTGATTCGGTTACGTTTACAGTGCTTCTTCTCGTCCCAACTGCCAAGGGCAATTGTTGATAATAATTAATATAATAATAATGTCGCAATAATTAAGCTAAATGATGAAAAGGTGGCGTATTCTCTCGGCTTTATTATCGCATTTTATCGTTCGCTATATTCTGAGCACTGTCGTCGTTGAGGCGGTCATTTCCTTTAAGCGAATAATGATGGCGTCAGAAACTGCAACCAGAAGAAAGTTTTGTTCGTTAAATTACCAGATCCCGCCAAAAAAAGCTTGTTTGCGATGTGACCCGAGAAAATGTCTATCGTCTAGGTTTTTGTTTTTAAAGACGAAGACGAAGCAGATTATTTACTTTCCAGTCTTGAATCGATTTCAGAAGCAGAATGGAAAAATCTTTTGTCTAGTTCTACCGATACGGGAGCCTGATAAGCAGTAAGGTGTCTGGTTTGAGGCACGCTGCCTGTAGAACCGAATCCGCTCAAATATTGTAGACAGTTTAAAGTGTTTATTCATAGCAAAGGTTTTGCTGTAGATTTTCTTTAGGGTTTTGTAGCCTGAAAGACGATCCGCAGCACCTATCAAACTTCATCGCCCATTCGATACAGATGCTAGCTGCATCTTTCGGTCGGCATCAGTTCTTCAACGAAGTTACTTAATCGTGTTTGGCACCTCACTGTCGGTGGAACCTACATTTTCGCGCTGACGCGTTTTTAATAAACGATGCAATAGTCACTGTTACTATCGTTCCTGAAACGGTTCCAGTATTTGATTTCGTCTCACCTAAAATGACGGCGGTTCAAATAAGTTCCACCTCGTTAAGAAGAAGAAACTTAGACTTTACTTAACAATTCGGTTGATGGCTTAAGTTCGTCTATCGTTGTGATGTGCTGTCGACTGGATGGCAACTTGTCAAATACGAGGCCAATCTGTAACTCCTCGGCCTCTAGCCGGCAAAAACGTTTGGCAAATACTATGGTGTGCCTAGGTATCAGCCTGCAACGTAAGATCATTTAATAAACATCATAGTCCCTGCGTAACGTACCCGAGTGGATTAACTTTGTTATGGCCCAAGCAAGTGGATAGCCGTAACAGACAAGCTTCAAGGCTAGCAGACAAAAAAAATTATAGTAAAAACATTAGGCGTACCTCAGTCGCAGCGATTAAACCAGTTTCAAACCCAAATAATTTTCGCTTGCGGTATTTGAAAGTCGAATGATCCTTCACTGGATATAATGTCTATTTTCTATCAGACCATTTCCCGCACTGGTATCCAACCTCACTATTATACTTAGTTCGAGCGCCAATAGCGTCAATGACGAATACATCATTACGCCAACGTGTTGCTGCCGGTTCCATCCTATGCCGGGTTTTCAGTTTCGCAGTCCGTTTTGGCTCCGGTTTTCCGCCCTATCTCTTACATCTTTTTGCTGTCTTCTTTTTCGTGTAAAAAAATTGATTTTCTATATATTCGCCTGGCGCTCCGCTGTATCGCGATACGAGTTTCCGATGCGCCATCAGCTCTACCTAGAAATGAGGTACAGTTAGAAACAGCCATGTAATCGCGTAGACGATTCGAAGCCCGAATTGCAAACTTCGAATGGGAAAGAGCGAGAAGGGTAAATTTAACGCAGATTCCACTGCAATGAAGTGCTACGGCGTACGATGGGGGCTATGGGGCCAAATTGATCAATAGCTTTGTATTGGCCGATATTTGCTTTCTACTGCAGCTGGTCTTGTATCTTCTTCTTTTTCAGCACCCTATTTCACTCCGTTCCGCCACCCCAAAACTGGGTCCGGAGAATGAGTCGAGTTCTCCCAAATTCCATGTATAACAAAATTAATTAACTCCTGTCCGCAGCGTAACAGCAACAGTTTATGTTATGTTTCTAAACATTTTCAGAATATCAGCTACAGGAGGTTGTTTTTCAGTGCTGCATATTGCCGTCGAAAACTGAGCTTCCAATACTGTTATTTGATGATTACACTTTTGCCAATACTCGTTAAAGGCATGGTAACGGCGAGCATCTTCTGGCTTTCGCGAGTGAGTAACCGATCGAGTAGACGCAAACGTTGGAAACATCTGCAACCTTCTTTTCAACAACTAAAGCAAAGTTGTATAGCGCATATAACCAGGTAGAGAGGCAAAAAAACGATCGAATTTATCTAAAAAAAAAAAGGCGACATGACATTGTACCTCTTAGAACGTTCATTTGTGTCCCGTCAACACTATTTATTTGAAACAAAAAAAAAAACTGGATCATCTATACAGATGATTATCATGGCGCAATCCGGCAAACTTATATATATATATATATATATAATATATATATATATATAAAAGGAATATTTTTTGTAAATGTGAGTTTTAACTAGAATCGGCTAAAAGCTGGACACCTCGATCCGGTCTACAATTTTATAGACAGAGAGCTAATTTAACGTAATTATTACGCCATTTTTTTTCTTTACTTTCTTCTAATGGAATCAAGCCAATACAATAAGAATAATGACGATAAAAGGGGGCTAATGTCTCAATACTTCAGAAAGTATCAACGATTTTAGATTTCTATCGGTGGTCATGTAACACAGGCGAGACGAGACACTGTCTATCGCTGTAACTTACTCTCTGCGTGTCACCTTTTACTCTCAATGGTATTGCTCGTTTTACTTAAGGTCACTATTTCGCCACAAAAAGTTTATATTTCTGTATATTTGAAGGAAATGCAGCTAAAAGTTACGAACAAACACCATGTTCATATCTGTTCTAGATGCTAAGATTTTTATATTAGCAAACGCTTCCGTCTCCTTTTACGTTTTCCATTTATTCTAAACTGAATTTTTGTGATACTGAAAGTGTCATGGCGGTACACACACAGACGTGCGCACACGATGTTTCCGAAGCGGTATTTGAAAATATAGTTTATTGTTCAATACAATTATATAATAGCTTATAGATAGTCAATATTGCGGTGTTTAAGATAGTTGTGCACATGATGCTTAGATGCCCCCTTCGTCGGTGGCATTTGGCGGTTAATTATCTTCGTTTAAATTATTATCATTTTGTCGCTTCCTCCCAACGGTAGCTTCTGTTTCTTTTGTATAGTCTTTATTCGAGGGATAGGTGAACTTGCCCGCATAATCCATTATCTGCGTTTCTCTGAACCCTTCTGACTCATTTCTTGTTCGCTTCTGAGCATTGCATAACAACGTAACTGTCCACGAGTCTGAGCTGTATTCATTAGCAGTATCTTTGACGTTTTCCCCACTTTTTACAACTTCTCTTGGGTTCGTATCTAAGCACTGCTTCCACCCAAAGCAGAAGGCATTTCATCTGTACATACACGCGTGCGCTCGCGCATGCGTCTATGGCACAGAATAACGTAGTCTAGTTGAATCTGCTATGCGTTAGCAAGCGTAAAATATCTCCAATATCGAAACACAGGCTACTTCTGACGTATTGACTCACTCATGAGTCGTCTATTGTTACAAACCAGTATACGCCGCGAAGCGCAACATGTGCAGCTACAGAAGCGGCGGAAGTTTTCCGATAAACATGTGTGTAGTTTCGACATCATCTTGCCGATCGTTTCATGATACAACGCCGCTGTTCTGATTACTCAAAATTTTAGTAAAATTAACTCGGCGCTGCGGAAGTGACGCCTTCACGGTATTCATACGATCTTGCATGGCATCTTGCCGCTGGGCTGCCATCGTAATTCTCATAATGTCATAATGATCTACGCCCTAACTGTGGCGTCAAGCTATCCAGCCACGTACTTAACAAAAATGGACTATTACCACCCGAACTGTACTGCCGAAAAAATAAACACTTTGTGTATTCGACACGTTTTCGTAAGACTTACGCGATGCAACATCGCGAGCGTTTTCGAAAATAACATGATAAACAATTAGAAGTGTTTCACTACAGAGATCAGGAACAGCACAATCCCGAAACGCAAGATGGCGTGAAGGAACAGGAAACTATTTCGTTAAATCCATGTCGAATTGTACTGAGGCCGTCCGTCACATCCGATTGCTTCAAACTATAACCTATTAATGTTAATATTCCCATTAAAAGCTTGTATGCTGTTTCATCGTGGAGAGGAGTTCGAAATAATGGGCATAATAATAGTTCAGAGAAACAACGTTGTCGCATTGATTGATTTAGCTGTTGCCGCGTTTTTCCTACCGTACGACGCTGCCCACCTAGACCTGCTTACCTATCTACCTGTTGCCTGGACTACTTCTGTTATCCTTTGTGGCTACTGTTTCTGCCAGCCAGTAGGTGTGCTTTGCAAAACTTCCGACATTTGTATTCCGTTTAGTTATTTTACGGAATTATGCCACTGGAGATGTAGCGATCCTCAAGCGTCATAGTCATTAGATAGTAGTAATATCTGTTTCATTCTTTTCTTCGTGTCTACAGCAAATTACGTTTTTGCTGGCTCATTGTTATCCGTTGATATTGTTAAATTTGGGCATGAAACCAAGCACGCAGGTATGTTCCTGTCGGCAAAGGGCGCAATGGAAGGCCTTCGAGCTTCTTTCGAAGTTCCGCTTTTGTGTTGATGTTAGCCTGGTTAATTTTAATATTAAAGTTTTCGTTTCCGACGCTAGAGTTTTGCTTGTGTTCCTTCCTCGGAGCCCAAAACCGACTGCGTGCAGTTCTCGGCATTATTTTTCAAAAATTTCTATTGAAGTCACATTGAAGCCCTTGGACCAGGAAGGCCGTAAACTGGACGCAAATAGCTGGAACAAGCGAAAGTCACTAAAAGCAGTGAATCGCTAGACATAAATTACGTTTATTGACGGCGCTCAATCGAAATATAGGAAAAATAGGAAGCGAAGAGCGCTGACGCTTCTAAATCAGATCGGCAATCAAATCATATAGCTTGCCATTGTGATTTCGTCGGTCGTCTTCGGACATCTCGGTGCACTTGATGCCACCCAACAAATGGGGCGCTACATATAAAAACGAAACCGGTAAGGAAAACCGAAATGCAAAACGTGCTCTAGCAAGGACGAGACACATTAGACAATTATATTATATATTTTCTACGGCTAGCAACTTATAAATACTAACTCGTGATGACCTGACGTAATGTTCCGTAAAAATCACTCGATACGATCGTGCAAATGAAGGCGTCATGTCGAGGCAGATTGCCAATTTAGAGCTTGATTCGAGCTACCGCGGTTCTCCGCTTCCACGTATACAACTAGCAATTAACTCTAACTTACTATAAATGAACGAATGTACCGCAAGTAGACGACAATCGTTAGGGTTTATTGATAATAGCTGAACGTTTGCAGCATGCCGTACATACATGTTTCCACATATTGTGGCAATACGCGAAAATGCTATTACAAGCATATAATTACGAATGGTTAACTTTTCAATAGAAGTTTAAGCTTAAACAGTGCACTCGTTGTACCTTACACATACAAGGTGAGAAAAAATGAGCGATCCAATCGATTTGATCAATCGAATTTAAAGAGGACACCATTGTTCAGAGGGTAGCCGAAGCATTTAGTTTCAGCTCACCATAGTACCGTTATCCGTCCAACGTCTGGGAACTCTATAATATAATGTGTTCATAATCATACGTTTATTCATTCCTACAGTCAAATCTGTTCCTCCTGGCCGTCTAGTTCCGTGCGCTGGTTCGATTTCTCATCACTACCTTCGTAATAAGATTGCTGGGTAAATTCAGCTCGGTCGATGGAATAAACTGAACATCGACACCGCATAGTGATATACTAGCCGACTGAAGCGTTATCTACTTTTCAACGACAGCCCGTCTCTATTCGACGTAGCCAATAGAGGACTCTGACGTCGATCGCCCAATGTTTAGGGGACACTGTTCAATCGGAGACGCGAGCGATGACGGAAGATTTCATACGTTGCCTGTGTCGTTTTGTGTCAGCAGCTACACGGTCAATTAGCCGACGATTTCGACGGCTGTCATCACCGTTGAACCTTCGAATCTCATCAAACGCTTTGCCCGGCCATCTTCGCTGCGGCTCTTTCTGTAGAAATACCGTTTTCAACAGCTGCAGCAGCTGTGTCGACTGAACGCGATCTGCGCAGCGTTCCGCTGTGCGCGGAGCCAAGCGAGTGAGTAAACTACTGATGTTTATATGTCACCTAGGAAATAACGTGAAGTTCCAGTTTGACATATATATATATAACAAAGACTCACTATTACCGCCATAACCTATAAGCGCTGACAGGGGCTGCTACTGTTGGGCCTTTCAAAAATTACTGACCCAAATATAGCAGCCGAATGAGCTATTGTTCTTGTTGAAGTTGTCGTTGCTGTCGGCATAAACTAAGAGAACCGATAGCGCCTCTAGTAGAGGAGTTAGCAACAATCTAACGACAAGGAGAACCTTTTTAGAATATATCCAATATAGCAAACATATCCAATAGGAGCAGACATGCCAAGCACGTCGTTATTAAGCCGTTGACACGCAGTTACACAACAACCTAGCTACGACCAGGTAGATTACTTAGTTTAGGTACGTTACTGCACGAGTTGCATTAGATTAATTGTGAGAAGAGTATGTAACGGCCTCGACGGAAACCCTCCAGCCATGTACGTAGCTCGTGTACGTAGTATTGCTCGCAACATTATGCTTGACAGACTAGGAAAAAATACGAGAACTAAAAGCGTATGCGGCATGTGTTGGATCTTCGTTTGCATTTGCCGCGGCAGAAGGCTAAGAAAATCATAAACGTTTTTCGAAATAAAAGAGACACGGAGGGAAAAATACAGAGTACTATTTCATACTAGAAGTAGTAAAACTGTTACTTCTATCGCAGTTTTCAACGAATGTGACGATTCTCTCGCAGGGACCGATCGTGTCTTTTTTGATTTCGTTGACTTTTAAAAAAAGCTTAGGGAACCCCGTACGGTCAAATATTGACCGTGACTAATTCATTTTGCGAGTCGGTCTCCTTCGCTGCTGTTGACAGCGTGGGTCGATGGATTTGTCGGTGGCTTGTCCTGCCGATTGTTTATCAATGCTCGTTAAATGATCTCCTATTCAAATTCCAAATACGTTTTCTGTCGTTGATCGCGCAAGACATGTGGTTGAACAGTTCTGATTTTGTCGCGTTGCAACTCATCGCTCATGCGACGTACCTGTGGTGTCCACCTCGAACGCGACTTCTCGTTGGCGACGTTTCTACTGCCGCGCTAGCGTCATGCAGTCTTGGATTTACCCTGCGTCATGACCGGCACGTTTAATCTAGACCAGTAGCAGTAAACCGTTTGTCTGTATCTTCTAGCAGGGCCAATACCAGGACGGACGTTGCCTCTTCCGCGATCGGCTCATTCAAAAAAAAAGTGGCAACGAATGTTGGCAAACATGGCCGTATTTAGCAGTTCCTCCCTCTCGCCCCTATTCGAAGTTGTCCGTTTCAAACATAATCATTAACAAATGACACTATTACAACTATTACGATCTTCGACGACCGCATAGCACTAAGTTAAATAGCAACTGTGACAATTAATGTGTTAATGATTACTCGCAAGTTAGCTTCTTTGTGGCCTCAGATCTACTAGACGGAGCGGACGCATGATGCTAAGAGCAAAACGTTGCACAATGACCCGTTACTATCAGTAGACAATTCGCTCAGAATATATAACCTCCAGTGTAGTTCAAGCATCGCTTGAATATGAGTACGACCACGATAACAACATAGATGCCAGCTACAAAGACATCACCAATATAGATCATGCCGCCATATAATTACATCAACTTTTTACCAAAACGGCCATATCAATATGATAATGCTGCAGCCGTAGTTGCGGTAGCGGATACGTATTTCGCTATTGTTACGGTTGGCCATGTTGTCAAGGATGGGACGAATCGTGATCTGAACGTACAGCTCAGTTGGAATGGGATAGGGCGACGAAACGAACTTTGATGCAAAACCTTTAGCTAGCAAGGGTAGCCACGCTGGCAGAATCTATATTAGAGCGCTATTGTACTAAATGGCGATCTGTGCCGAAACGAAACACTGACGCTGATGAAAACGGACAAATTCTGGGGTCTGACGAGAGAGTACACCGAGTGGATGAAGACGCCGCTTGAAGAAGTGTCGGCCGCTAGACATGTTATTGTCCCGTTTGCCGCCGGCGCGCCTTAACGTAAACCTCCGAGTCGACCGGTAAGACGAGATGAAAAAATACGAAGCAGAAGATCGTCGGTGATGATGAAGAAGATGGTGTGTGTACGTGCGCAATCTATTTTGGTTAGGAGTTGGCAGGCGCGTGAAACTGCAGTAGCCGTTGATGCCATCCCTCGTGTCAGTTATCCTTGAATATGACCAACTGTCACTTAAGGTAGTGCGCTAGATATGGTTCGGCCATTGCATGGCGATAGCGGTTGGTCAATTCGCGTTTATGCTGGTCATTGCTGATGCGTATTCCGTACCTCTGCCAAGCTCGACAGGCATCGAACTAAAGCGATATCATTTTGTCCGCTCGTCGACCACTCGGATGCCTTCTCATAATATTGATCAAAAGGAACGAAGGACCCTTATGCTACGCTTGACAAAAGAAAACAAAAAACACCGTGCCAAAACATAGCAACCCTTCACTAGGCATATATTTCAGGGTAAGCCAAAGATTATCCTGGCACTTGTTTATTAGTTAAAGTGGCATGAGAGCAAAATCTAGTGAGAGTCATGGTAATGAAGACACTCAAACTGTAAAATGACTTTTTATCAAGCTAACATTGTGCCATAAAGTTTATGACCTGTACGTATGATCGAAACGGCAATGTATAACGTCGAAGGGACGATACGATTTTGACTTAGTTAGTCGCCGGATTTTCGCCAAACTTGTGACCGTCGTCGAGTTAGAACATACTAATATAACAATAAAAAATAGACAACGATCTCACGGAGACAAAAAAGCAGCGACAAAAGTTGAATAGAGTTAATCCAATTTTTTCCAGCATAAAAACGGTGTCCAACAAATGGGTGAGAGCACCTCGTACCAAAATGTAGTATTTGGTATTTTTTCGGTGATATATATCTACATAACGTTGCACACCACAATAAGTGTGTGCTTACCAGCGTAATGGCTAGTACTGTGCAGGAAGACAGGATTCTAATGTTAATTTATTTAATCAACTGCAGTCTGCTGCGTACTTCGTTGAATAAATTGAGAATGACTCACGGTTACTACGCTGTTCGTTACGGTGGCAAATTTCTGGCCATACTTATACACCTCTGTATTTCTCGTATCTTTGCATCTGACTATCGTCGCTTCCGACGTGAACAATTTTCGTTCTGAGATTTGGCATTTTGCTGACTCACAACGAGAATAGGAGAAGCTTCTTGACTTCACGATGACGCCCAAAGCCACACGATGATAGTGTTTGATGCTACGGCTCAGATCTTTTACGGGTGATCTAATTCGAGATAACGCTACTGCCGCTGTTAGACGAGGCGCAAAACTTACTTCGCCTATCATCGAGACCTCTTTCCTCCCGGTGTTCCCGTGTGTCAAATTGGGATTCGTATTAGGTTCCCCACATTACGTAGCCGTCTTCTGCCATCTAAATTGTCTCACAATCCTCATTTTGACGATTATTGATCCACACAAACACCTAATAGCGATAGCACGTGATAATTTGTATACAAAACTAAGAAGCATAAACTACGTTAGAGCGACTACGTATCATTAGTTTTCACTATATATCTTAGATGGAGGTTCTCTTTTTGCCGTCACAAACTTTCAATTTAGCTCTCCATTCACTGGGACAACAATCACTGATTTGGTTTAAAAATCTGGATCATCAAAGTTCTACGCCTCAAGGTCATCCTGGAGAGTAGATCGAAGCTAATGTATAAGATGGGCCTAGACTATCACGCGATACGATTACGCTAGAAGATCGTCCACGTATCCTAAGTCGGTGTACATCTACATAGATAATGCTATATAGGTAGATAAGAGCAATTATTCTGGTAGATATCGTTATAAACTTTCAAGCAGGATATATGAACACACACGTAACAACGACTGCTTCTTGACTCAGCGTCACGCACCGCTTTCACGCAAATGGATAGCGCCGGGCGGATGAGTGGTGGGTAAGCGTAAAAAATTGAGATAAACCAAAGCAAAAACAGGGGGCAACATCGGAAAGTCCAGTTGATTATTGCCCTCGATTCAGCCTAAGCTAACGACAGCCACATCAGGTGCGCTAAATATGTACATCGTAACGTATATATATATAGATAGATTGACTAGTGGGTACTGCAAAAAAAAAGCTACAACTTTATGCGTTTCGCTATTCAATGTATATAGGAACAGCTTTTGTAGTAGCAGCACAGGATAAGGTTCACTGTGCTGTGGGCAGCCACTGTGGCAGTTGTCAGCAGGCCGTTGTGGCTATCGTTTCGCTCGACAGTATCCGTGGCCTGCTGTTGCTGTCGGCGACAGTAATAAACTACAGTTAGTTTTCCTATGGTAATCTTTTTTATTTAACTAGTGCCATGCCATCAGCAGTAGGCCACTGTAATCGAGCGCTGGTTGGCCAACAGATGAGCAACTGTTTGATGCTATTCACCGCGACGGGTACGGCAAAGCGACAAGCAGCGATTGTCGTTCAATAGCGATAGACATCGGCTCGACCCAGCTATTAACAAGTGGGTCATACGTAGATGGCACCAAACGTAGCAACAGACGGACAGAACGTTGACAACACTACAGCTCCGCGTAGAATTAGCAGTGCTATAGCTGGTCACTTCGTTGACTAGCTGAACTCTCGTGATGATACAATCGACGCCGACGCTTAAGAATATTGCAACGTTATATTGATTCAGGAACAAAGAGCTCCTACACTGTTTACTAGTATAATTCGAGATGGAACGTCACAATATGATTATATTTTTTTTTTTTCTCACTCGGTTATGCAGTGAGATTGTGGAAAAAGCCATGATAGATATATCAGAAGAGTAGTCAACGAAACGACTGGATCATTCCACCCGCAACGTTTTGTCGCACCTCATTTCTTTCATTGGCGAAGTCGTTAATACAAGTCACTCACAAGACGAACAATGACCGACGCGATCCTCATCTTGCTACAAAACGACTAGAGGGGTCGATTTTCACCGAACCAACCGAGCGGTTTACGGTGAAGACACGATCGCAATCGGCCCAACTCACATAGAAGCTCTGCTGTAGAGACGACACAGTGAACACAGATCTAGTGCCGTTACCATCTTCTACTGGTAGTATTTACGCATCGTTCGCTATTACATCGAATAGCATCAGACGAGGATAGCTCACTCAACGCTTGAAGCGGCGCGGAGCTAGAAATGTCCTGTGAGAAAAACTATTGACAAACGCATTGCGTAGCATCCTACAGATTTGAGGCGCATAAACATGTACTCATAAGGCCACCGCGTGTGATGCGATCTCTTAAAAATCGTGCGACAAACAATAAACGGCGTATACCGTGCTAGAAGTGACAGCTTGCGTCGAAATTAATTTTTGTCTTAAGTTATCTTTTGTAAATGTTTATTTTCCAGTGTGTGCTTCCTCCCGCTGATCCACTCCATGAACATGTTACGACTGCCCCTTCTCCTAGGATACGCTTGAGTCAATCCCTGTTTAAATCCTATTAAATACGAGCGGCACGTTGACACATCCCTACGCATTGGCGTCGCTGTTACCTAACGTGATGTGCGCTCCTCGAATCAATATACATTCGCACGTATTTCACAACAGCCGACAACGTTTCACTAGCTTTTGTAGAAGCGTATGCTCTTTTAAAATCATACAGGATTCGACACCCTCTCTGTTCTTGCGATTACCTTCTAGTTCTGCTGTGGGTTGTTGCGCGACTATGGCCGGAGTTGGCTAAGGACGAAAACGATAACAACGACTCAAGCGAAAGTCTGCGTCCACTCAATTCGTGAGAAGTTATTTTTCTTCCCTCCGATCGATCCAAACGTCGCCTGTTGCTATCTCTTCTGGTTTACCTCGACGAGTGCTTGGCCAATTCATCCATTCTTCGCTTGGCGTAAAGTTCCTGTCGCGCGGATTGCTCGTGATGCTTCTGAGAAGGGGTGCCGCTTCGAGCTGTACGAAACCAACAGATCAGGCACTTGCAGCGAACGAACAGCTTTTATATGAAGCCGCGCAGCTCTGGATGAAGGTCGTGAAGAAGTTAACTCACGGACCTCAGCAAAAAGCTCGTCAAACACAGCGACAACGAAATATGTCAGCATAAGACTGGTTCTCAAAACGTGTCAGGAGCATTGAGAGGGTATTTACAGGCTATTGCGTAAGATCGTCCAGCAATGATGACCTAGTGACCGCCGTCAATCTGTTATTTTTGACTTACCCGTTTTTGCCTGAAATTGGTACTCGAAAAACAGCTTTTATATCCTTATTTTTATGCAAATTATTCTTACGTCGCCTTTCGCAGGTACAAGTCATTAGCTTCAAGTTCCCCGTGAAAATATTCTTGAAGTAAAGAGGGATCTAGCGCTTGGTTATCGTCAGCGACTGAGATTGCCGCAAGCTCTTACGGCTGCCAACGGCCTCAGCTACTGTTGAAGAGCCCCAAAAAAATAACGTTGCTATCACTTTGACGTGCGAGTGCCTGCACCAGAGTTAGGCCGAGGCAGGCCGAGCCTTTTGGACGAACTAACGTGTCGTGGTCAGCAAAAATTAATAAATGACAGAAGGAGTTACTTGGAGGAGCACATGGCCGAACTCTGCCCTTGCAAGTCGCATCGATCGTGGCTGCTGCAGCAGCAGCAGCATCGGCAAGGAAAACAGCATTTACCGGAACCCACAGGTTGATCCAGGAGGAGAACATAAATGAAGTTAAGACCTTGTTAGCTTTAATTAAGCACACCGATGAAAACATGGTGCGTCGCTTGCTATTGCTTTGTGATGACGTCCTTATAAAGTAGGGGTCCTAGGGCGTCTAGATCGTTCGCTATTTTCGTCGTTCGCACCTTGTCACTAGCTCCACTCCTACGTCTTTCTCATAAGTGGTACCAGCTCGTTCAGGACAGTCATCAATAACTGTCAAAGGTAGTTAATTTAATGATGAATTATTTTGAGTCTGTATACTGAAAAATCTGACAATTTCTAGCCTTCAGGAATACACGGTTACGACTTACAGAGGCAAAGTAACCCCATCCCTAAATAGATGCAAACTGTTAGAGGTAAATGAACTCTTAGCTTTTATGGCGGTCTCAATACATGCATTTCGTTGAAACACATAGGATAAATCCTATTTAACATCGGCTTACTTGCATATGGTATGCTGTGAACGGAGACCAAGCCCAGCAACGGCGTCGTCAATGCAAACTAACCACAGCTCATCTTTTGGCGGCCATGGAGAAACGTATTTACCATTTTACCTATTCGCAACATGTTGCATCCGATGAAATCGTCATTTACCGAGGGATGGCAGGAGAAATTACCGCATATATATGATATTAGTATAGTCTGCTGTTCATTACAGCTACTGGTTCGCCGGCTGTCTGCCGGTCTGTCTATTGGCTACTCCCATTTTCCTATTTGAGGTAACCTATTTAATGTCGCCATGTGTCCCAGCTCCGCGTTATTCAAGAGCAAAGGAAAATACATTTGTTAACCCTAAAAACCTGTAAACCTGTACAAGATACAGTCGTAAGGCGGCTAATATCATATAAACTATGTTTAGTAGCGAAGCACTATGTAATACGATAAAATGCATTCGAGAAAACACATAATTTCCTTCAATGCGCGTCAGCAGAAGCCGTATGTGGTACTGTTATTGTTGTTAGTGTTCCGCAGACGATAGTACCACAAATACAGTTATATATAAGCTTTAAAAGCTAAAATTTAATGGTAAATTTCAATATGCTCATCTATTTAAGTTCTAAAATTTACCAGTTAGTACGTCTTTGAAAATCCGAAGGCTACCGAAGCTTTGAAAATTTAGCTCTTATTTGGCAAATATACGTCATTTAAATTAAAAATTTCATAAAACCGTAACCGGAATCGACGCGACACGCACATGATCGTCCATTTCATTCGGTAAAGTAACACGACTATTGTTATTAAGTATATCACAATTTGAGGTAAACTTCTTTTTATGAGCACACACGACCTCTTGCTTTGCAATTAGATCTATCATATAAGTTGCTCGTAACGCTTCACCACACAGCCTTCAGCTGCTTTGCAATTGCAGTTCATCGACCTAGCGAGATAGCATCGCTCATCTTTAAATAGTTATAATTTATGGCATATATATGCATATACCTATATGGAAGTTAGGCTTCAAACGTAAATAGATGAAGAGCTATTGCTTACGACGTCTGTTGGCAGCACCCTATCACTAAAAGCCATACGGATAATTAGGGCTAATCTAAGTTGACCACTGGTTAGAGCTACCCTAGGAATTACTGTAAATTTTTACGCCGAGGCAATACCTATACGCGAACTGCGGTCTCAAAGAATTCCTGCTACGTGTTTGAACAATTCAATTTACGTCAACGTTATACATGTACTACGTTCACGTTCATATTAACGCCACCAATTTGTTATGTAACGAACGAGCAATTAGATATGAACCTTGTCACCATCACCGGATCTCGGCGATTTTTGCCTGGTATGCAGCTGAGCGGCCGACTGTAAGCAATCATAGTTAGAATGAAACCATCGGATCCGCTTCGTCAGTGTAGCTGAAGAGTGATCACCCTCCAACTGGATCACAGACCAAAGACTCGATAACGGAAACGCTAATGTTAGGGCTCAATAAACGAATCAGCCACAGGGGCAAATTTGAAAGCAGAACTGACAAACGAGTGTCATCGATGGTCAGTTGGATCACTGCGATGAGAAGCTTCTCTATCTAGCGAAGACAATTTCAATACGCCAGAACATCATTTGTTGGTAAACTCGAAAGCCAGTAGCCAGAAGAGAGAATAACTAAGTGGGCCTAAATCACCTAAGTCGACTCACGCTGCCATCTCCGTACCGAACCTATATGTCGAGTACAAATCAAGTACGATATAGCAAGAAGAAGATAAACGATACATAATGAATCAAACTATTTTCCATCTTTCCGAGAAAGAACACGTTCCTAAGCTGTTTTCGTTACCGTTCGAAGCTTCGTGATTATAAAGCGAATAGGACTCGCCTTTTGCAGTGTGCGTCCGTACCTTCAGATGTTGCAGCGTTCTATATAGCAGCTCTATCAATATATCATCGGATAGCGTGCAGCATTCGCTATCCATATCAAATGATATCTCTATACTGTTTTCGAAATTCGACATTTCTCGTTGTTAACTGCGGCAGTTGCTTAGCGAGCGGAATTTTCCGCTGCGCCCACTCAAAAAAAGACAGTTCGGTTCTTCATTGTTGTATATTGTTGCTAGCAAGCAAAAAGGTCAACAGAAAAAAAGGGATCTTTTCGGTGGATCCTCATTGTCAAACCTGACTTCTGCTTGTGTTCATCGCGTGCCCCAGATTTGGAATGAGGCAACTCTGAACTGCTTGGCGAAATTCCATCCAGAGAAATCCGCTTGTTCCATTCTTCACTGCTAGAACTTGATTTCGCTGCGCGAGCAATCGTGCGTTGACACCTTTGTGTTTTCTGCATGCATTTATTATATGATTGTCTCTCACGCACGCACGCACACACGCACGCACGCACGCACGCACGTACGTACGTTTGTTTGTCTCGGGTGTCTGGTTTGGCTCACATTTCTCAGTGCTCGAACCAGGCGAGCAGTCTGCAGAAAGCCAGTAGAATGTCTGCTTGAAGGGCAAAAACAAATTGAAAACGTCGACCTAATACATGAAGAGCTTAGCACAAAAGGCTGTTTAACTGCAGTGTAACTGATGTATGCTGGTATATAATATAGGATTCAGCTGAGATAGATCCACGGCGGATAGTGTTGAATTCTATGCATAGTTGCCGAGGATCGATAACCCGTTTAAAATCGTTCGATGCCGACCTGCTGATCCAATGTGAACCGAGCAAAAACTCGTCGTATGAAATCGGTAGAGGTGAATAAAGTATTCTTAGAAAAGTACAGAATGCCATTCTAGCTTGGGCTGTAGCTAGCAACAGCCGTTCCATCTAGAAAAGTGCCGTAAACAAGATACCGTTCGACAAGAAACGTCTGCATAAACGAGACACGTAAGCCATATATTTTGTTCTAGTTGATATTTTCCCTGCTTTACAATTTTTTAACTATGCTATTTTCAAAGAGTAACGAAATTGTGAGATAATTTTGCCGAGTGGTGTATGATCGTGTTAGTCAGACGTATTTACTCTAGGTAGTACGATAGTTTTGTGTCATGGGGAATTGTAGCCAGCGCCTGTCATGTAAACGTATGGAAACCGCAGTAATATAACTTTGAAATACAAAATCTGAAGCAATTGTTAAGCTTCGGCCCCGTGACCCGATGATGACTTTAGTAGTCTTAGGTGTACAGACACCGACTAGCATTTAGCCTTAACAATTTTCGCGACAAAGGACACCGAAGGAGCACATGTATGCCGCTAAAGTGGGTCTTACTTTGCCCCTTTACCAACATTACACGTTACCGTCAATTTCGTTGGCCGGCTTAAGTGACGCCTGAGTCAGAGCAATGCCTACTGGTGCCCCTTGATGCCCCTTGAATTATAGCGAGTCGACATGGATACTTCTGAATGCTACCCAAATAAGTTATATTTTTGCGCTACACTTTGCTTCTTGTCTCGGAACGATACGAGGAAGTATCGAGCAAAACGAATATAGTGTAGTCTGGTTCAGGCATTCACTGATAACGGTGGCTCAAGCAAAAAAGGTGCCGTGAACGAAGATCTGGCCAGGCAGGATGCAAGTCGCACGAATTTGTCAGGAAAAAAACCTAAAAGAACATAGCGCGATATCAATATCTCGAGATGCGCAAGAAGAAAGCGATCAACAGATAAAAATGATAAACACATGCTAGTGGAATTAAGGTGATATGCGGTGTCCGAATTAGCATAAGGTAGACTCAAAATAGAAAAAAAAAAACTCTGCATGATTCGATAAGTTTCACAAATTAATAATAAACATTTTTGTTGTTTGGTACAGTCAAACGTGTTCAAACGCTCTGCTCTTTCTAACCGCAATAAAAATAAAATGGGCAATATAATAACTTTGTAGCAATACAGTAACTAATTCCGGCTAAAAGAAAACTTAGTTAAACTGTTTTCATAACAGCATATTAATTACACGTTTCGGTCAGGGCCTGATCGGCCCACCGCGATGGCATCCTGTACTATTATTCAGCTGTATAGATCCTATTGATTTTTTGTAGCTGATAATAATTGTAGTAGAATCTGGTACCAAAGCTTATTAGCTAAATTGAAAGGACGTTTACTTTTACTCTAGCTAAACTAGAGCTGCACTCGTTCGCTGTCAGGTGCGTTTAGAAGCAACAGTTTAAGGGTAGTCTGTATCATTAATGTACCTTTGGGAAGATTTGATGGTACCTATAGACGTGTAGTGTAGTTCTGACGATGACTTTTTCCCCACCGTATAGTAAAGTAATACCTTCCGGTAGTCTCCCTTAATCGTACTTAGTCGAGCCGTTCAAGCGCTACTTGCGTAATGGCGCACGAATTGAGTGAGTGATTGTCCAGCTAACGAAGACTCAATTAGAACGGAACTCGCTACACGTTAGCCGATGTTTGGTATTCGTTCATAGTTGTGAGCTGATCATAGGCCACCGAGGAACACGAAAAAAAAAAAAAAAACGTGCAAAAGAAACACCATAGTCTCCCCCTTGCTTTCGCGTACATAGCGCCTACGTTAAGTGGACACATGTAAGCGTGGCACGCGCACATTTGACGATTGTCGTTAACGAACCCTTTCGCCCTCGTGCAGCTACTGGTAGGAAGTCGTGTAATTTATTGGCGCTGTAATGTAGTATATCACCAAAGGATCACTCGAAAAATTGGGGCAACCAAAGTCATTGATTTGAATTCGATAGCGGCTTGCCCATTTAGTATATACGATTTGTCAATATGGACAGACTTTCCTCTGCAAAAAGACCGTTGTGCCTGCATCGGCTGGCTCAGGTACGCGGTCGTTTACTAATAATTTAAAGTAAATAGGGGAAAAATATAAACCATGAAATAACGCACTACTGTATGAGGTAGACGGTTTTAGCTCCTATAAACAGATAGATAATGTATAAGACGAGAACGCTCTTATTTCTGTAAATAGATGTTATTTATTGAATGAAAATAAAAACGAATGCGCGTATAGTGAGCTGTATGACTAACAATCGGTTGAATCGGTTCCATACGTGGATACCGTATATGCCCCCTTCAATTTTTCGATAGATAGACGCTAGATCACAAACCCGTTGATCTGTAAACATTTTTTTTGCTTTCCGACTTCGCTGATTTGACCTAAAAAGAAGAGCACTACACAGCTGCTGACTTAGTATATTGTACTACTACTACTACTACGCGTGGAAAATGCCCAATGACGAGGCAGATCTACAACCGGTGAAATATCGTTGACAGAGTAAGTTGAATCCTTCATCCCTCATTCTCTTCGCCTTTTCTTTGCTTTATAGTTCAATGTTTATTTTGTGCTCTTCTGCTTTAAGTGGGGAAACTGGGCCTCATAGAATAATTTCCTCAAAACTTTAAAATTTCTCATCTGAATCCGATTCTCGAACAACGGCGTGTGTCTACGCGTCGGTGCCCAGGCCTTACCGGGTTGATCATATTTAATAATCACGCCAGCGAAGAATTACGATGAATGAAATAATCATGAACAATTTATTTCTAAAAGTCAGCTTTACCGACTTCAGTCTCCTTCTCCTGAGTTTTGCGCTAAGCTAATTCAGCCTGTTGTCTAGAGATTCCCAAAAATTCCTTAGTGCTTCCTCGACGTCGGGACTGTCGTCACCATTTGGAAGCTCTTGTTATTATTGGTCCCCAATGTGTTTCCTTCAACAGACCGGCCCTTTTGACGATAGTTCTTCACTTACATTCTATCATACACATTGACGCGTTACGCTGTTTGGAGGCTGCTTAATTTTAAACAGCGCTCAGCTAACAGAAGAGATCGTTAAGCTGATGAATGCGGCCAGTTTTGGTAATAGAGCCACTGGGTATTCAAGCTAAAAGAGCGCGAAATCTTTAAAACGAATGTAATATTTGTGCTTTTCGCTTTGTCCACAATATCGTTATTAAAATGATCGTGAGCAGCGCCATCGTCGACAGCCGTCGAATGTAGTCTTTTTTTTTTTATCAGTTTTGATATTTTGATATCTAGAAAGCGTACTGCTGTTAAGCTTTAACGTAACAAAGCAGGTCAATAAATACGAAAGTCAAATTTACAGTCAAATCATAGCTAAAAAAGCTCAGTGACAATATGACCCGTGAGTTGTACAAGTTTAGCTTGCTTCATTAGCAAAAATCTCAAACCAAAGCATTTTAAAAGCTTGAAAAGGATACGCCAATGCGTGTTCCACAGCTCTCCTGTGGTGTTGATGGACCCTACGGGCACTAATGACCGATTGATAATGTTAGTTAGATTGAACACTTAACGTGCACCGCCGTAATTATAGTTATGGGAAGAACTATCGCAGATAAAGGTGATCATACTGCTGCTTCAGGACTATACAAAGTATAATGGATACAGTTTTTTTACCAAACTGCTACGTGACTATCTAGGCGGACATTTGGCAGACATGGGCATTGGCCTGCAACACGCCCTGCCTCCCGGCCGTCCGTGTAATCATCGCCGATAGACAGCTGAAGTAACAAAGCCTAATGAGGCACAAGGACGCAGACGGCTAGATTAGCAGGACAGTGAATTGCCCTCATCATCCGCATATCGTTTACTTTTGCTCGTCGTCGCCCTTCGTCCACTTGTCGTGCTAAACATGTTGGCCAAATTTCTCGATTCCTCCCCAACTCACCGTGGGACGCCTGATGAGGGAGCGCGAAAAAGAGAGAAAGAAGCAGACCAAAACGAATGCGCACGACTGATCGCCGTAACGATGTATTAGATGAATTTTGTGTTTCTAGGCGAAAGGCCTGAACACCTCTCCGACAACAGAAGCAGCGGCGATCTCAGCGCTCTTGTGACGGCCCCACGGCGGCTTTCGGTCAGCTTTGTTTAAGCGGCAGCCAACAAGCTTGGAGGCAAATCACACCTTACGCAGACGACACGATACATAGATGCACGTATAGTTCTATGCATTTAGTGATGCTTTGAACGCTGCTGCTACCACTATTACGGAGCACCCAGAATCTATTGGGTTCGATCGTTCCCCGATGCATGAAGAAGATTGGCCCTTTTCTCTTTTTGCCTTCTTCGAACAGAAGCCTTGACGATGGTTTATTGACTTGCTATCTTTGTACGTACATATCTCACGGGAGCAGGGTATTCGTACGGCATGCTATGACGTAGTTATCTAAAAAAAACTCTCTAGCAGCAGCGTCGGACCGTCAGTTCTGGCCGTCATGTTTGTGTCCACAGGCTTTACTGTGATGATTATTACGGAGTAGGTCATCGAGGGGCGGTAGAGATCGTAGGGTGTTCTGAGCTTCACTAACGAGCAAAGGTACCCCACAATCCATGACGAGCTGAGCTGAGATGAAGCCAGGACTTGGGGAAAGATGGCGGTACCTATGCTGGCCAAAGGGCACTGAGATATTGAAGGAGCGCCCTAAACCGCTTGTAAGACGGAAAAAACAAGGGCAGAGTGGACGAAACCTTGCGAGCTTGAGATCTCTAGCATAGCGCTGACGTATACGTGCGCACCAATCCGACTCAGCGTAACAATAAAAAATGGCGAAAGCAGATACCACACGTGGCCGCCTAAACACGTGATGCTGCTAAAAAACTAAATTATTATTTACATATTCCAGGTCTTTATCGTTGTTAATATAATATTTGGCGACCGAGTGTACCGATACGCTTCAAACTACTTGATTCACTATACGTACCGAAAATCATACATACACCTAATCGAAATTGTGACGTACATCGGTGCCTCTTTTTAGTTATAAGCTTCTGCCAGCCCATTATTCACACTCTTACAGAATCTGAGACCTTCTCGAGAACACCGCGTTCACACCCAACCGCGCGAGATATCATCAATCCACAGTCAATTAAACCCAATGTTTATCATGAAACTGCCGGACACAAAACTATCGAGGCGTCGAACCGTACCTCTACAGGACTAGACATATAGAGTATATATACAGTAGATCATATACAGTAGATCTATGGCAGCTCTCGGCAATACTCAGTTCAAGTGTTTTTAGTTATGAGCGGCTTTTTGGATTTTTTTTTTTTTTTTTTTTTACTTGGTTCTTCCGCAAGTTTTTTAGGTTGTTCACACACAAACTGTTGGCACACAGTAATCTTGCCATGGGCATAAACTCAACGGATCTTCTCCCTCTTCATACCCTGTCTTCGTGCATATTATACGGAAGTTCCTGTCGGATCGAAATAGCCATTGTCGACAATAGATACTATCATTCTTGAGGCGTTTCGAAACGAAAAAAGCAGACAACTTCAATTTTACCCCCTTCCTTCTTTTAGCACGACGTGCCTACCACCGCCATTGTCGCGCCAGTGTCACGTAGAACCATTGATACCGTGGTTATAACGACCTTTTTAGAGTCGGTGCATTGGATTTTCGCTATCTGCGTTGGATAGCGTCATGTATACACGTGACGCATTATAGCTATTACCGTTTCGTCTCGTTTGCTTGTGTTATGATGCACCCCGCTTTGCTACCGTCATCCACTAGTTGTTATTTGCCATTCTGATAATTTTCTACTATTATTATGGTTTTTGTTGTTATGGTCGGCACTTATACGTGTATCATATCGCTTGGTGGATGGGAGCAGAAGGAGTAAACATAAAGCGGAATATAAAATTTATTTTATACAGTAACATCACACTTGCCTGGCAACCTGAACGTCGGTTCGAACGCCACATCAGAACGCTAGCTAATACGTCATGACGTAAAAACGCGCGCGTAGTAATATCAGTTTCGTCGACTCACAAAATTGAAGCTATAATATAATACACGAGACGCGTGCCGCGCATAACTCGGCCATATATCGACACTGTGTTGTCCATACCGAGACGATGAGCTATGCGAATCCAAGGACTGCGTACCGCGCGGAGTTGGCCGTCGCCGTTTTGTGCGTTCGGCTTTAACTAAGATGGCCCACAAACAAAATGTTTTATGTAGAAGATGGAGCAGCCGGACACCGTTGTGGAATCGCGAATAGACTTGCGAATAAACAGATAGTTGTACTAACTACCGTAAAGAAGTACTGTATATATAAACAGATTCCGTAGACCCGACTAAGCGATGCACTATTAGAGGTGCAGACCAGCATGCACATGCGTGACGTGTAGGTGGCCTGATTGGCCGGCGGTGAAAATGAGTTCGAGATGAGTTCCTTCACTTTCGACCCTTAAATAGAAGCCTTTGCTGCTTCTCAATTTGAATGTTTAATGAAGATTATAGAGTGCATAGATGTATACTTGTCATTTTATAATCCGTAGCCAGTTTGCAGGTCAGCGTCGAGAAGTTTTTTTTTGTTAAACAATATTGATTCAGCGAGTTTTAGTTTCATTTTTGGCTTAGTTATAGAATACGTGCTTCATTTATAGACCAGCAATACTCGAGCAAAATGTTAAGTTGTCATTGGACCTCGTAACTATACGCGCACCTTTAGAGGGTCGCCTGTTAGCGGTATCCGCCGAGCAGCGTGGAAAGCAAACTGCGTCCGAGAAGAGAATCACGGTTTTTGACGACAACAACCAGGTTCTAAGGGATTGACGTTGCTGTTACTTCTTAATTTTTTGCCACTTCTTTCACCGTTGCTATGTATGGTAAGGTCAACAGCAAAGCGAAAAGACACAAAAAGAGATACATGGATGGCTATCGGTTAGTCATCGATGATGATTGCTGTTTGAGCAAGCTCGTGAGGCGGCGGCGGCCCCTTCATTTGGTTTGGCCTGAGCATCTGGCTGGATAACATGCTGGCGAAAAAGTAGCAAGCCTATCCTATGAAATACAGCAATAGCTTCAAAGACGGTCGTCGTCTTCGCCGCCGTCCAACGCTGCCTCAGGTGCACGTAGTTGTAACGCCGCCTAGTACTGTACCAACAACAGCAGTGGCAGGATTTGGCTGTATATAGTGGACAGCGCACGAGACGTCGGTAAAGCTTTTTTGGCTGAATAGCGTGCTGTGATGTGACCATACGCCCCTTGCAGACACAGGACGACGGCCTGCTTTAGAGTGATCTAGAGTAGCGAAGTGTCGACATCCTTCTGCTGCTGCCGAGCCGAAGTAGCCCCACTTCTATGCTACATTTTACCTGCCTTTGTTGTACATACGTTCTCGAGCCGATAGATCGACCAACCAACCGGTCAGGTACGCATCTTAGGCCACGCAACTCAGTCTATACGGCCCATAACCTGCTGCCAAGCTAAGTGAACGGTCTTTATATTTCTGCTGGCGCTACTGAGAGCAGCTTAACAGAAAGGAACGGGGGTCTATAAACCGACTGAGTAGCCTGTGAACGTGCTAGTGAAGGCACGAGAGAAGTCACGGGTCCCGCAGAACCTGCCTGATTACGATGACATTCCTTCGGAACCAGGAGGTCCATGTGTCGTTGGATGCTCCAAGACGAAGTATTTAGACGACTCAACCTCATCATCATCAGCACCAGCAGCAACATTGCAGGGTCAGCGATGCTATGCGGTCGGCTATGTAGCTCACTCAACACATTCCCGTTGGGTAGGACAGAGAACAAAAAAAAGCGCCTTATTTGAAACATAGGCGTTGCATGTGTGGGGTTCGAGAAGCCCAGTGGCTAGAAAAGCAGATCGAAGCCATGCGAGCAATGCGATTGATGCTCAGCTACTCTCTACAAACCTAGGTCGCTGTCTCTCAATCGTTCCCTGAAGCCTAATTTTCTGCACTACCCTCTCTTTTCACTGCAGCTTTTTCTAAGTAGTGCATGACCACTGTGGACAGCACAGGTTACGATGTTAAGAAGCGTTCAGCCACATAACCCTCGTAATAATGGTCGTGGGCTCTGTGGCTGGATTGTAGTGGTCTGTGTCCACCACATCTCTATATATAGGTGTATACCAGAGCTAATACCGCTGACGGTCTCTATTGTTACCTAATCAGTAGCTCATTAAGTGATCATCTCTTCAGTGTGACTACGTACACACCTACGTGCTACAAAGGGATTCGATTCCCAAACTGAGGCAGCTAGCTAAATAAGGCTTCTCGTAGACATACATTCATTCTGCTTAGAAAGACGTGGTTGTTTGTAGCCCTCCGGATCCCGTTTGTGTATAGAGTGGCTTGTTCATCATATTAAGACATCCACGACCCAATAGCATCGGCGAAATAATACGACACTGACTCAATGGAGTTCCATTTGATGTCATTTTCCATGAGACTTGCAAGATTGGCCACCGAAAGACCTCATCTAGGAGCTGGTCTTTCCTGGTGCTGCAAGACCGAATCGGGTGGTCATACTTGTCGGCAGGAATTGCAGGGTAGTTCCAAGAGAGAAAACAGACACGGTAACAACGATCAACATTACACTAACTATTGGAACATACGAAAAGACAAAGGGCAGAAGAAGAATAGCATGAGGAGCCTATACGAATCAAACAAGACCTGGTACGGGAAAAGACAACATCCCTTCGTAGCCTCTCCACCTGTGTGTCTGCATATCATACCATGTTAATGCTATTGTTCGTGTACTATCGCTAGAGTTCAGTCTATGAAACAGTGGCCTACAAGATTACCGTTCAGAACTAGAGGACTGATAGGATTATAGCGGCAAACTATTTCTCCAGTAACCTATGCATAATGTATTATGTCAAGCAATTGTTTACTGATAAATATAGGAAACATCGGCTGCGACTGGAACGTACCCTGATCGGAGTATGCTGGCACTAACTGTATTCCAAGTAATAGTGCGAAAACCATCGCAGACTGCTCCTGAAGCAGCCTAGTACACATCATCATTAAATTACGTTACTGTTTTTGTCCCCTTCAATAACTGTCCGCAAAAAATGCACAAATACAACAAAAGGCACACTCACGAAACTTTTACGCACCGGCCGGCCGAAATGTGCTCTGTTGTTTTTGAGCTTTCCACGCCAAAATAAACAACAATAAAAAAAAGAAGAACAAACCAAGTCACAAGCTAGCAAATCTATCCTCAGTCCTTTTTACATAGATGCACAGATCGGCGATCACAGACGGGACGTGGAATTACGTTGATCCACGCAGAGAATCTGCACACATATTCACAAATCGTAAAATAGTAATTAAGATCAAACTGAGGAAATTAAAAACCGGTCACGTTCGCGTAATGATTTTTGCTGAATCTGAAAATATGTTAGACTGTTGACTAATAGAGGCTGTGCGTAATGTATATAGAAAATATATTCGTGGTACTTTTAATTGTTTTAGCTACGCAACGAATCACGACTGGCGGCTGTGTTTATATGGTCTTGGGGGCTGCTTAAGGAGCATCTCCAGCCCGACTTTCGACTAGTCCAGCAAATGAAACACTCGACCATACAGATCGAAGTC
This sequence comes from Varroa destructor, assembly GCF_002443255.2. NCBI lineage: Eukaryota > Metazoa > Arthropoda > Arachnida > Mesostigmata > Varroidae > Varroa > Varroa destructor. The sequence goes on along the minus strand of NW_019211457.1, from coordinate 23,666,019 downwards.
GTAGCCAACACTGGGTATCTGCTTCACCTAGAGAAGACCAGGCAGCCGTCACCGCTAAGTCTTTAACCAGTGCGGAGAGGATTTTGAAGATGGCGAGGAGGCAGCCGTACTGCCCGAAGAAGACTTCTGCTGTTCAGCCATCGCATCGGCGTTCCTGCAACTTCTGCTGCTTCAGGCGATGTCGTTCGTGTAAACGGCCGGCAACAGATCTGTAGGGTTTTTAAAAGTTGAATCGAGGCGCTCTATCGTACCGTGCTATCGCGATGCCGCCCATGTGAAGGACGAGCTGTGGACGTCTTCGAGTTCACGATCTAAGTGTGTGCTCGTATTTGCCAGCCAGTGGTTGAGTCGTATAATAGTTTCCGAGCTTGTTGCGCTATCATGTCCGAAAGGAACTTTACTGAATCAAGTCATAGATGTATTCCGGATTGATCCATCGACTTGGCTTCATACAGAATATGTTTCGGCTAAGGCAGCAACAGACAACGTCATATGAAGGTTTCGAAAACGCATCGTGCATAAAACGCTCCGGGCCGTTACAGCTACTGAAAGACTAAATGATCGTTATAGATCATGTCCCACTAATGTGCGTGCGCACCTTAAGCAATGTGGAAGCTTTTTTGCAATTGGGGTAGTTGTCTACAAAGTACCCATTAGGAGGGCGCGACAAAAGACAGGCAGAATGTCAGGATCCCTAAATGATATTCTCCTTTGCCGAAATGGAACATTATACGTTTTGAAGGAAAGATGTCTGCGACGTCGACTAAGCGAATTAAACCCGGAATGCAAAGTTAACCGTCGGTACTAAAAGTATATATGTTATAGCAGGTTAATTCGTGCTTTTATCTATTACAGAAACGTGCCCCATTTTCATTCGGTGCTGGTGGTGAACAGCAGTGCTATGTCCGTATCCGATTCGGGTAGGCTTACTCGGCTAATCAGCGATCACAGCAACAGTCGGCGCTACCTGTGCAGTCTGCCTCTTGTATTGCACTCGGCGGAGATTGTTATGTTGGGTCAAGAATTAAACCCAAAATGGTCATGTCTCCGTTACACGCCACATCGTTTTTGGGTTCTAACGCCTTAAGAACAACGAAGGCACGCGATGCGGTCAGGATATGTCTGGCCAAGTTATGAGACAAGTTAACTATTTAAGATTTATTCAACCGCATGACGAGTACTTACGATATATTCTACTGGATATGCGTCATTGTTGCCGCTTAACGATATAACTCTACCTTGATACAGATAAAAGAAAGCTATTAAATTCAGTGCGTAAACCTGCGCCATCCTTGACTTGTAGGGAGAAAAGAAGATCGATTTTATGATGATGTGGTATTAACCTTTTTTACACAACGCTACATGATTCGTTTTTCTATTTATCGGTAGATAAATTAATTTGCATTTTAATGCGTACCAGTTTAGATCAGGAGTTGCGCATGAAGCCCGTGCTCTAGCTAGATCTTGCTGTTACATTCACGTTATGATAACGTTATAGTTGCAAGGAAAAGATGGAAGTTACTACAACTAGGGAACTTAAAGCTAATCCAGTCACAAGTGGTTTGTAGGACCGTAACAAATGACGCACATAACGGGTATCTTATCTCCCAAGTGTATTTGCCATCATTAGGACGCTTTTTTTCAAAACCCTGCACGTCTTCTAGGTAAGAGAACTAGTATTGAAAATAGGCTGACAGAGCTTATCGTAAGAATTCTGAATTTTCCAGCAAGTACTGCCGTCAAGCATTGCCTCAGACCAATTCATCCTCTCTGTTTCGAGTTTTACGTCTGCTATCGGCGTTAGGTTCCATTCCATCGGACAGACGGCTGGCAGGCTATCAGCCCTACGAAATGAAGTCGGACAAACTCATCTTGTGGCCGGTCGACCTTTGTTTGTTGTCACACTCCTAGTTTAAAACTAGCTTATCAATCATTGGTGATCGCAACAGTGATGCAACAGAAAAATAACATTAAATGAAGAGGCTTGAACAGAGTTTTCAATCTGCTCGAAATCGAGCAAAAGAACGGCCTGTTTGCTCTTAACTAAAGGCAAAGAAAGCTAGAGAAACTACACAATGCAGATCAAGAGATAGCTGTGGATGTACTGTGGATAGTACAAGCTGATTCGAGTCGAGCTCGCTGCAGATCGGCGACCTTATCGACATACTATCTTATATTGGGTACGCGGAAAGCTTCCAGCCGTATGCCTGAACCCTTCTCTCGCGTCTTTCATTCCTTAGTCGAACATGTCTGTGTTAATATGATCAATTTACACCGAGGAGGTCAATCGACGTCGCTATACACTTCGAGCGACGGATTTTCCAGCGACAACTGCTTCTCAATGCTTCCCATTGAGGGTAAAACACTGTTGAGGCCGCCGGAAGATTTACGCTGTACACGCAAAGAGTACGAGCGCTGAACGGACTGCTCGATATTGTTATATGAAGCTTAAAGACGGTAATTCGAATTTTCGCGGCGCATCGGGAGCGTTTGAAAATGTTTTCCAAAAACATATTCCAAATACAACAACCGTCGATCGGGTCGCTTACAGTTAACCTTGACAAAATGCTGTTGACACGCAGCTGTATTATGCTGAGTCTGGTTTCATCGATTGGATAGGTAACAGCATTCCCGATCCGGCTGGTCGACGGGTACCGCTTCTTTATTATTATTTATTTGTTTATTATTATTTATTGCATTATTTGTTTAGCGTTGCTTAGCTTCTTTATGGGCCTTTTTTTTTTTTCGGAATTATCTGGTTGTACGACCCAGTTTTGTTACAGAGTACTATTGAAGCTGCCTAGATCTTATATTCTGTAGTTCTATGTATGTTTAGAGATATATGTTGAGATCTGGGTGCCGGTGACTTACTAGTAAAACAGACCAATCGTTAGAACGTTCGACAAGTCCAAGGTTGAAATAAGCATCATCAAAAACGTCTGGAAGTTAGCTACAAAAGCCAAATAAATAAAATTCTTCATTCGAGAACGATCGGTTTGCATTGATTATATACTATAGCGATTTAAATTGCGCACACGTATGCTAGCATTTGTGATAAATTATTCATAGATATTAAAGAAATCTAGGTATTCAGTATAGACTGTTTGAAATGACTGTTTTTTTTTCTTGTCTTCACCGATAGAACACTCTCTCGTGCTTCAGATAATATTTTTTTTCAAATGTAGCTTGTATATCCTGCCATTCGGCGGTATAACTTATTCCTGCAGGGTAAGTACGAAATTGAACCGTTAGGCCACAGACAAGCGGGACGTCGGAGGAAATTTAGGATTTTGCATTACCAACCGCACCATATTACGTGGGAATATGTCGAAGCGGTAGAATCTGTACGCTAGCAAAACGGGCAAAAATGAGCCACATTTTAGAATCGAGTGGCGTATGCAATAGCACCACACCTATGTATAGCGAAAATGATGCTTGTCGTATTAGTAATAGCGATAGTGTGCTATTTGCACCAGCTATCAATTGTAGCAATAAGAAGAAGAAGAAAACGACGATCACACTATAATCCGGAAGAGGGGAAACCGTTTCATTCATGCTGCGTTCCTCTTTCGGCTGCTCCTCGCTATGGGACTCTATGCGGGCTTTGTACGCGAAGCCAGTGGTGAGTAGGTTATTAGTATGGAGGGTCGTTTAATCAGCAGAGGCGAAGCTCGACTACCAGTTCTACACGGTTTTTGCAAACATTGCCTCCTTCCTGCGTGACGCACTGTATGTGCACGCCCAATTTTCAACTAGGTTTAGTCCATTCAAAGCTTATAGCTGTTTTTTCAGGGCTCTATGAGCAACAGGTACGATTGTTTTATGAGAGTGGTATCGTTGAAATGTTTGTCGCATTTGCGGAAAACAGGGATACATTCGATGGGCAAACTCATCAATACACTTACATTTACGTTAGGACACAATAGGGTGCGCGCGTCATCGGGACAGGAGGCAGTATAGCACGATATTCCTACGGAAAAATGGAAGCGTAATGATCTCGTCTGTAAATATAGCAACAGCGGTAAGGCCTCGCTGTGTGTCCTTTACGAGTGTTGAAACAGTAGTAGCTTGTTGGGCCATGATTCAATGTCATGCTAAGGTCCTAACACGCTTAATATTCAAGTTACACTTAACGAACGAATAACTAATTTCCTATTCGTTAAACAGAAACGTAATTGATCTATTATTTTTGCATTTACGCATTTTCATTCTCACGATTGTTGTCGGTAGAGGCACCGGCTGCCTGATTAGCGATTTGTCTAGGACAGCGTGATTTAAGGGAGACAAAAGAAAAACCGTGAGTCCCATATAATTTCATCAAGAATGCATGTAGATGTATGTAAGGCTCGGAGTGAAAGCGAGTCAAGTACACATACAACATATGTCATTCTATGTGAACGGTACTTTTGGATATGCGTACATACTATTCACGTACACGACTATGCAGTGCAGCTTTGGTAAGTCTCAAATTTGTCCTGTGTGGGGGGGACAATAGATTTTTTGACAGCTAGATAACATATGTAACAGAAATTATCTCTTTTTTTTTTTACGGAATATTACGCAACAATAACGAAAATCAAAACTACTACTATACTAATACTATTTTTTAGTAGGCTGGGCAAATACGGGTCTTCGGGGTCAAATATTGAGACGTTTTGGTCTCTGCAATCAAACCAAGTACCCATCCAACTGCCCTGCATATTTCATGGTAAGCTGAACCTTAGATTAAGACCTGGAATGGTCGATGGCATAGACAAAGTAGCATAATTTCCGGATCACTGAAGCTGCTTTTCGGGTAATTTAATACTGGGCACCAGTCAAATATTACCCTGCGCGGAAATTTTGTGGTGTGTATGGACGTTAGACTGTTCGTTCACAAATTCCATGACTCATCTTGCTAGTCGTGTTGTATCGTCGTAAAAATCGTCGAAAATAGAGCAAAATACGGAATCAGATCAGTCTATGTAAGATCTTTTTTAGCTTTAGCGAAAATGAATATCGTTATGGCCATAACTTGTTTATCTTTGGCTATATTCTAAGAAACAATAAAAAATATCAAATCAACCAGTGAAGCTCTGAAGCTGATGATTTAGACCCATGAAAGAGCTGAAACGGTTGCGGGTACTATATTGTATTGTGATGATTATTTCGAACGTCTAGCTTTTAGACACCCGTTCGACTACGTAGTTGCATGGAAGCCCATAATTGATGTTTTTGACTTATGCATAACTGCATATCTTTGAACCTTAATATATATAAGACTTGGAAGATTTTCAGTTTGGTTCTATGTTTTAGCATCTACAAACTCAATGGCATCGTCAACGGTACTGAAGGCTTTGGATCTCGGACTAACGAATCCGACTGATATTGAAACCGAATAACTTTTGAACTACACGTCGCTAGCAGACGAAATTTGGCAGATAGGTACTCCACTCTTATAGACACTTGCGAAAATCAGTTGAGGAGCAATAAGCTGCGGAATAACCCAACTACTTAAAATACAAAAACTGAGTAAAAAAAAGGGTTCCCCATAAATTGGCTGCAGGTCAGTTGGAAATTCGGGCGGTGTAATCGACGTGCGGTTTGCGAAATTGTATTCAAACAAAAAAGGCACTTCTCCCATACGGTCGCCATAGGCAAGGCAATCTCTACCGCAAGCCGGAGAGGGACCAGTGAAAAAATGGTGTCGCCTTCAGAAGGAGTCGATTTCGGCGTCAGTGTTGAGTGGGTTTGAATGTAAGGTAATGGTACTACTTCTAGTGGACATCGGGAAATCTGCTGCTTTGAGATACTTGCAGAATTGAAATAATAAGTACAGTTCACTAGCTTGAGTTCCTCGAAGGACCTATAGATCGTTGGCACAGCAATGAACAGCATGCAATCTGGTTACTCAACGCCATACCTCAGTCATTTTTTTCGACCGAACAAAGAAATATTCAACGTTAGCTTCAACCCGCTTATTCTACCGATCGCCTAATTACTTTCTATGCTACAACGAAGAAAACTGGCGGGAGAGCATATACCATTATCTAATTACTTTAATAAGCTATAACTAGAGAAATTACATATGGGAACGCGAATGATAGGCGTTTGGCTATCCAGAAACCTTCAGAGCGCGTACGAGATAAATGTATAAAAATAAAGGAACGTATTTCTAACACATACTGAAAATCAACATTATAGCCCAACTAGCTTAAAGGCTATTCAATATGAAAGTCCGCTTGATTCATCTCTAAGTGCCTGGTATTACCCCATCGTGCTAATCCTAAATGCATCTATAGAAGAGGCTAACGTGTAGGAAACATCCCCAGGATATATGCAATATACAAGATTTTGCTTGTCACTAGCAAAGATAAAGGGAGGATTTTTTGCATCTACCCAGGTTCTCTTAAATCAAAAAATGTAACTTCGTCTGTAATGTTTTTCCTATTACTGTATGCCCTTACAGATGGAGCAAGTACAATTTCCTTTTAGATCTTCCAGCCACCAACAGCGGACGGTTAACCTTTTACGTATTTCAAAATAGTCTGAAGTTCTGTACACTTAGCCAACTTTCAGCAACACAACGACAAAACAAACAGATGTTAATCGAGCTGAATATTGGATCTTTCCCTAATGTTTCGCGAAGTCTACAACTTCATTGTTGTTTTTTTTTCGGGAAGTTCCATTAGGACTAACCAGTTCAAATGATTTGACCCGAGGACAAGGCGTTTCTTCACGGTCAACAGTATCTTCAGCGGCATCCACTATTAACGTGCATAGTTCAGTGGCATAGCGGGTACAATTGCTTGTTTTTCTTTCTGTTGCTGTAGATGACGCGGGAATTTCGAATTTTCAGCTGCCAAAAGTACGACGCCGCTGTACGCGTATCACGCGAGCATATTGTTATCACGTAGGGGCGAATCGCTAGTTGTGTTATGGAATTAAACAGAAATGTTTGGGATACTTCGATTAGAAAATCATTGAACAAACAGCACTTATCGACACCCGTATTTAAGCTATGACAAGTATAGATTCGTCGAGTAGGATTGACAGACTTGACTAGCTGATTACTTCAAATCACAAAGTGGAGTGCTCCCGTCTGATGACCCAAAGTGAGCTCTGCTTTAATCTGCGGTTCACATAAATTAGTTTTTCTTTTGGCGTTCGGTTGAGTCTTTTTCGTCACCTAACCCTTCTAAAATGGGCATTCGTCGAGGACGACCAAATGGTAAAATAAGCAAAGACTAAACTCCAACCGATCTACAAACAGGGTTTGGCAACTTTTGTTATGTGTCAGGAGTGTTTTTTCCAAAAATTCTAGCCACTCAAAAACTATTGAACTGCGATCATTATAAACGCCTACATATTTGTGTTGGAGTCCAAAAATCCATGTACTTAATACGGTAATGTGAGACTTCAAAGAAATGGTTAGCAGCATTCACTGCAGTTATTCTAAGAGCCAATGCGCGCATGTTCGTACATTTCAACAATGCCGAAAACAATGTAGCAATCGTTACTCACTGCTTCGGCATGCTTTACATCGACGGACGATATTTCTACGCGATTCAAACACATTATCATTTAGTAATAGTACAAGTGTGACGCACGAGTATGGACAACGGCAAAAACGGGACGAAACGACAGAAGGGCAGCTAAAAACTTCCGCCCTGATAACATCCCAAATAATTTGCCCACTTGCAAAGTCCCTAAGTTAATGATGAACTTCGGGGCTTTGCGTACTTTTGGGATGACGCTGTAGTGTCATCACATACTGTCTTTTTCTCTTTATATCAACGGACCCAGTAGTGTACTAGCAGTAATGTACTGGCTGGAAGTGGTCACTTTATTTCGCCCCGTTAAAATACGTATCCGCGCGTGCAGCAAATGTATACGAGGCCATAGTCGCACAGAGCTTGCGGTAATGCGACCGCACTAACTATCGCTACTTAAAAAGCGACAGAGGAGAGTCCTAGCTGCGGGACCATGGCGGTTACCCTTGACGACAGCGGCGTCTCTATTTTCGTTGGTCTTTCCATAGAGTTGCCTGGCCACTACTGACTCTACTTCACTTAATCTGGCGGGGTTGGAAGCCAGCGCTGGCTTGGACGAGCGGTGATGGCGCAGGGCTTATAATAGCACCATGGTTTCTCGCTGTCCTCCGAATCGTCTGCGACGCGTTGTCAAAGTAAATCATTTGTGCGAAAGTAATACCGCAGATAGCGAAAGTAAATGGTCGTTGTGCCGCGTCATGTCGAATGATTGCTCTACAGAGTTGCTGACGCTACTGAAAACAGACGGCATGCGTATTTAGATATGTCGTCGTCAGCGTTTGTCTCTGAAATAGGGCAATTTTAACGTTTAAGGAGGAACGAGGATCAACAACAGCGTTAACGGTAGCTAATATGCATACCAGCTCTAATCGAAAAGAGACAAAATATTCGAAACAAAAAAGGAAGTTACTCAATTGAGTAAGATTGATCAGATCGGACGTGAGTGACACTCACCTATAATCCCATAGGAATTATTTCCGTGATAGAAACTTCCCAGTTCGTAGCTTACTTTGTATCTTGTTTACTGCAGTAATCGCCTAAATCGCTGCTGAGTGGTCTCATAATATAAATACAGATACTTAGAAGTTGAGAAAAGGGCTTTACGTACTCGATTAAGTATTTGTTCGCGTGACCATATTTGCCACGTCAAGAACTATTAAGGCGGCTATTATCTAGACGCACATACATACGAATTGGTTTATTCACGACTTGAGCTTAACTGGTGTACTAGTAAGTTGTAAGTGAGCAATCATTGCCTAGCAAATAAAGCTTTAAAGCACTAGTGCAGGCCAGGCAAGAAGACAAACACCTGTGGGGCCATCTCAGGTAACTTGTGAAATGTGCTTCGTAACGAGCGAATCTCTGAGGGATAGTACAGGGGCATCTTAATAGACCTATTCTCAAGTTCCCTCTCAGACCAAGTCGAGACGTACGCACATTTAGGAAGCATTTTTCTAGACGTTATAGCTAATCAACAGTAGCTAATTGATTAAAACCGTTAAGTTTCTTTCGCTAAAGTTAGAATTACAACGCATTTGGTAACATAAACTATTATCATATTAGGCTGATGTATATCCTATAGTACAACTTGATCCTGTCTAGAATAACTTCCATTTATATATCACATATTAAGGAACTAAGATAATAGGTCGGAAGTAGAGGGATTCCGATAGTATACATGTATATATATATACATACGTATAAATGTTTTTTTTTTAGAAATGTATACTGCAGGAAGCGCTATAAGTAAAAAAAGAAACAATGAAAGTGTTGTTCTTCAGATATCGTAAATAAAGCCAAATTATTAACTTCTATGTGTTTTTTTCAATATTAGTGAGCGAGTGTTTTTCTGAATGACGCTTTTTGAAACAGAATTTTCTGCCGGACGAATGTATAAACACTAAACGTTATATCCGAAAAAAGAACGTCCTGGTTGCTCTCGATTTTTCAAACTGGAGGACATAGCCAACGGCAGATGATTACCAGAGGGGAGAAATTCGCAAGTTTCGTCGACCCGGTGCTTACCTCAAGTTGAACAAGGTAGTGAACTTCTCAGTAATGGAGTGGGCGGTTTCGACTGTCGTGAAAGATACATTGCTTTATAAAGATAAAATTACTACGCGCACAAATCAGATGGTAACGCGAAGAAGACAGTACAAATACGATTTATACAGAATATATACTGGATAGTGTGGAAGCGTGGATAGAACTATTAAATGTCACACTTCTCTAAGCTCTACACTATGCAGTTTCCTTCTATGTAGACAGACCTGTGTACTGAAACGTATACGAATAACTATAAAAGTTTCGGTTTTTAGCTAAATGGCCTTGTTTAACCAAGTCCTGAAATGGGCGTCACTGGCATTGTGTAATCAATGTTGCACTGACAAAAGGGATAACAACACAAAAAGGTTCAGACTGGCACTTTGATGATTGTCATTTCTCGATTAGAGTAACGTCCACTACCTAATCTTGGCATACCATAGAAATTTGTATTGCCGATTAATCTTGTGAGCTACGTTGTTTTCTTCAGGACAATAGAGAACAACAGAGACGGACCTGAAGTTCCCGAAGGGGCTCTCTAACGAAGCGCAAAGTTCTGTCGTAACAGCACTAAAATAAACATCGTGTGAGGCCTTGATCTTCACGATATTGAAGCAACTAATTGATACCATCGGGCTGCGAGTTGCCTGGCATAGTGCTACATACTACAACAAACCTAGGCTGGCTATCTCTTCGTAAGTGATATTATTAGATCACATTCAAACGACTTTAGGTCAAATAACATGTATATATGTAATAACATGTAACATAGGTAAAATGTTAACTGTTATGCAGCCATCTATGAACTTCACTTTCGTATATAACAGTTCACCTTATTTTTCGTTTGATTAGGTCTGGATTCGGCAATTACCGAATATACCGATAAAGCCGGCTTCCAGAGTGATCAGATTTTACAGATAGAGTAATGCTAAGCCACTTAGACATAGCAATGTCTGTTCGCATTGACTTCGCAACCGATCGCATGATAAATCCATCATAAATATGTATATGTGACTATTCACAGCATTTATTATTATCAATTTTCCGTCACTGTTTGGCGATTTACAGCAAAATGAAGAGGTAAGGAATGGTACCTCGGCGAAACACAAGAACGCAGAGAATGCTGGTACAATATGACGAGTAGCTAAAATGAATGAAAAGAAGCCAGTTTAATCGTCCGAACCCACGCTTCATCGGTCGACGACGGCGACAGCCAGAGTTCTTGCCGTTGCGCATTTGGACGCGGAAGAGGATAACGGGGAACTGTCGTTGACACGTGAGAGCTTCCTACCCGTTAGTCTTTGGAAAAATATAGCTAAGAAGTAATCGACTGGCTATTTACTAGATACTGTTCAAAATATAAATGCGTTTTAATTTAAAGCCGTCACTATATAGATGGTAAAGAAAAATTTGCAACATCGACCAAATTAAATAGAACCAAGGCGCCGGACTATAACTTACGATTGAATCGATGTTCTTGTATTGGTGTTCCACGTTTTTTCCGTTACGTACAGCTTCAGAGCATTACGTAGAAACTCAATTGGAGACCACCATTGTTACCGTGAGGTGAAATCCTATTCTAATCTTAAGCCTTCACTATTAACTAGGGCGCAAACGATACGATACTAATAAGTGTATCGGTCCAGTGAGCCAAAGGCCGATACGAATTCGCTCCTTACTGTATTGTTAATGGTTGTTACTATCCGCATATATGGGTGCGCATAACTTTCTTCGAATACTTACGCAGGCCTATCTCTATACAGATTTGGTAGCTGTGACAATTTATGTGTAAATCGATTATCTTGTTGAATGTTGACAGAATTGAATTCCTTCGTTAATTCCCATGACAGTCCCGCTTCGATAACATGACTCTAATTACAGTAAAAAACAACGTCACACATTCTGCTCTGTCTGTTAATTCTTTGAAAGAAACGTTTTCGACGTGAACGAGCGTGTCGACAACGTCTGTATTCATCTTGGCGAAATTCGAATTATTGGGTAGACTAGAACCGGCTCTTTGTTTGCGCCTCTACACGGATTAAGCATGAGAAAAGCAACGTTAGCGATGACGCGGCTTCAAACTGCCGTCACGAAGCCGCCTGCATTGACGACGGCCGAGCACGAAGCCCGTTGCGAATAAGGTTTCTGGATCCCGAAAGAGGAGAGCGCCGTTTCGAGGTTTTTCACGATTCGTGGCCCAAGTCCGAAGAAGGGCTCAATCGCTCTCTTGTCCTAACTACTTCTGCTGTTGGGTTTTCGGCTGGGCCTTTCGGAATCGGCACTTCTACAGGGCGGTCAAGCATAGCGAATGCATCTCAAGAAAAACACAGCCTAGTCAGACAGTTCACACGTCTGTCGAATATTTAGCAGACTTATTTGGTTCGATCGGCAGAGGGTTTGATAGGAGGAAGGTAAGAAGAAAATGTGACTAAAAGTTGGAGCGTACGACAGGTAGAACTTCGTGAGCCTGCTGAATATGGACCGAGTGTGAACAATGCCTGAAGGCTCGCGTAGCCATCTGAAAGATATTAGCTTTGATTTCCCACCCATCCATCCAATGAGCAGTTACTGACTCGCCATAGGGTGATTATTTGCAGGCTAGACTAACGCGATCAATAGCGAAGCTTCAAATAATGAATAGACGGAACAGAAGAAGTTGAAACCGGGAGCAGAAAGTGAAAAGGTTCAAGACTTCTAAATTATTTTCAGTCCCGTTTCCCGTGGGTAGATCGTCGCTTAGCTCTGGCTGTCATTTGTTATTGCGACAGCTGATACTGAACGCTATTGTCATTCACGGTTATTCCGGATGTTGTGATAGGGCTTTCCAGAACCGTCTCGTCACCAATCCGAAATCCGCGGCGCCAGCTTGACCCATCTAAATATCTACATAAACCGCTATAGTAAGTGACGGCCGCGACCGCTCGGACCTTTGAACGCGCTGCTTGGTTGGACTAGAACTAAATGTTGGTGCTGCTGCCCTTGTACGGGGGCAGTGCGACCGTAGACCGTGACGTACATACTGCGGTCGCATGCACCTGGTGGTTCTACCTTCTTCCGTTGCTATCTGAAGCCCGTTGTCACTGGGGCAGCCCACGCGTTGATCGACAAGATCAGCAATGACATCATGCGAGCAGCGCAGATTTAAGACCGTAAACTGTTGACTAACGATTGACGCTGTTGTCTTCGTGCTGACTGAATGACTAACGGACCAGAGGGGCATATTGCTGGCCAGACTGTAATGAAAAGCCGGAACAAAATGAGGCTTGGACGGGGTCAATACCCTTGTCTTTTGTGTTTTCTCAGCAAGACGTGATTTGTCTGTACCCCCCTCCCCTCCACCTATAAGATGGTGCGTCGAATGGCGGCACAAAGATTCAATAGCTTCTCGAAAATTCTCTTTGACGAGATAGACCCATCGTTGGCAGACCACCTTCCTTGTTGACTCCTCCCTCATCGCCGCCATCACTGCTGGCATCGCTGGGGAATCTACGGGAAGCTTGTCATTGCATTGATATTACAATTGTTGCCCTGATGCCATCCTTGCTCGAAGTGTTTATGCCTACTGGCTTGCTAAGAGTTACAGCTGTTGTTGTTATATTGAGCGTTTTGTCGTTCGCACTTACAATGGCGCTGCATAGCAGTTGTCGAGCGTTTCCAACTAGTAAGGGTGTTTCTCCCATATGCCCTCACCCAACGCCTTATGAGAAGTCAATGAACAGTGATTGAACCAAGGAGTTTATGGGCATCTGGATATCTATCGACGGAACTCTTTTTACAATGTTATCATAGATAGCTAAACGCCCAACACAGTCTATTGCTACGCGTTTTATCCTTTGCTGTATGTGTTCATGTTTCGGGCGTAATATGTAACAGAGGTTATAATAGATTATCAGCGATGGCACGCTTTGTTTAAGCACCCAGTAGGATCGGAAACGGAGAAATGACCTGGAAAAAGTCCAAACCATAAACAGCGTAATGGCTAAGTGTACCTGAAGACTTTTCATTCATTTAAAAAATGCGGCCGAAAAACAAAAGTCAATGTTGCGATGCCGTTCATAGCACTAATGGCTGTTTTCATTAGAATCACAGTGGCTCTAGTAGTGATTGTAGAGAAAAATGCAACGGCAAAATTATGAATCGTAAAGCGAAATGATACTGGTGACAACTTAGGCTGTCAGCAAGGGTTTGTCGCCTTTTCGGCCCCGGTTGTTTGACAAGTTGAACTTCCTTAGTCTCTATCTAATGCGCCATGTTTCAATACATATGTATCCCGTGCAAGTTTAATACCCCGTTCATACCTTGCCTGGCTGTCCGTCTGTTTCTTGGTTTGTTTGTCCGTGTCATAGATTTTGAAGATGATAACTATGGGAGGTAGTGAATAGTTCAATCGTTGTATTCGTTACTGTCATTTTACGACGCTGACGCCAATCATGTCGCGGCGGCAAGCTGCGCAGCAATACGGAACAAATACGGCAGCATCCGTAGAGCTGGCAATGTTTGGCCGCGACATTGACTGCATAATACTATATAGATGGTTCGCTTGTCGGAACCGCTACATGGAAACATATGGCGATATCGGTACGCAACTGACGTCGCGCTAGGACAAATGCCGGTAATACTAACTTGAGTTCCTATATATTGTTCCCTCTAATTGGACAATCGCTCATTTACGCTACGTACATAGACAGATGTTAACGTCTTTGGAGTGTCCGTATGACAGTACGTTTTTTCAAGGTAGTTGGCATACTGATGTGATCTCGACGCTGGCGGCATGTGCGTTAACCAAACCGTACTAGGCGTTATATTATAGTCTACGACAGCCGCTCTAGCTAATTCCGCGACCGGTGCCGGGAAAACGAAACGCGAACCCTCAGTCCTGAGGAGTCTTGATTTGTTTCCGGATCTAGCAACGATCAGTAGAACATGCTTGTATAATTGATTTTATTGTGCATGCAATAATGATGACGGCAAGGATGCAGTGGCAGTAACCACCTCAGAAGTAGACGCACGAAACTATCTCGAGCTATCTGATTTTTATGCGATTGAAAACTGTTGAAAGGATAATTAGTTAAGTAAAACAGCCGAGGAACAGAACGTGCTATAAGGATAATCAGCAATGCACAAAAAGCGCGTATACACTTACTGATTGTATTCCGAAAAGATAATGCCCACCAGACTTCTATCCAATTTCATTTAGCCTGCATCCTTTGCTGGCCTGTTTCTACATTGAATAGTAAATCAGCAAAAAAACTGGAACCATTGGCCAGCTTCCACGTCATCCCGCACGTTTCCTGCCTCGTGCGAGTAAAGCTCATGAAGCCACCTTGCTTCAAATGGCTGTATTTTCCCTTTCGGGTACTAATATCAAGGAGCTTTTCAGCGCGTCTATCTTTAGTTTTCAGGGCGAAGTTATTCAAAACTATACAAGAGGACAATAGCGGGACGAAGAAGCTAGCATAGGTAAAAAAAAAAATATATTGCCAGCATTAATTGTCGCCCTGCAATAGCATCTGCTGACAAAAACGGTTTGACCGTTTTAATAGTGACAATGTGTGTCAATAGCTCGAGTAGTAATAATCATCGTGTTTGTCTGTAGACATCGAATATTTCTAATTATTTTTCTATAATAATAAAAAAGATGGAATGATTGCGTATGGTAATGAAATGACCCATATATCTATGGGTAACACTGGGTTGGACACTTCAGAGCGGGACTACGCCCAGCCTGTTATTGGAGTGCATCCATTCCTACCCGGAGCGCAAACTCAAGTCGAATCGAGGATTGTTTTCTTGGCTAGACGGCATTATAGTCAGGAATGTTAGGCAGTATTAGAATATAGCAGGACTAGTGTCACTTTCAAGCTAATGTCTGGATGTGTTCAAATAGAGCGTCTCGAAGTTCCCTTAGAAATTTACCATGGTTCACATATTTAGTACGATAAAAATACAAATAGTGCCTAGGGTCAAAAAAAAAAAAGATACGTGTCGCGCTTACGGGAAAGTTAACGAAGTTATCGCGAATATTGGGAATGATATTGATAAAGAAGAGAGCTTTGAATCATTTGAACAGAAATCTATCTGTTCGCTAGCAAAAAAGATCGATATTCAGGTGCCATACGGGTTGATGAGATGCCGCGTTTCTCTCGCTGAGACTCTATAGGAACGCCGTGAAATCGAGCCATTTCTAAAGCAGCTGATTGCGGTTGATGAAAAGCAGATCATATGGGGGCAATATCTAAAAAAAGAAACGTGTGTTTTACGATTTGTGATAAGGTCCAGATCTACGCAAAGGAAATAATGCTTATGATGTGTTTGGTGGGACTGGAGAGAAATGGCGTATTCTAAGCTGCCGCCGCTGCTGCTGCTGCTGCTACTATTGTCGCGCTGCAAAACAATTGACTCGGACCTCCCTTATCAACAACTAACAAAGTTAGAAAAGCCATTGAAAAAAGATGACCAGAACTTGTAGACAAAAAAACGTCGTCTGGTGCCACGAAAGCGGCGAATCTCTAGCAATTCAGCAAAACTGTTAAAAATTTATATGGGAAATTTTACGTGTTCACCTTATACTCAAACTCTAGCAGCATCAAACTAGCATTTTTTTTTTTTTTTTTGTATATTGATACCTTAGCAATTTTCAATTAGGTTCAATCGAGAAAAGCAAAAATCGTTTGTGACATTTTTTTGGTCGCAGACCGTCGAAGTTCTACGGTGACGGGATTATGGTGTTATCGGAGAAATCGCCGATCAAAATGACGCATGTTTAGTTCAGTGGTATCGTTTTAATTTGAATACTCAATAAACACATTGCAAAGTGAAAGGGCTTAAAAAATAGATTTATCAAAATAACTCAAAAAGTAGTTTTTAATGCGCTTAGGTTTTTGCTACGGAGATCAATGGTCGTTTTAAAGGGGTGAATATGAATTCACTCGTTCTGATGAGCTTCAGCGCTTAAATTTTTTGACACTTTTAACCTTGTTGGCCATCGTAAATCCTAATCTTTTAGGGATTTTCGGCCTGCTATCAGGTCAAAATTTAATTCCGTTACAATTTGTTATATGAAGCATACGAGCGACACTTCAGTGGTACTATCGCTGGACGTGCGTTTCCTACTGGAACGTGATCCGCAAATAAAAGAACGAATATTGTTAAAATGGTTAGCTGAGTATTTTAAGCTGTAATCGCAGTGGATGCTGCGAACGATCTATCAGAACTGCCACCTATAAACCGCACGAATCTCGTTCAACTATCCGATACAATTTATTTATTTATTTATTTACTGTTTCGGAAAAAACGTCCGAAAAAAATGCACGGTATATGCGTATCGTAAGAGTTTCGCTATGAACTACTAATCCAGTTTTAGCGGCAAAGGTATCATCTAGAGCTGAAGATCGTCGCCTCTTTGAAGTAGCAATGCAAGTGGAATCCACCGAAGATTGTATATATGTTGAAAGTGTTCTGCGAAACAACAGTTCGTTACAAATAGAATTCTTTTTCGAACAAACAGAGGGATAATTACCCTTCAAGAGCTCAAAAAAGAAAGAACTAGCTTCTATAGGGACGAAAGCTTTTGAGTGGCACAGAACATGTATAGTACGCTCTGTCGATTCGATACGGAGCTGCTTGAAGCACGAGTGGTGAAATTGTACATAAAAATACTAGAGACGAAGAACGAACACAAGAAATTGATTCCTCATAAATTTTTAGCGTAAGACAGATGAAAAAACGTGCGGTGAATTCTCTATATCTCGAGTTATTCTCGTATCGCCGCTAGGCGTTCCATCAGACGGCAGATTCTAGAGATTATTTTCGCAGCTATACCCAGCAAAAACTATAGCTGCGGCGTACTATTGCCGTAGACGAAGAGCTTCTATAGTTGTTGTGGCCTTCAACCTCCCGATCTGATTGTAGCAACAATAGGTGTCGTTGCACTGGATCTTTGCCTAGCGCTTTCAACAGCCTAAACTTACGCACGGCACTAACAACGTGTTTGTCTTTTGTCCGACCTTCGACCTGAAGTTCTGCAGTGCTCCTAGATATTACAACCGAGGCCACCCGGTGAGCGCGCTAACACATGTACGAAAAAAACATACCATAAAATAAATGCCCTATGTTAAAGAAACAAAATTATAGGCCCAGACTCAGAGCCACAATCAGCTAAATTGTGCTTAAGTCACCTAGATCAACTAGCGAATTCTGCTGTTTACGTGGTGGAGGTAATCGACACCCTTTCGATACGCATGCATTTTCTAGGGAAACAAATAGGTTTCGGTTTGGTAGTGGTGGATCAAGACGATGTATGTCGCGCCTTGTCCGCGTGTAAGGGAAATGAACGTGCGGAAGGACCGGTGAAAAAAAAACTGAGCAAAGTTAACCCTCTCGAATAGGCCGCTTGTTAGCGAAATGTGTCTATATGGATACCTGAAAGATAACACACGCTGTTCCTTTCGATAGTCGTACGGAAGCTGTTGTTTTTACAGCGAGCCCGGGCACTGTTATGCTGCATACTCCCTATCGACTTAATCTACCGACCAAAAACGCATCTCTGGTGGGAACGTTCGTATAGATCATAGATCTCCATTGTCCAGCGAGTGATCCAGGAGCAGATTGACAGTTGGGCCGCTTTTCGTATAGCATGGGCACATAAAATCCTGTACGGCTGGATCAAAAGGAAGTCGATTAAAATGCTATTCGTATTATCATTCTTCACACAAATATCGGATGATCATTTCTATTGGACGTTGGAAAAAGCGGATCCATTACTTATCATCGATTCAATGTTCAGGAAAAACCAAATACAATTAAAATGAAATTCAGTAATAAAAAATATCATGTTTATTTTCAGTCCTAAATGCAATACACACAGATGTATTCTCGAACTTTTACTGGCCCTTTCTGGGAACACGGGCAGAAAACGACTTATCAAAGCCACAGTGACTCCTTTCGATTTATAGTTCGTACGCAATAATGTAGCAACAACGTGGCAGAACGTATGTAAAACTTTAGATGGCTATAAAATCGCCTTGTCGCAATATTGCTAATTTGATATCGTTTTAACCGTACTGTCTTTATAGAGCGCGTTATCATTAGGATTTCTGATCTGTCCCCGCGAATTGAAGACTGTAGTGCTATCAGTTAATCATTTCCACTAGGTCTGTATATACAGATTGATGTCTCATGTTGTTGGCAGATGTTCTTGGCAAATATAGCAGCGTGATATAGTACCATGTTCGTCTCCTACATCCGAGTAGCACTGCAGGACTAGTGTTGTCCTATTTCGCAATTTGAAATGCATGAATAGAAACAGCCTAACATGCAGGACACTCGACGTTTTTGTTCTTCCTGCAGAACGCCTGTATCCAAAACATTAACGAAATGGCAGCGATTGTTCCCTGCGACTGTGTGATTGTACATAGGCAATCGATGGCAACATTTTTCGCACAACCGAAAGTTCTCGCTAAGTTAATTAAAATGCAATCAACGCATCTCTCTACACCCAAATCTCAGTCGTTAGATTGAAAATGACTTACGAAAGGCAAAATTGAATATGGTGTTATGTGTAAAAAGGTTTTTCCATGGTAATCGATGGATCTTAATGAGCTGAGTAGAAATACAACACGCGTCCCTATAGCCAAATTAAAGAAAATTTGATGAGAAAATTGAGGGAAATTAATAAAATACCCATTGAGGCATTCATCTCGCCCATGTAAAAATAAGGTGAAAGTAGGTTTCGAGCTGCTTTTTGGCAGTTTCTAAGCAAATTTCTAGTTGGGACGTTGTTGCGTCTGTTGTTAACGAACACGTTAGGGAAATACTTTCTAAAATATCTCCTGCGAGTTACATCGAAATGTTAAAAACATTTCTTCTTTGACGCAAAACACCGTCTTGTTAAACATCAATAAATAGATCTTGACGAGCTGAGAGAAGCCCGTCGGAACAAAGCAAATGTTTGTGGCTTTGTTTAATATAGGATATGTAACGACCTATTATAAAAAAAAGGAAAATATGAAAAGCCTTAAACCTTTGTGAAATCCTGAGAACAGGATCAATCATAATTTAACATCATGTGTGTCATTATTTCTTATAAAGAAGGATTCAATTCTCAAGCCTCGATGCCCTAGGACCAGGCTTAATACGCTAGGCGGTTCTGTCAATGGCAGCGTAATATGCGAGCGCCCCGGCAAACATATCTGAATTGGCTGATGGACTCATTGCAGAAAAATAACAGGTTGTTTATGTTAAGTTACATTGGTGGATGTAATATCAGTAAATCAAGTATATATATATATATATATATATATATATATAAAACTTTTTTATTTCTGCATTTACTTGTTAAATCTGAATGGATTTGATAGCGTGGTCAGGTGACGCTAATCCTTGGTGGGTCTCTGAAGCTTCATCTTGGAGAAATCTGTGTGTAAGATGAAGTTTATCCGATCGACAATGTTTCCTATAGCGTTATGTTCATTTTGTTGGTCATTCTTTGCAGTCTGCTTGATAACCGTTGGGAATTCTGGGAAAAAAATTATACTGCAAAGAGGTTTACCTTTCAGACTCTACAAAACATACACGACATTAGATTTAAGGGATAGTTTTCGATGTTCCGTATTATTGCTGCGCAGCGGCGAAGTAATAATTTTCGCCCAATTGGATTATTAATAAGGAAATATAAATTATTTTTTTTAAAGTTTTACAACGCGAGTACTTATTCTGAGCTAGTAGTTTTTTTCCGCTGTTGGAAATTGTAACGCTAACTTACGACATCGTTAATTATATCTGAACTGTCTCGGCACAAAGCAACCAGATCATTCACTCCGACGAATATTTTTCCAGCTGAGAAGTTCTTTCTGTTATAAAATATAATACAACTTAAGGCAACCTGAGGACGATTCTTATCAGTGTGTTGTTTGCTGTTTTAGGTTGTACGTACGAGCGCAAAGTTAGCGTGACAATTTTTTTTATGTTTTTAAGGGTCTACATGCTTCTGGAAGTTTCTCCCATAGCAAGGCTAACTTTTTTGCAAAATTATTGATAAGGTCTTCTTTATTTCCGCATTTAATTTTAAGACAAGATGCGACAAAGTAACGAAGCTTGTATTGTAACATTTTACGAGAATCACAATTGATTAATTGTAGACGCGCAGGTCTGTAATCGAGTCGTTGCTTACTTGAGGTTAGGTATGTGTATTGGGACATGCTGATCATATGGGAAACAAAGGATAACAAATTAAGCAGACAGAATGACAGCTATGGTGTGTTATAGTTTACAAATTAAATTAGTTAGATCAACAATAAGATAGTAGCAAAGCTGTGGGTCCGTCTAGCTCTAGAGGCCTGTTTCAGACATGTGTTTCACACTAAACAACAAAAACTTTCTAGGTTTACTAATCCTTTGTCGGGACAATTCATATGAGAGTATATTTTTAATGTAGCCATTTTTATTTTGACCTCATTTCATGTCGGACGTGCCAACGGGCAACAAGGATGCCCTAAATGCCAATAGGCATATAGGATATCCTTGACTGCCATTGTGTGTTGAACCTGCCATATTTATTTATACCATTTCACGGACTGATGAGTGTTGGCATCGTTATTAACGGTCGAATTCGTTTCTCACCAGGAAGTATCTATTACATTTAAATGCTGAGACAAATGTATTACGTGCATCGTGACAGGACGAAGCCGCACTGGGTGGAGAAAAGCAGCACCGCAGCTCTTGCCTAGAGGAACTTTTTGGGTCAATATTCAAACGATAACCCATTCTAATCAGACAAGCGTATGGATAAAACGGAACGATGTATAACGTTAGCTCATGATAATACTATATCCTTTGTTCTTAATAAGTTGACCTCAACGCAGTTCCATAAAAATACAAACTGATATTTTTCTAAAGTGATGCTTTGAAATTGCAAAATAGATTTCATCAAATGTCGCTCCCACCCAACTTACCGCTTATCAGAGTACATTTTTTTTGTTATTTTACAATTATAGTATTGTATAAACTTCAATGTATGTACGTCGGCCGAGTAGAGCAGTAGAAAAGGGTACGTAATCAGAGTTGTAACAAGGATCTAAGTGGCTCGATAGGCATGTTTGTGGACGATCATGAAGCCAGATGACTATCCGCATTAGGCGACTGAAGAAACTCTAGCAAGCCTGAGGAAGAAGTAGGCCCATTACTGGTTATTCTATTGTACAGGGGCATTATTCATAGACAGCGGGGCATCTTTCATATACACTCAGTACGCGCAAGACTAGACTGGCTAGCAGTGGGGTTTTAGAGCCGAGGCACACACAATTAATTTAAAATCAAATTAAGACAGAATTCACCTATAGATCTACGACCGCTACATTGAGTTCGTAAACTCGTTGTTGAAGAAGCTCAACGTTTGGCTGCAGACAACAGAAAGATGGTAAAAATTTTCAAGTGGAATATATCGGATAACTATAACCAATCGTCGGTAGTTGCAGTGATAGCCGGAAAGCTATCATCTATTTATAATAAGAACGCGACTAAGGAAACCACGTAGCTTATAGCAGATGTGGGCGAAATGGGGGGCAATGAAACACGATTCTCGCAAGTCGTCATCCATATCGATCCAGTTTTAATAGATGTTAATTTATAGAAATGTAAAAGCTCAATGGATAATCGGTATTCCTTTGCGACTTTCGGGGCTTGTTTCATAGAGAAACACGCACATCGGTAAAAGGTTCTATTGGCATCGTACTCAATTAGCGTCAATTGAAGGAATAGATAACTTATTTTTTTGGCTATGGTGAACTTCGCGTTTCGGATGAGAAGGTAACATATATTTATTATAGTAACTAATAATTGGTTTCGATAGAGCCTATTCGTATTTAGGTTCAATTGGCTCTGGAAGTTTGCTTGGCTACCGGAGTAGTCGATCATTCCAGCATTTTTTCAGAGTCAATGGCTGTTTAGCTTATGTTTGTGACATTACCACAATTAAGACTCACTGAAAAATGGTAAAGCAGTACTACGAGGTTGACCTGTTTTTGGTAAACGCATAGTATAGCTCTGATGCTGGCGGTTAACATTAATGTTCCTTAGTTGAATATGAGAAACGTTGATGAATGTTATATAGCTTATAGATTAAAATCTATGTAAAGTTATAGTTAGCAAAAATACGTCTACCACATAACGTTATTAATAGATGAAGACTCTTGGAAAAATCTTTTATTAGATGGTATTATTAGAGGTAACTTTTATCAGATCAAACCTCGAACTCGGTTTTAATGACGTTCAATGTTAGGACCAAACGAATCACCATGGTTCCAATAAATGCCAAACTGTTAATTTAGTGTAATAGTTTAGCCAAAAATATCAAATATATAATAATTTTTTCGTTTTTTTTTCGGTACCTGACATTTTACTGGGGTTCATGTAGAAGCAGGTGGCACAGCAATGGGGAATGCGCGGCGCCAAACTGCCACTAGAATCGAGGAATATAGTACCCAGATGTCGCACGTTATAAAAACTAACAGATAAGATAAAACGCAAGCACTTGTTATAAATAACGAAATCGATTGTGGCATCGCGAGTGATAAATATACGGGCAGTTAAATTCCCAGAGCGTAGACCCTAAACTATGAGTACTACATTAAGGTACTTCTAAGCTATTCTAAAAACCATTGTTTTAACTCGGTAGCAGAACTAGTATATTCGAGATTATACATATATAAGATCGTATAAGATCCTTAAGGGCGACTGCAATGGCAAATAGTTAATGCACAATATCTAAGCAGGAACAGCTGGCAAAGTCTGAGCACTTAGTAACTGTGACTGTGGTAACATAGGAAGTTTCATCGAAATACTAATTAGTCTATATTCACTGTTCTTGCATTGACCAATATAATCCAGCACATAAATTCTCAGATAACTTAGTAATCAGCTAGTGAGTAGTTATTTCCGAGAAAATCCATGCGTTCCTCCTGTTTCTGGACTTCTGGCGTGAAAGCTAGTATTTCTATTTATCGAAAATACCCTCATACCAGGAGGTCAATTTTTCAAAGACAAATGTTAATAAAGATACATTTATGCAGTATAGTCCCTTGGAACGCACGCCTCAAGCGGTTGCTAGCATATATATATATATATATATATATATATACTCGAGGGGTAGTTTCTTTTTCTCGTAGGTCCAGGCTACCATTTCACTGAAACCTTTAAGCTACTTCTAACGAAATGTAAGTTGATGTGTTCATTTGAGATATAGTTACCGAAAGTGAACTTTTGCAAATAGGATAATTGGTCAAATTGGACTTTATTTGTTTATTCGGTAACTGTAAAACAATTTTTTGTTACAGTGGTGCGCAAATTCCGGCCAGAAAATGGAGATAGAGTGCAGGCCCGCGTAGTTATCATAGAGCACCACCTTGATCGTACAGATCAGCATTAGACAGAAATCACTAGCCACAAGTTTTTCATTAATAACCTCGTCCTCACTGCAGTGCGCACGTTTTTACAGGCCGCATTGTTATACACAAGCCCTGTTTATAGTGTTGGGAGGTTGGGGAACGGCGTGCCTCATTTAAATCGCTCATCACGAATCTGCTCGAAGAGTCTATTGCAAGTTCCTTTGACAGGTCTAAATTTCGATCCTATTTAACGACACGTGTTTTGATAACCAGCAACATAATTGTATCTTACAACTTTTTCATAATCAAATGCCTATCTCAAGCTAATGGCAATTGCTTCTTAGAGTTCACCGGAACCTCTGCGATTTTATAGGCTTCAATTCCCGGCGAAAAATATTGGCTCATTCGACATCGATTACATAAAGGGTTTCTATTCAGTTGAAAATCGATCGTTTACGCGTCTATACACAAGGGGACCTATGTGACCTTTATTCAATTAGTAATTCATTTGTGTGCAGCGCAGCTTTCCTAACGAGCGTGTTTTGATGCGAACATTAACCTTCTGCTAATCCGCTAACTCAGACTGTCCTAACGTATGTACGCTCGAAGCGCTAAAAAAAGAAACACCGTAGTCTTTGGCGATATTTCCCACCAGCTCCTCTAAAGGTTTACCCTTTTGACAGACCAGGCGAGATACAGCCTTTCCATAACTTCCAATAGCGTATAGATCAGTGACGAGGCCTAAAAATAATCTGTTCTAAAAGATACCTTCATCAAAATGCACGGAAGTTAGTTCTACTCCTTAGGCTTGCTAGTTAGATAGTTGTCATAATTGAGTACTGCCTAACGTTTGTTAGACTCAAATTAACTTTTAAAGCTCTTTACTGTGCTTAGAAGCGCTGCAGATAGCTTAGGCAGAAATTTTCCACAACCTTCGCTAACGTAAAGCTTTAATTGGCTTCCATATACAATATAAGCAGCAACTGAAGCTTTTGTTTATTTCCAAGGGGGCGTTTGGTAACACATACCAAACGTGCCGCCGGACAAAGTTTCGTTGCTTTAAATATGTATAGGCCTAGAAATACCCTTTCTTCCTATCTTGATCCCCATAATTTATGACTAAAGAAGTTTTTACCGCTTGCAGAAATATTACTGAAAAGAGCGATTTCGAAAAACATGGTGTAAAAGGATCGCTGTACTGCGGTCTTCTACGACAACGTGTAACTTGAATGTTAAGTTAGTGCTATTTTTCGAGTATCATTTTGTTTAAATGACTAATACACCATGCTAATCCATTTGTTCTGACTGAAAATTCATAACCCCTCGTTTAAAAAGCTATAACTCTAAAAAGCAACTTGATAATGTCAGATATGGAAATACGACACACGACTCCCGAGAGTTATATATGCAGTTTATAAAATTTATGCGCTTCGGCTAGCGTAATATAACTTATGAATAAACTGGTACATTAATTATAAAATTACCGCACTTTCGAAAATTCTTCTCTCTCCGACTTCGTACCACAATATTGGTTGCTTCTGAAATACGGTTTGGAAGCGCGCTTCCTGCCCCATTGTACTGTGATTGTATTAAAAGTTTTAAGTTTAAGTTTAAAGAACTCTTTCAAAGTTGATGTTCCAGGTGAAAAAAAAAAAACATTTTCAACAACTTCTGTATTAGGCATTTTGTTAAGGCTAAAACCCTACTGAGACAACCAGAGACGTTTACTTAAGCCACGTTATTACTAGAAGGATTGCCTAGGAGTAGTACGCCAAGTTTGAAAACGGCGTATGGGTCCTTGAGGGTGCCTGCGCTGTAGCCGATCATCTAAGTCTAATGGCAACAATAAAAGGCATCTTTGAAGAATGACGGCCGACAAACAACTCGTAAATTAACCTGAGAGGTGCGCTGTAGCCTTGGCTTCACACAGGAACCTAGATCTTAAATACTTTATGAACTCTTTGAAGGAACTGAACGGTGTACCGTTGCACCTCAACACCGAGGGCTACGTGGCCACAATGACCGGTTCTTGCACAAGATCTTTATCGACGATGAGAAATGCATCTGTACGTCAACATAACACAGAGATCGGAGTGGGTTGCATAGAAGGCAAGGATCAAGGCTCAGAGCCCAACCAGGTGTTTACCGAAAAAAAAGGTTACGGCTTGCGTTTGGTGGGACTACAAGAGCCTGATTCAATGGGAATTGGTTCCTATGAAGCGGACAATTGATCGGCACATTTATTTGACCCTGTTTTATCGAGTCAACTGGGTTATTCAAATGAAAATAGTCGATAGACAAGGCCAAGTCATCCTGTTCCCTAACAACGCGAGGCCAAGGCTGCATTTCCGGACTTCAAATAAAAGATTCTGTTACACGTTCTGTATTCCCTGGATCCTGCGCGGGTGGGTTTTCATTATAAATAAATACAAAAGGACGTAAGAAATTCTTCTTCAACTTGATAAAAATAAAATCAAAAATAGTAAGGATTTTTTGAGTTACAATATTATATTTGGCAGGAATATCTGTTAGTTTTAAGGTCGAGCTTAGGTTGTCTTTCACCATCTACCAAGATATTATTTTACCTAGATTACTACAAGGACTTCCTGCAATTTTCATGTAGATTATCCCCTACTACATTAGCTACATCGAAACCTTGGATCTTTCATGCTTTTTAATGGTCCATCTACTGGCATAAATGTACCGGTGGTAATACTACTCAAAGGTGTATTCTAGGAAGGCTAAGAATAATTCCTTGCCAGTGTCATGGCATTTTGGCGATGGCGCCCAATGGCAGTGGTTTGTTGCTCTTCATCAACATTTGTAGCGGACAAGTTCTGTCGAGAGAAGTCGGTAGAAGGAAAACCGTGGGCTGTTGGGCAGTTTTCAAATGCAGACCTCTAATGGGTCTTTCGACAAGAATTCTATCTCAATAGGTACAAAAAAAAAGCGTGTCGCACGTTGAAACAGAGGTTAACATTAAAAAGAAATAATATAAAGTGTTCCATCTAGTAAGCTTGCATGCACAGTACTTTCATCCCTAAGAAGATGTCGTCTTGAATCATCACCAGTGACCTGTAACCTTGCGGAAGAAAGTACTAACACAAACGAACATATTCATGCCTCATAAGATTTCTAATTTTAGATACTTTCTACGTAGAACTGCGTACTTTTCTTAACTAGGAAAAAAAGCGGAAATCCAGATACGGCTGCACGTTAACCAAGATCACGAAGCCAGTATGGAAAACATTTGTGTTCTGCAACTGTGGTCACGTTAATACTGAAAATTAGGATCTGATCGAGCGAAGTGCGTGCTTCTTGTGAGCATGTCTATAATATACAACTTCTATATAGGAAGACAGAAACACAAGATTAGAAATAAGGCCACCGAATATGCGCTGAAACGTCGCACGACCATGCAAGGTTTAGGAATCTATGTAGTATGCAAGTATGTCATGGGTAATGGGTACCTGACTGACGGTGATTGATGGTATAGCCGTTAACATATCCTAACGGCAGGCAAGGCTGCTGTAAACCGCGGCGGCTAATGGATGGAGGATATGCTATTTATAGGGAAGCCCCATTGGTATGGACTACTGAATTTCCATGGCAAACACATTTTCTCTGCGAAGCGCTTCGCCATCAAGTAAATAACAATCTTAGTAGTAGACAAAGCAGAATAACTGATATATCTATTATATGCTTGTATAAATACACCAACATTCATTTTTCAAAAATTTTTCAGAAAAATTCAATATTTTAAATGTTTATACGTTTACTGTTCCAGCTTCAGTGTTTCAACACAGTTTCGGCCCTATGGTGCTTTATTTTGCATATTTCCTTCACAGTAATTTTCTTTTACTTCAGCAGATATCAGATTAGGAGACTAGCCACTGGATCGTAAAATATTTAGAAGGGCGTGGATTTTTTTTAAGATAGCACATTCATAAGGTAAAACGATAAAAGTAGCTTATGGTTGTTTGCTACAGGCGAACATATTCAGCAATCTAAAGGACTCTTCCAACTTTAAAGTGTTATCCTAGATTGGGTCTATCTCCTTTAGCATTTGGGTCGCACCTTTTCATATCTTTCTGGGCAGTGATCAGTGGAGGCGACAACTTCTTAGCTTAGGCCTTCAAACACGGTCAAGAGGATCAAAAAATATCAAAAAAGGGCTAGAGAAGTTAGTATCACCTGAGACAAAACTGTGTGATGATTATAAACCAGAAAAGTTCGCATCAAAGATAACGTCGGACATTGATGCCAAACGATAAGGATCCTCTATTACGCACAACATTCAGTGAGTAATAACAGGCCATGCCTGTCCTGACTAATGTAGTAATACCGTTTATAGGGACTATGAGAATAACAACAAGCAATCAAAGCAGAGTGACATAATATGAGATCGAATAAAAATAACAGTGAAGTATAACAGAAGTGCGGAAATGATGCCAAATAACAATAGTGCTAAAGGATCTTCGAAGAAATTTGAAGTGCGGATTTTTATACTCAGATATTTCATTCTCAATGTTTGCGATATACATAATGTAATGTTTTATTTCATACTAAAATCTAAAAAGAAGTTCCTATCATAAAGGAATGAAAATGGCGGAGCTTAGATTGAAAACGACATAATATGTGTTGTGTTTTGAATTCGACCATATGCGGAGCTAGGGTATGGCCGATAGCATGTAAAAACTAAAAACATTTTGGTTTTTATATTTTGGTTTATACAGGTTGTCCATAAAGCCATAGCTTGAAGAACGCATCCAAATATCGCGAGGTTAGTAAAAATGCTGCAATAAGACAGTGAAATTGAAGGTCTGATACCAAGTACAGGGTGAAAGAGGACAAGAGCGAAAGGAACTCAGGCAGATCCTTCGTAGCCTTAATTTACTTTCCACCAAAAAATATATTGATATTTGGAGACCTGTGCCAAAACTGATATAATAATAACCGGCGATATGAAGATTGGGAATCCTTGTTCCCAGCAGATGGTCGATGAACAGCCCCAGTGAAAACTAGGACAAATTTAAGACTCACAGTTCCGAATTACGGTACATCCATAACGAAGTGCATCAGTGGGGTCGTTGAATTTCGTGAGAGCAGAGTGGGCGTTAATACGATTTCGCCGTTCAGCTGTGGCTTGGAGGTTCGGTAAGTGCCTATATTGCCCGAGCACTTTTGGGGTTTTATTGATTTGCAGGAGGAACAAGACAAATAGAGGCACTGGTAAAAGGTAGATCTGGAAAGAGTATAGGAAACCAGTAAGAACCGATTTTCACTTTGGTATCAATTTTTGGTTAGCATTACACATGAGCGCGCAACGACAAAATGCCTTTTGTCCGAGTACCGGGGCTATATAAGCATTGAAAGAAACTGAAGATGGCGGCGAGTTTTCTAATGAGGCAACAAAAGTAAGGGGCCGTTAAAAAAACTACAAAATAAAAATAAATAAAGCTTTTCGAATACTCAAATTTTAAATCAAAGCCTGCAATAAATACGTCATAGTAAGATCGGACTAAATTTGATTGAATCGAGGTCATTTTTGAGTGACGTATGAAGGCTACTAAAACTAGAAGGAGGCATCTATCACAATAAGTCAATTATAGGTACCCTGCCTTGAAAAAGTACTATTTATTTAATTGTTGAAGATTATTAGCTCTGATTACGAGGATTTTCAACGAGATATCCAGGCTGCACATCTGGCGTATCTATGCTTCGTTTCATATTGGGAGCCATAAGCGATGCGTAATGATAGTCTAGGATGTAAAATTCGAATCATTGACTTAGGATAAACGAAAACAATCGACAATTTAATGGAGTTCCACTTTGCGTCAGGGGCGGAAGATGCAAAAAGTGTGGGAAACCATTACGCCTCTCTATGTCGAGAATAGGGCTGGATTGTTTCCGTGAAACATTATAATTGGACGACCCCCGAGTGGCTGGAGGCCGGGTAAAAATAATACGATCCTAAATATATATATATATATATATATATAGTAATAATTCGACTCATCGATGCGCTGAAAATGTTAGAGTAACAAACAGTAGACAACAATAACAAAGACAAAAACGTTACTTTCTACTAACTTTATTACACATCATTAAGTTGACTACAATACACTCATTTCGTAATGCTACAGATGCTGAAAAAACAGAGACCATCCGGCGGCATATTCGAATATTTGAAGGGGATACAATTGATTAAATGCCGTAGAAAAGCCGAAAAGACGGCTAACTGTCTCGCAGATGGCTATGCCCATTAAGTTGGACAATATACATTTGGCGTGATGAGGACTGAGCTGTCGCCAGTTCCTTCGTTGCTCCGTATCATATATTTAATAGTTAAATATCTGCTTGTTTTGCGAAGTTGATTATGAAAGCCAATGACAGTAACCGAAGAAAGAGAAAAAAAAAAAGAAGAATTATCTTGTTATTAATTGCAGCTTACAGATCGTTATGCTGCCGTTAATGTAATCAACTTGTTTTTAGCTGGAGTATCGAACAAGCAGAGATATTGAAATGATTCAATTTGTTACCTCTCAGATAAAATTGAGTATGGATAAAAACTGCTTGTTTTGGAAGGCCATTATGTCCTATCTAGTTGAACTTTCTGTTAAATGTGGGAAAGTTACACTCGGGACTGTTGCACTAGTTAGAGTCCTTAAAGAAATACGCTGTCACTTCATCTTGCAATCACATTGACCACAACAGCCGATGTCCTATAAAGCATTTCTCTGCCGCAGTACAGAAAAAATCTAGCCTTCAGAATTTGTGTGGTGGCAACGTGCGTTAGAGCGATAATGGCTTTGGAGCTCACTCGCAAATCTGATCTGCATAATTGGAATCTTTAAACGGGCCGTTGAGGTATGCAGATTAAACTAATCGCCTTCAGTATTCGGCCAGGGGCAGCGGGGGTATAAAAGTTAATGGACCGTTGATTGGAGAGGTAAAATGAATCAGGCTTTTCGGAATTTATTTCTAAGATGATGACACAAAATGAACCAAAAAAGCAGAAGTCCTAAAGTGGGTTGCAGTAAAAAAAGAGACATTTCTAAGAACCTGTGGGAAATCGTTTCAGCAAATGTAATCGAAGTAGCCGACGCGACATACGCAGAAACCAGTATTTCGTTTAACGAATAATTTCAGCTCGGCTCGTATTTATACAACTGGCTTGTGTGCTAGATTTGGACTTCGTGTACTAGAGATAATTATGGTATGCTTAAACAATTGTCAAGAAAACGACAGCGTAGTAACATTTAGCAGGTTAGATGTCATTATCTAGATCTTGACTGTCGTCGGCCATTTAAGCGACAATCCTGCCTGTCTCCTTCAATCACTTACGGGGTGCTTCGAGTCCGTGAACTTACAGTTTGGTACTTGGATAGACGAGAATCGCTCGACGCGGGTAACGCTAAAGCGCGACCCATATTATGCAAAAGCAATCGACAAAACTAAGTGATCAGTACGAGGAAGAGTCTTCGAAAAATGGAAACGGTATTCGTTTTTCTTCGAAAAATGGACACAAATAGTTTGCTGCTCATTCGCGCCTTGTAAGGATTAGGAGAGCAGCTGTAAGCGTCTATTGTCGTTTTACTTTCCAAAAACAACTTTATGTGAAATCAAGGTATGTCAAAACCCATTTTGTTATGTGTGTGCAAAGCATGAAATTGAAAGTTGAAGGAAGCCGAAGGCCAAAAAAATGAATGGATACGAGAAGTGAGTAAAGAAAATCGAGATGGGCTGGCTTTAGCCCCTTACACGAGATATTTCAAGCCTGCTTCAAATAACCTTATTGAAATGGTACCTTATCTAACGATGCCTGGTTCATACCACTACTTGCCAATGTATGTTCTCATACTGCCATCTAGTTTTTAGCCCCCAGCAGGCCTTTCACTGTCGTAGCTTACGTATCGTGCAAGTTCATTCAAATTTAACTCATGATGTTCTGCTCTGGTGCTACAATTGATAATAACTAAATCATGGTAGCTTTGTTGCTGGTCTTTCATACCGGCTCGTTTATGCGACCGTTGCCGCACGGTCGTTGCGCCTCATCTGTGTTGCTAGGCTAGATTCTTAATTCTCAGCGAGTCGGGCAGGGGGCGGCAAAAAGGGAAAAGCTTGGGATTCGGGTAAAGCGGAGGGCCGCACTGGGCATCTATGCATCTGGTATCAAGCGACAAATGCAGCAAACCATCTGCCTGTGCTACTGCTTCCACTGTCTTTTCTGCGTCTTGTCTCCTTTGTACCGCTAGTGCTCCTATCCTCAGTACTGCCGTGTATGGTCGTCTTCACTTCAACCTCTATGGCCGTTCCCGGTATAGTCTTAGATCCCATATCTGCGTTGTCGATGGCAGGCCGTGTTCTTGATGTTGCCGGTGAACTCGTCGGATGGAAATGGGGAACTCGGCTACCGTCTTTACTGGTTACGCTTTTTCGAGAAAAACTCAGCATTGAGAACACCATCTAGTGTATGATGCGGATAGGATGAACAGCAAAAGCAGCAGCAGCAGGAAAACCTCGCCTCTCGCTGGTTTTTTCATTCTCGTCCTTCTGTTGCTTCAATTAATCCTACGCTTCTTTCATTCTCTTTGTATATTGTCACATACAGCCTAACTAACTAAGCTCTCCTTATCTAAGCTGATTAGGTCATGCGAATACGGCAGACAACGCTGAGGACAGCTGCGACAAGAGGAAGAAATGCGCGGACGAAAGATGCGACAGAAGAAAAAAGGCAAAGGTCTGGAACTGGAAACGAGTACTGGCACTGAGACACAGTTGCAAATGCAGCGAAAGACTCGGGGTAGCTATGTACTGCTTGTAACGCTACTTCGTGACGATCGTCTAGGCTTGTTTAAAGCTCTAGGACAGCAGTCGCAGCTGAGCGGCAACATCGGATCGATCGAACGCCGAAGAGTAAAGGACTGTGAATATGTAAAACCTCTCGTTCTCGCAAATCGGCTGCTGTAAACAGTTTTGTTATGAGACCGTCTTGCCCTTCCAGCTAATCCACACGGTAACAATGAAAGGAATAAAGCAGAGGAAGAAAAGCCATGGACGCTTTTGATGGCAAAGGACGGCCCAGTCCCTTTTGGCTAGGCCAAGATCCCTAGGCAAATACTCACTGTAATATGCGAAAGAGAATAATTAGGGAGTAAATGAGGAGTGACGAGGTAATCATTCAACTGCGCGTTTTCGTCCAAATGAACCAATATATTTTTCCATTAGAGTGAACTATTGTAAGTTAGATCACACACAAGCATTCTCATCATCGAT
Source organism: Varroa destructor (assembly GCF_002443255.2). Classification (NCBI taxonomy): domain Eukaryota; kingdom Metazoa; phylum Arthropoda; class Arachnida; order Mesostigmata; family Varroidae; genus Varroa; species Varroa destructor. Next base: position 23,632,784 of record NW_019211457.1, on the reverse strand, counting down.
GGAATTGAAAAAAACAGAATCATTTCCTTCTTCTATTAAATTAATTATAAGCTTCCGCTAGTTAGCGTGCAGGCAGAATGAAAGGGCATTGGAATTCAGTTTTTCGAAGCTCTTCCTTGGTGTCTAATTTGCCCTAGTTTAGAATGTACCAAACTTTTTATCGGAATACGTGATATTAAATTTATCCATTCAGTTTTTGATAATTTGCCCAGTCGAAGTACCGTTGCTTGAAGCCATTCAGAATTCTTCTTCATTCATGATGCAATTATTGAAAGCATATTGTAAATCTGCGTTTAACAATCAATCATCTTGCCGCCGTCTACATTTCTGTACGTTTCGTCTCGTTCATCACTTATTATGCGACGGAAGATCAGAAGATTATAGAAATCTTTAAACCCATCCAGAATGGGTGAGTTTGAACATTTTCCCAATTTGGGAAACTCGTGATAGCCGCTATGAAGTGTAAAATAAACGTATGGCGGAAAAAAAATCAACTTCTCTTATATTTAACGCGGTACACCCTAGACGGTTTCTTGTTATGATTCCAAGCCAAGTCCGATGCTTCTTATTACCTTGATCTTGTCTTACTGTACTTCTAAATCCATGCGAAAATGATTTGTCCGATTCATAGGCGGTTCTTACGTTAACTAGTACCAAACGTTCGATCCTTTCATTAAATGTCCTAATAGTTATGACATTCTCGGTACTACTCGGTAGTAATGTTTCTTGACATAAGTCGCATTTCCACTGAAAAGGACAAGGCATACGCTAGTGGTGAAGAAATGATAAACGTGAAAATTTTCAATCACTATAAGACTATCCAAAATCAGCCTAGCAATTTTGAACCTTCAGAGATTTCTATCTCAAATGCGCTTTTAACAAGCATATTTAGTCCTGCTATTATTTCGTGGGTAGAGTAAATCGCTAAAAGTACATCTTACAGCACTCGTCCCAGTGGCAGTTGACTGAGTTGCACAAGAAGGTATCGTAAAAGTAAATAAAAATGGACGTCCCATATAGATATATATGAGAAATCTTAATGAGAAACAATATATATATATATAATGTTTCTCATTAAGAAAATGTTAGCGGAAGTTATAACAGGAGGCATCGTTGCGTCTTTTTTTGGGACGAAAACATCGGCGACCCGAATGGAACGTTTGTCAGAATATGAAATATGGTTAATGTCCAAGGTAACTCTAATCAACGAGACTCGAAATGAAGTAATTTCTCAAAGAGCAGGAGATGCGCGTGTTATTGCAATAAAAAACAAATTTAACTGTGCAACATTTGTACAGTGGTACCCTAATACTAATACTACTCTTGCCACGATACCATCGCAGCGCTAACGTATCTTTAAGATTCAATAGCTATAAAGTGCTTCAATGTATAGGTCAGGTCAGGTTAGGTTAGGTTAGGTCGTTTTCCTTCTGTATTGGTACACAAACAAGGAGTAATATATCACTGCATTTGCAATAGGTAACGATCAGACGCCACACTTTCGAGTGGCGTCTATTTTTTGAAGAACTTACGATTGAAGCGGGCAGAATGCCAGGGTGACACTTCGGAAGTCTCGCACAGAACACGGGTGAAACTTGTAGGTGATAAACATAACATTGAGATGATTGATCAGAAATTTCAGAGCGACTCGAAGTTATAGAAAGACCAGAGAACTCACGAACCGGCCGAGCAAGTGACGGGATCACTGCGGCACCTAGCACTGAGCTTGCCAATCCAACAACCAATAGCGTCCTGCTAGACAAGTTGGCCTATCGACTAGCGGTTTGAAGCTTTAGGCCTTTGCTGTAGAGATATGCGAAGGACAGTGGGTGTGACAAATGGTAACGAGAATGCGCACTACAACACGATCTGGGGCCCCGTATTGGTAAAGTGAATGGGACAACTAACGCTGAGCTATGCAAGGCCATAGTTCAAAATCACGCGAAGTGAATCGAGTTATGCAACTGACCCTGAGGGAAAATTTAGTTGACATTTGGCCTTCCATGTACGCTATAGATCATGTACGTAACGCGCATATAAAAACACGTACAAAAACACCCATTCTGAAGGCATACAGATGGCATGCTAACTTTTGGTTCGCCCTACAAAACAATGGCCAGTGTAGTCATCCACAAAGTTTTATTGATAGGCATCAGAATAAGACAGTTTAGGCTTACCTGGGTCGCTGGAAACCCTGTCCTTAGATGAAGGATCACGCGGTTTAAAAAGGTACATATGACATGCTTGACGACAAGCTGTATCTAGAAAACGGATTTTACGGCGGACGAGAAACCTACCACTGTGCTTATACCGCGAACCCGTTGACATTGAATTTGAAGGGAACGAAAATATACGCCTACAGAAATGCACAAACGTATTCGAGTAGAGTAAAATTATTAAACGCTGGTAAAATACATATACTGAGCATATACCCCTATAGTATTATACCTCGTAATATGCTTGTAACATAGTATGATCAACAAATATAAAGATGATATTAGGGTGCCTTTACCACAAATGCGGTGTGGACTCGAATTTTCGTATCCTCTACGACGTTAAAAGATGGTAACTATTGTGATGCTTGTTTTAAATTGTAATATGTATGTTGTCGAAAATGCATTGACCGTTTTTTAAGCCGAATTTTTAAGCACATATTTTTTTATACTTTAAAATAGTATTACTGAACAAAATATGCATGTGTTTTGGTCGGTGACCTTCTGCCTGTTTTCTAAAAACGTTATAATCCCATCGCTATAGAATTTATATGGTTTCTGAGCAAAAAAATTGTAACAAGTGGTTTTTGCATCCCTTAATCAAGACTAAACGAGCATTATTAAGAACGTTCTGCATAGACCGAAACAGACGATAATCTGATTGTGCAAGCTCCAGGCTACACTGCGAAGGAATAAAATTTGCCATCTAACTTTATTTAGTTTTTGTGAGCTACCTAAAAACGTATGCCCTCGACGCCTTTTCTGCTCAGTGCGAAGTCCTCGTCAATTTTTCTTAGTGGCGTAGTATATTCTTGTTAGTTGTTGACAGCAGTGGTTCGAATCGGGCGGTAACAAGTTAGAACGAACGATCCCTTTTCAATACTACCGAAGGCATCGCTTCCTCTGGCATTGGCCTGGGCTTTACCACAAATCGTAAAGTGTGTGTTTTTTAGCTTAGATTTTCGTTACTCGCTATCATCGTATGTGACCCACTTTTTACCATCCATGATCAATCACCCGGTTTCGTTGCGTTTAGAGTTTCTTAAATGAAATACGATCGAGTCATTCATTCTTGTGACACCCAAACATCAAGCTTTTTTGTAATCAGCTTCCTTCAAATCATCTAAATCTAATTCGTTTGGTGGTAAATTTTTAATTTTTTGGTGACTAGTTACGCGTTGCCATTCTTCGTTCAGCTTCGGCAATAATTTCATCAACTCTTTCGGTGACTAATTGACCACCACGAGGAGCTTCCTTTCATATCGACATTTCCAGACTGAGAGCGACATAGCCATCTTTGGGCCATCTCTTCCGGTGACACACTTTGCCCATAAGTAGCAGACGTTTTTTTAATGGGTTGAAAGCAAATGCTTGATATTGTGCTTGGGAAATTCTTAAAAAAATTCTACCTCGACCACAAAGTAATAAGCGAAATAAATAATCAGAAGCGAATAATTGAAAAGATGTTGTTTTTCTCTTTCGTAATAATCTTGTATTTTTTTTTTTCTTTTTTTTTTTTTGCTGTTAGCCAATAATTCAGCGCGCCACAGCTTTCCCATGTGGATGGTGAAAGCTCTTTCAAAACTGAAATCTTCTAATACGTACAGAGCGTCGCGACACAGCCTGATTTTATAAAAATATTTATGAAACGCCACCTGTGTCTATGTAACTAGATAATAACAATGGAGGAATCGGGAGGGAAATAAGGCAAAATCTGATTTCAGCAGATCACAAAACGATGCCGTCATACAGTTAGCAATCGATGCGAGCTGTAAGATTGCTTATACAAACGGGTCCGTTCGTTCAGACATGCCTAGTATTTGACGAACTTCCCCCTATTTGAAAAAAAGGCTAAATTAGTTGTAAGCATGATTAGCGTTGTTAAAAATAATCGTAGAACCAATTCGAAATATAAATTATAAAATAAAGAAAAAAAAAATAATAATTCAAGGGTGGAAAACATTCGTTTCAAAGAACTAAACTACTAGATAAGTTGACAATCAAATATTCATAAACGTGACAGGGTGATTAACTAGCACCATGCCCCAACGGACGATATATGTATGTATCATACATTGTTTTCTAGCGTGTCAATATTCGTCCTAAATAATCCTAACCTCCTAGGACAACTCTGCCCCGTACACTTCCATAGAGGACAGCGTTGTAAGACATATCGAAATAATAGTGATATCTATATACGCGTTTTAATAGATTCTACGGGCGAATCTAATGAGCGTTGATCTTTGTGTGGCGTATAGATAGCACGAGTATCAACGCTTAATTGCGTTGGCCTAGCAATGATCATGCGGTTGGCTGGTTCCATCCCAGCGCACAAAAATGGAACGGCAAACGTTCAATGGTCGTACGTGAGTCCAAAAAAATTCTCACATAATCGGACAGATAAATTATATATGACTTATTTATACTTACGTAAACGATTGACTGTTGATTGCTTGTATTTCGCAACCCGCAATCGGCGTATACGCCTACTGAAGTATCCATCAAAGTATGTTAACTTCAAAATGTACAGATATGTTTGTATGCTATAATAATAACAACAGATCTGATGTTTGTTTAGCATACGAGCGAACAGCTAATTTTAGTGGGTCGCATACAACATATTCGACCAAGGTTTTATATCCGTTTAATATATATATATATATGTGTGTGTATGTGTATATATATAATGAATCATCGTTTTTCAATTTAACTTCTGTCGAACTTTATTATATTAGTCTGTAAGCTGTGGTTCTATGAAAGTCTGTGACGGGCATTGTGCTAGCCTGAAAACAATTGCGTGATATAAAAGCAAATAAAATAACCGAGTACTGGAATTTGCTATAGGGTTGTTTCATCATTTTCCAAAGAGCACCTAATTCCGGTCCAATGTCTTTTGCGTGATTGCGTATTTAGGAAGCATAATTGTCCGTTTAACGATGCTCATTTGATCTATCTGCCAATGAAGCTTAGATAGAACCTATGGTAATTTACCAGTAGTAAACGAGTCTGATTACTCCGAACGTAAAAATGCCGGTAGCTTACTTCTGCTACTTGAAGAAGTCCTACCCTCATCTGACCAATGTAGGTCTCTGGCGATGTTGGATACGTAACACACACACCCGGAAGGCACTGGAAAAAGGTCTACCTGAGGTTTCTGACTGGGATTTAAAGGATTAACAGCAATAAGGGGAAAAAGCATTTCACGCTGTTTGCAGGATGTTTTGAAGCAAGGAGGCAGATAGCCACACGGTTTCTCCCGATGTGAGCACTTCTCGACCCGAGTTGTTTGCGGGAAACGCTCCGTGTTGACGACTGCCATCCAGCGGCCCTTGTAGTTTTTCGCCCAGCCTTAAACAAATAATGATCAGCCAGTACACATTCAGCATGTTAGTTGTAAAAACAGAGCACAAGATGCTTTCTTAGCTTTGTCATATTAAAAGAAAAATGTTGCCATACATCTCCATAAAAATAAAATTTAATTGGTGTTAATCGTACTCATTCGAATGAAATCTTTCTTTTGGGTCCAGCTAATATGGTGGTTGACTGACATGCAGACCTAATTTCTTCAAGCGGCCGAGGGGATACGATGCATCAAATATAGAAACGTGAACGAGCTGCGAATGGTGACCTTACAAAGATGCTGTTCTCTAGACCAACTGCCAAAGCGATCAAAAAAGTACGTACAAAAAATACCTCTGCGTTTTTTCGGCTGCCGGAATTTTTAGGATTGACGTCTGCAAGGGCATACACTTTTGTTCAGCGCTAAACTAAGAACCTAGCCTTTATTTTGGCGATTCGCAGTCCTGTTTCAGTTGTGCGAGGACCGTAACGCCGATAAAAAAAAAAATATATATATATATATATATATATATATATATATATATATATATATGCAATTCCCATACGAAAGAAATAGGGAAAAGTTTGAACAACCAAAAAGAAGATCCCAGCTTCTTTGGGAACGTTTTGACAAAAGTGCTGCAACCATGGTGCTCACAAGGCCTACCCACCTCGAATAGAATGAAAACGGTAGGGCGCAAAGAAATGGCCAGGAAAGATATACAAGACGAGCATTAGACCAAGGATCACGTGGTTCGGGCATAAAGCCTTCAGGTCCTTTCGTTTGCTTTGCGCATGGCGAGAACTTCTGAGTTCCAGGTTTGTGTTCCACTTGGGAGCCCGTGCCGTCCGCCTTTTGCAACTGTTGCTGCTACTACTTGTCTTTTTTCCTACTATTTGGCATCGTGAGTATTGCTACATACATCGTTCGCGTGGTGGGTCCTACCTCTCTCGATAATTTTTTTCCTGATTCCCAAAAGAAATGTTGCAATCGACTACGTTTGAGCCATTTATTTCCAACTAGTTCTTCTCAGCAAATTGTAAGGACGGCAGGTTTGCTTATATTGCTAGTGTTGCTATTGATGTCGTTATTTTCCCCTAGTTTCTACGTTATCTTATCCGTTCGTTGGTTTAAAATGGAGCTATGTGGAGCTGCATTATCCGTGTGCGTCTTATTGAAAATAAAGTTGGTCATAGGGGCGATAGAGGAGCAAATGGGGGGATGTCTTTCACATTGTTTTAGTTAGGTAGATAATTCTTGCACTTGATGGTCTTCTTGTAGATACTTGGATTGGGATCCATCGAAGAACAGGTTGATATCGACAAGATAGGTGAACTTCTCCCCTTTTACGACGTCACCGTGTCGATATGGAACAAACAACATATGGCTTACTGTCATCGGACAGTGTGCATATAAGTAGAATGCCTGTATTGTCCTATCGGTATCACTAAAATATATCCAAGTAGTATCTTTTTATTGTCCCTGGAGTCCTAGTCCCTATAAGCCCACTCGACACGTTGAGCACACAATACTTTCCTTTAGTCCGACCCACATACTTCTCGTTTTGAACACTTGTTTATCCTACGACATTGAAGCCTTCCCATATACTAACAAGTACGAAAGACAGTGCCGTCAATTTTTATGTTTCCCATGTCACGCTAAATGAACTGAATAGAAGGTTCATTTTGCACTATTGGCTGGACGCAGAATTAGCTGCGGCTTGGGAATACTTCGAATAGAAGTATTCCCAAGCCGAAAACGTAAACGAAGCCGTAAACGAAAGAGACATATTTCAGTAGTTTCGAAATCTGTACATTCACACTGACCACGCACACGCATTTTTCTGCAGGCGGTTATGCCCTTCGATTAAGATAAAGGTCTTTACGAGTTAGGCTAGATACGAATACGCTTTAGCCCCTGTAGGAAAGTTCTAAAAATAATTTGGTGGCATCTTAAAAGAGGTAGTTAGATCTAACGGAAAATACACTACGGATCGGAAAATCACGCCTTGTTTGTCCCTCCATTATTGGTTAGGCAACCAACGGTAGGTCTTACTCGAACATGATTTATTTCGAAGTACAATACTGGCAACATTTATGTACAACAGATAATACCCGAAAAAATAAGCATATACGATATCACCGTCGGGTACTGCATGTTTCTTTCAACCCTATCCCAGGTGGAATACAAAGGGTGTGTCTAGATAAGTTTCTGATCTTATTTGCACCACATTATTTTTCCAATATATATATGCATTATGGAAAAGCATTTTAATCTATGTAATCTAGATAAAATCTATATAGATGTTATCTCTTAGGACATAGAGTCCATCTACCGCCTGAAAAAGTGGAAAAAAAACTGAAAAATACGGGGAAAATGGTAGTGTCTGACCCATAGTGTTATAGAGTGTTCGACAATCGAAGCGTTCAGTATGATGACTCATAAGTGCCGGAACCGTCGTAGAGGCATACTTGCAAGAAACCTAGGAGATCCATAACACGAAAACATACAACCGCTAGCCGAGAAGGAAAAAAAGGTTTGTGTAGGTCTTTACCTAGATTACTAGACGGATTCGCTAACAAATGATATATGCTATATTACACTCATCAGTATATGAATTAGGTATAATAATGTACTCCACAAATAAAATCATGTGTTACTATCCTAAACTTAACCTAATGCTGGTCTAGATAATTAGTTCTAGAAGGCTTTTACAGGTAACTTACTTATTATTTGTTTTAGGAGGAACTTCAATTGTATGCTTGTTTCAGTAATTTCAAGCGCATTCGTTGCATGTTGTAAAGCTTCGTTTGCAGAGTTTCTATTGAACGATTCTACTCTAGCTCGTAGTTTAGTTGTTTCCGCATGTTCAGCGTAAACGTGAACAATCTCCCATACAAATTGTACCAATTGCTCATTGGAAATGGAAAAACCAGTTCTAACACGAGGCAGTGGCAAATCCTTTTTGAAATACAGCCCAAACAGGTTTCCAAATATTTTCTTTTATAATGTTCATTATTTTTGTTATTATGCAACTAGGCGATTTTTATCAGGCAAACCTTTATCTTAGTCTAGGGTGCATACACTAAATTTCTAAGTCACTCCATGTGTCATGCGGATGGGTGGCCATGTCCTTTTTGCTCTGTCAAAGAGCTACGGGAAATTGGAGAAATTCAGAGTCGGCTCATGGAAGTCCATTGTTTTATCTGACCGTGCATTAGTCCGGTAAAAACCTAAACCTAATAATCGCACAGTATAAACTCGAGTGAGCATTGGGCGCTGGAGGACGACGATGAGTTGAGAGCACTGACGAATACGACAGGCGGCTCGATTTAAAATTAGCGCATTCATACTATCTCTGGCTTAAAAGATGCTCGACGACCATCCATATTCCTGCCAAAGGTGAAAAGACCAAAAGAAAGGTGTGTTTATTTTATTGTTGTTTTACGTGTTGCTGATAACTCGTTAGTCAATTTAGGCGACTTCAAAGTCTGGACGGTGCGGAAGAGACGCAAAAGACGAGGTCAGCAGAGCCGAACGGAAAAGCCATTTAAACCCTACAAATAAAATTCGCTTCCAACATGGGGCGCAGATGAGCCGTTTATGAGGTGTAATGGCTTGTGGGGAGAAAAACCGTAAATGAAGTAGACGAAGAATCCTTTCAAGAGGGATATAGAGATTCAACGACTTGCTCTGCTCCCTAAAACTGTGTACAAATCCACAACCCTTTCAGCCAGCCCAACATTCGTGGATCAGCAAGTACGCAGGACGTTTGGATAGTAATATGTCGGGTTGTACCTGTTACCCGTGGTATTATACTGCTATAGGCACGCGTATAGGTTCCTCCGCATTAAGGATGTCTGCGTTGCACATTCTTTTCGCCGAGTTGGCACAAGCTTAATGCGAAATCGCAGAGGAACCGAACGCAAACTACAACTTACTTGTAAATCAAAGTTTAAATCTAATTTTTATGTAATAATTGTTGTACTCTAAAACGAGGACTGTTTTCAGATGTGGTTTCGTTTTTTGAGGATCTTTCATGATTATTTTAGGTACACGCATTTTGGTTGTATAGTCCAAAGCACACGCAATATCCGCTATCCATATTCACATGGTTTCTGTGGCAATATGCCGTTAGAAAGCTTCAAACAACGCTGTAGAGTAATGAAGTAACAATGTGTTTCTTGTGCAGAGTCTGAGTGAAGACAGCTTTAATCAACCTTGATTTTCGACAATTCGGCAGGCACCTAATTATTTACCCACCCATATTATTATATATAAATAAAATATACCATATTATATTAAAAAAAAAACACCGATATTCTAACCAACATCATCTATATGTCCGTATTTTGAAACGACATTATAGTCGTGGACCTGTTGGGCGCACATAGTGCAACTAACTGGGTTGCTACTACAACAGTATTCGGTCTCGTTCCAGAACCTTTACAATCCAAAATAGAATAACAGAAGGAAAGAATCGGGCAAAAGTATCGGATTAGAATAGTCGCCAGCGGATGTACAACAGGAGTCATGTTTAAGCACTACGTTATTTTTGTCCCAACGATGGGCCAAGCTATGATGAGATGAAAGTAAAGAGGTTCGTTGATAAGGTCTGCTTCTGCTGTTTGAAGCCTCGGGGTAAAGAAGCTACAAAAGAGTTAGCTTTTGCGAAAGTTCGCCTTGGGGGGTTCAACGCTATTTCAAGGCGTATTGTTATCTGTCTAAGATGTGAGTCTCAAAAACGAAGTTGCAGACCGTCTGTCTGTCTGTCGTTCCTGTGCGTCCTGGGCTGGTGAAGCATAAAACCCTCTTTTTCCCTTCCTAGGGCCGTTATCACAGTAGCAATAGCCTTTGCTATGGGTGAATTTCGAAATGCACAAGAATAGAAGAAAAGGCTTTGTTATGAAGCTCGTCGCCGACCGTTCGACCTTCAAAACACGTTGTTTTTTGGAAGCGGCTACCCGGTTCCGTTACAGCGGTTCATAGCGGTTGTCAACGTTGGTCGAAGGCAAAACTGCTTGTCTCTTCCGATACCCTCTCTTGCGCCCTTTCTTACTCTTTGTTAGCTAACTCATCCGCTCTCGTAAAATATCGGGGGCAACGCCGTCTAAATGTGCACGTTGCAGACATACGCACGTCGATACTAGCGCTAATGCTAAAATACTCAGATTTAGCTGGTGCCGACTATCACCTAAGCACTACCACCGTCATAGCCGACACCAACCACAGTCAGAATCCAAAATTGTAGTAGTGTCGATATGAAAGGTCTGCGCGATTGCCGGCGCTGGTGGAATAGGGTGCTTTTATAAAAGTAGTAAGGTCGTTTCGTTACTTCTGCTTAAACAAGCGTCGAAATGTCTTTTTATGGAGCTGCATATGCAGCCCCATGTTTAGATGAACGTTCGTGTGCCCTGCTGTAGTAGTTTAGGAACTGCGCGCCGAAAATTGATGAACTGGGTTCTTAGCTGGTCGACCGTATTCCTTCTGTGCTCTTTTAGAAGGGAAATCGAAGTGTAAGTGCCGAAATCGGTCAGGAGGAGCACAGCTGAGCTCAGGTCTGAAAACGTAACTGCAAGGGCAGCTATACCTTGCACTCTATCGATTCTTGCTGATGTCATCGCTGCAGGCGAATACCATTGTCCTAGACCTCTTCGTTTCATCATTCCCTTACTATGTGTTGTTGCGAGCTGGCGTCGACCTTTACAACGCAAGTCTTTCAAAAGCAAATACCTACATTAAACCTATCTAAAGTGTATTCGAGTTCCGTATGCATAATTTCTAATTTTTTCAAGTTGTTTGGTAGTTAGTGATCGATTTAGTTAACTTTTAATTTTAGTTCCCAATGAAATTATCTACTAATGGCAGCCAATTGCTGTCAGCATATATCGACATGGCTAAAGGTAAACGTCTTTATGATTGGCAATATCTGAGTGTGCTTTGTCGTCGACAAGGTAACGGTGGTTGAACACGCGAAACGCCAATGACAGAAAAAGCTAAGCAGCAGTAATGGAAGGCTCACGAAACAACATAAAAGATGGCGCTGGCTAACTGTAAACTATCAAAGAAGCTATAACACTTGGTATCAGGGATGAATTACTAAACGCCTTAATTATTTTATCAGGCCATATTATTCCTAATACATTGTCTTGCGATCTTTCAATAAGCCGCATTCTTTGCTTGGCAGACAAGCCGGAACTTGTCGTTCGCGGCAATTATATTCGAGTAAATACGAAGATGAACGGAACATTTGTACGATCACTGAAATAACAGGCAATGTTTTGTACCGATGATTGCTGCCAAGGGTCAGGAGGAACACTGAAGGAATGTGAACGGCTTAGGTCTTCCGCTAGATTTGTCTGAATTGAGTGCAGCTGGACCAGCCGAAACTGTCCATAGTGGAATCGAATAGCACCTGCTTCTTCCCTGTTGACCGTGATCGTTATACACTCATAAACATATCAGCGCTCATAGACGTGTTAATAATAAGGGAATAGGTGTATATAAAACAATGTAAAGTTAAGAGTATCAATTCATAAATATGTACGATCTCCGACAAAATTACTTATACAACTTAATGAACATCTCAAAGTTTTTGCAGTTTTCTGTTTGATAAGTAGAGGACCCTCAAGCAAAAACATATCGTTCTTTTTTCCTACTTGGTGAGGAACATCCTTACGTATAACGTTTCATTAGTTTAAAATATTCTTTGCAAGGATTTTGCGGTTGAAGATTAATGCGATAGCAGTGATGTTCAAACGCTGTGCTCATTGTTCACTGAAGTTTTTGAACTACGCCAACTGACAAGGACGAAAAAGAGCGCTGATCTGGTCTCTCCTTCCCATGCGTTCGATTGCTGCAGCGTCCGCTATAAGTCGCGTTCCTTTGAACCATTAGGGAATATTGTGTGCTACCCGAGTGCCAGGATCTACTTGATCGCAGAAAGTTTTTTGTGGTAATTAATTATCTTCTCTGCTTCGGGCCCTGCTTGCTTCTTGGAGAGAAACTCCGGCACATGGCTCAAGTGCAGACCTGGGGCCTGGGCCTTGACGCTTGGCACGCCTAGGCAGCTCAGCCGTCCGTGACAGTTTTCTTGGCATCCATCGAAGATACACGATCGTGTCCCTTAGGCGACACTTGCCAAACTTGGTCCTTGCGATCCGTTGCTATGCGACCGCCTCCAACAGCGAGCATTCCATGATACTTTATCGGAAGGTCAGAAGCATCTTTGTATAGCCTTGGATCATCTTTTTTGCGTTGGACCGCGAATTCGCTATCGGCCTAGGGCACCAACGACCAACGCAGATAGAGCTTCCATAGAAGCTCGGAAGAACGCCAGACCTAATTCTATTGAACATTGTGTCTTGCTACGACATGAGGGCCCTCGAACTCGAATGTCCACTAGGGCAAGGTGCCCTTGAAGGAAGTTACCCATAGACTTGTACGAAGGGTTTGTGTTGACTGATGGATGGCTGAAATTTGTAGGCTACTGTTGTTTGCGGAGATGGCTCAATTGAGCTGTGGACCTTAAGCCACTAGAGAACTATTTGGAAGAGGCTGATCCAACGAGTAGCAAAAGTAAAAGTATGTAACTTAACCTTAGAATATATGTTTATTTTTGTAAGAGGTACCTATTGTCTATTGGCGATTGTTGTTCTAATTGTGGCTAATACATGGAAAACATTTCTTGGTCCTCTATGCGCATACGTTGTGCATCTAAGTCGTTGAAGCAAGTCTCGTCAAGGACACATATTATATAATGTATGCGAATAAAAATTCATAATATATAAATCATGTTTTTCTGTTCAGTCGGTAGAGAAATCTACTAACAAAAATTATAAAGGTACCTACCAATACGCATGTGGGATGTTTCGCTTTGGCAGACGAATTCTCCATGTTGCTTTTCCTCGTTGAACGAATGGGTGTAATTTTCAACCCACTGAACCTCGTGAGGAGGGATCTTGTACATTGCATGGTAGAGGTCGTACATTTGATTGTAGTAACGATCTACAATTGTTTGAACTTTTTCACTGTAATAAACAAATCATGTACATTATTTGTAATTATTTGCGCCTCCATCCATGTATATATATATATTCATCCATGGTGAACGCTCAACTCTCATTAAATTATACGCAATATACGATTTTTAACGTAGCTATTTCTCAGGCTACAATCGTATATTTGATTATAACCTAAATATTTATTTATATATTATAAATATTTATTAAATCGTTTATATATACGTACGTATTTGTGCCTAGAAGAATATAGCAGCATGGGAATGTGTCTTGACACCCACTGAATTCATTTTAATTAGCTCAATTATTCCGTTCAGGTAAAATTTATCCAGCTAACCAATGTAAAAGGGAAAAATCAATTACATTATTAAGAGGATTTATCAATTTTTATTAGTATTTTCTTGGTGTTATTTAGAAACAGTTATCTTTTACCCGTTCCATTTACTCACCATCAATTTCATTACTAAAGGGTGAGAATCATTTCTGGCTTCACGTTATTAATACTGCACATGTGTCCGTCCGTATTTCCACCTGAGTGTTTAATACGGTTAACTATGGGATGCATCCTCCTTCTGCGTAATCCGATCGATTTCAAAGCAAGCGATTTCAGAGACTTGACATAAGGCTTTCGAAAAGACAATTAATGTCAGTGCTTGCTACAGAAACAGCTGTGATACCTTAATGCTGGAGGGCAAATATACAGCCGTCTGTTAGTGGATTAATATACCAATATTAATATGGTGCGTCCTTATATTTTTGTTTTCTATATCAGGAGTTCCTGTGTGTAAAGTAACGTAAAATATAGTATTTTGGCCGAATGCGCTTACTTGAAGCGCGAGTCGAGTGCTCCCAAAGATATTAACTGCTTGCAATCTAATGCCTAATTGGCTCATCTATGATGAGGGCTAAAACAAATGCAAAACAAAAGTGAACGGAGACGACGCGTTTCTACTATCGGTTTTACACCTCAGTTGATACGAAATCGATTTATCCCGACTTCTTAAAAATCTAGAGGTTGCATCGTTGCTGTCTAATCCATGAAGATACAAGCGCATTGTAATATGTCGGCCCTCCTTTGGAGTCATGTTGAACAGCAATTATTTTTACAGTTTTATTCTCTTCTTTTAACTAATTTAATAGGGACACGACACCGGAGTTTGCCTTGTTTTGCTTTTTCATCCTCATTGTTCTTCGTCTTTAATCCAGAGATCAGTTCTCTGTAGCCACAGAACCCTCAAGTAAAAAGGCCGGCCACCCACCCATTTGCGCTGAAGTTGAATATATATATATACGGGGTGAACATAAACACGCACCGCATACGAACCATTAATGGCAGCTTTCTTTAAGCCTTCAAGCTTTCGGCTCTTCAGTCGCCATAAATGGGAGTCCTGGGTCAGACGCAGTCGCAATTCGCCTCAATTCGTTGACACTGCCTTCACGGACGAAGGTCTCCACTTCGGCGCTTAGATCAAAAAAGCACAACGGCCACCTCCAGCTTTCCTACCAGCGCAGTTGGCGTCGATCGCCGGCTGAGTGGGAAAAAAGTAGCCGTAGTGCAAGGCCCACCAGCTGCGCACGCTCTGCGAAAAAGGGATTATCTGTTCTCAGCGTAACAGCAGTGAGTGACCACAGCCTTCCTGCCGCCTGAACCGAAATCAGCTGACCCGGCGGACCCTTACAGTGCCCCGCCCATTTATCCTCTCTCCCCAGTCCAGGCCCAAAAAAGAGCTCTGCCAAAGCGTGCCTCCACCATCAATGTCATAGTACGCAACTGGCATTAGTCCTAACGCTTTATCGCTGCTGCCCCACGGGCAACATTGCGTTTACATCCACAGAGCTCAAAAACAGAAGCACATGATGGCTTTTCGGATATGTCGGAGTAGGGAGGGGAGGGGGTAAGGAATGAGAGGGTGTGGGTGAGACCACCACCATAGAGACGCCAAAAGCTCTCTCGTAACAATCTCCCAACGTCCACCAGCTTATACCGCTATTGCGCTAGGGCCGTAAGCCAGTTAGTGCTTGAGAAGAGACCATACGCTCAAACCAGCAACGCACTGACCAAAGTACGGCGTTGAACGAAGGCGTCGTGGACAACTGCTCTATCCTATTTAGTTGCTCTTGTCGAGTAGGAAAATGGAAGGACAGTCTAATTGAAGCAGGACAGAAGACGATTGAATGAGTTTCTTGCTTGTATGTCATGACATTAGAAGGACTGCTAAGTCAGCAGGTCTGCCTATAGCCGTTGCTGCCACCGCCTGAACGAGACCCACACTGCTACGAAGCTAGTGATGATGTCCTGTATAACCTAGAGAATGCTTTATGGACAACGACAAGCACAGAACACTTGGCGTTTTAAGCTACGCTTCGGGATGGTGTCGTGGTAGGAAAGCCTGGGGTGCGCAACCATATCTGACGGAACGACTAAGGTTGACGTTGCGAACGGTCTTTAGTGAATTTCGTCTTGATAGGCAGTTTATTAGCTGGATTGATCCTAACGGAAACTGAGCTCTACCCCTCTCAGCAGGCACAAAGGTGTACAGCTATATTCTTAAGTATTAATAGCGACAATGCGATTAAAGGGTTCGGCAGGAAGACGTAGAGTGATTAAGGTAATATCTCTCAAATAATAGTACGTAGTAATACAATTGGTGAACAGAGCCATAGAAGTATAACATATAGCAGATTAGAAATACGGTGTGCCGCTACCTTCCGCGTCATCGACATCTCTATTCTATACGACTCTTCTTTGTCCGGAAACCAAAAAAAAAAATACTTATGCGTAGAATCAACACCCGTTGGGCATATACCATAAGGAAGAAACCGGGGCCCAAAATGAAAATAGATATGACCAAGTACAACCTTGAATCTAAAAACTTTGGCGATCCATTACCATGAGCGTTAATTACTAGAACAGCAGTATTACGAATTTCCGTCTCAGCTGAAAGGGTTAAATTCTAAATCCTGGTGCCGCAGCATATCGTTAATATGACGTCGTGTTTCCTCCGCTCAAACTACGATGATCAGTAGACGTACGTTAGGCAGTATTTTATAGTATAGTATTTTAAATTAACCGTACGGCGGCGCATCTAACAGCTGCTATGCAATACTACGTAAGCGTACAGGCGCTTTGAAAACAATCAGAAACAGTTTCCCTGGGTAGAATAAGACTAGTTCCAAATTTGAAAACGAGTACTTAACCCGTGGGCGGCGCCGAAGTAAGGTACAAGTTACATTTTAGCCCAACTACGCACAGCCACCTATTGACCGCTAAAAAGGCATGCGTGTTCGGTAGTCAAGTGTTCAATCCATCAGTCCGTGAATGAGGCAAAGAAATAATTACAGTAAAAGTATTGCGAAATAAGCTTTTTTTTCTATGTTTTTTTTTATTAAGTAATGTTCAGTTGTCACAAACTGCTACAGCTCTGATCGGTCTGTCCAACACCAGCATTTCTATCCGTAAGGAATCTACCCTATCTGGTTCCCGGGACTTCGCTAAACTGTTCGTATGGGTTTTGCTTAATTGGTCAGGCCATTCGTTGCGATACACAATAACTACAGCACGTTGTTTTGTTACAGGGATGTGACGAGCAATCTGCCATAATTTGAATAATGCTACTTAATTTAGAAAGAAATAGTTTAGTTTATTTTCGATTTCATCGAATAGCCGCAGACTCTGGAGTCGACTCGGACGACGCCGCCACCGCCAGCGCAGCTGTACCAGATCTTGCAACAACAGCTAAGTTTAAGCACGATGCGGCCGACTTCCTGCAACTCTCTCCCCGAAGCTGCAGCCCGCGTCGATCTCAACTCCAGAGAAAGTTGCCAAGTGCAAAAAGTAGGGAACGGCATATTAGAGAATATTAAAGGCAAGGTCTAGTGAGGCTGCAATGAGTCGTCACAATAGTAACAATGGTAAAGTAACTGGAACGACAAGGTCCGCAGTTAACCAGGGGGTCGGGAAAAGGGTATTCGGCATTGGGTTAGCGCTAGAGGAAGTGTGGCATTTGTTCCAAGCAAAAAATTGTTGATCAGCAATAGTCATCATTACCACGGTTGCGATTGATTGCTGGGAGGAACTCACAAAGGGGACGCACTAGAAGCTGGCTGCTGTTGAGCGGTTCTCGAAAAAAAAAAAGGCGAACAACAAACTAGCAACGAAACAGCAGCGGGTGCAGGGAAACGGGAGAAATTTTTATAAGGAAACCCTCGAAAGAATTGCCCTTCAGGCTAGGAGAGGTCAAGCAAATAAATACGGGACAACCCCACGGTAATTTTCTTTCGTATCGGCGTTCTTTGTATGGACAGTCAATTTCAAGGATATCCAGCGCCCAAGTGGGTTGTTACCTGGTGCGCGGTGACGAGGAGAAAGGCGGATATCGATATAAGACGTATTACGAGTATGTCGGTTGGAATTTATTATTGGACCTGGACGAGAAATAGGAAACGGGAGCAATAACTTTTAAATGTCAGTGGACTTTCGTTCGTTTTTAATAGATGGATAGATATACAGGTAAGTAGATAAACGGATAGACGAAACGGAAAGCCACTGAAACAGGTGGTAATTTACTCGCCAAACCCACGTAACATCGACCTTTCTAAGAGTCACGAACCGAAAATCTGAGTGATAAATGTTACGTTTTCACTATTTCGAAACTAAGGGGTCCGAATTAGTCGTGCTTCTGTGATGCCTATGACAGGGCATGCCGGCTAGTTTACATGATATGAGATGACGAGGTTTCGAATTTGGGGCATGCCTGTGCCTGAAGGATGACTGTGGTCACAATACATTAACATTTAATTATAAGGGTAATTTAGGATTGCATAGTGGTCAAATGGAGCATTCCGTTGTCAGTAATTAATACCTAGCAAACAATTAGGGCTGTTCTCTTTTTATCATGCTGTATTATTTTCAGTCGTCTACACATTGTTGTACTATTACTACCAGTTTGACACGAATTATGAGTATTAACTCAGTTTACCTAATTATTAGTGTAACGGATATCAGTGAAAAAAAAGATTAAATTTTGGAGGCTAAGAACGGTTCCGCTATTTTTCTCAGCAAACGTGGGTTTCCAAACACTGAAAACAGGGAGTGACTGATCTGCGCCGGATGTTCGGGTAACGCTTTGCTTTAACATCGGTTTCCTCGTATAGATAGGATCACGATTCTCTTCAGATTCAAAGAGACCTTTAGCGAATGGCAGATTCAATGTGTCCACTAACGATGATTCTAGCAACGATGCTGCGCGAAGTTAACTTTTTGCCTTTTCTTGCCTCTCGCTACCCCCTTCCCCCCTCTGTTTTGTGTCGTCCTTCTTTTCGGACTAAACTACTCCTTTGCCTGCTATTGTGCTGTAGAGATCGTCTCTCAACCGCTTTCCCGCCTTCCAGCCAGCTGGGGTTCGTCCTTCGTCGCTGTAAAGCTCGACGAGGAATACGTCTGGAAGTTGGCTTAATGCTAAGAAGCTGGGTCTTTGCTTCTATTATTGCCCTTCGATCCCTATCCCGATCGTTTTCGCTCTATCTTTCTTTGGAGCAAGTTATCGTTGTGCTCTATATCCAGCATCACAGTGCTTCCGTTTCCAGCAAAACCTTCTGCTGTCTTGGGTGATCGTTCTGGGACTTCAAGAAGTCGGGAAATATCATCTCTGTTTGTAAGTGCCAACCATATACGCTCGACCAGTTTTCGAATAATCGATTCTAGACGCAGATCGGTAACAGGCGGATCACACGGATGTGAACGGATCCTATAATATGATTCAGGCTATCGGAAATCAGCGCATATTTTTCACCTATTCAGGTATTTCTCTATTAAGTGTAATTGCGCGCGTTAGACTATAGCATGGCTCGATTTCTTTTCATAAATATGTTAAGTTTAAGCTATCTTCAATATTAACATTGATAGGTGATACTATTAATAGTTGAATACAGAAACTTTTCTATAAATTTGCTTAGCTGCAACTTCGCTTTTCATTCGTCTAGGGACTGAGTGCCAAGCTTAATTAAATCGTAGACAAATTGAATTCATTTTCCATACAAGTCGTGCTACGATGTGACCAGGTTCCAACATTAACCCAATAACTCGAAAAATAACTAGCACGAAAACAATGTAGTTTAGCCAACATTTGGCCCCCCCGGCAACGCCCGTTGCTTCAGCTATCTGTATCTACTACATAGGAACACGACGGTCTAATAGTCAATCTAGACAATCCTACCGACATATTCTGACGGAATACCTATCACTGAGCGAGTTCGAGGTTATTGCCCCTTACCACTGGCACAGTAGAGGACAGAGTGTGGACAATGTTGGTATAGAAGCGATAGAAAATTTAATATCTTCAAGTTCCTCTTTTTACCTGAAGATGGAGACAGCGGTCTATGGGCTCCGTTTGGTTGCTACTGGCAGTACGAAATCATAACCATCTACTTCGAAGCAACGCCTAGCTGTTGGCAGTTGGGGCAGCTACGTACGAAACCCAATGGAGCGTACACCGTCCCCACACAAGCATGTGCCCATACACGCAACGCTAGAGATATCCATTCAGCAAGAAGGAAAATACCACACAGGAAATGAAACGTTTTGACGAACGAGAACCGCAAGAAAAGCGAATACGACAGCTGTTGCCATTTCTTTCCACCTGCTAGCCGGCTGGCTGTCTAGGGAAAAGCCAATAGAATCTGTGAACCCCAATGTTCTTTTACTTTTGCAAAATCGCAGGAAATAGGGAAAGAGACTGACCTGCTGGTGGGGTAGTTCTCTTTAGGGAATTCGGTATTCTTTTTTTCTGTTCGTGTATCTCTCTTCTTACCATTGACTCGACCTTTTGCTCTTTCGAATATGATAACTTTGGTCGGTGAGTTTCCATCGTCTCCCAGCCAACATCACCTAAGTCCCCCTAATCAGGAGTAACAACTTCGTTTTCTTTCGTGAGCCATAGTACTCGGATCAAAATGCTGATAATTTTCAGCCATCCTATTTTAGCTGGAGAAAGTCCTGAATAGTAGTTATGATAAAATGTTTTCGCCATATTCGACTAATCAGCTCCGTCGATTGTCTGATGATTTGGTCAACTTTAATTTGTTTACAAAGCCCTTCCTCTAGCAAACAAACTACCGATGGGGCTATGTATTTGTGTGTAATAACCTGTAATAATTGAAGTGCACAATATAATACCAATTGGGTATTTTCTATTTGTCTCTCAGAGGCGGTCATACTCATACCTCTTTGTTGTGTAAAACAAGTTTATAGAATCTTGAATTTTTAAGCCTTCAACTCGACGATTCGTAATTGGCCTACTTTTTAAATGGAAATAAATAAAAGACACTTAGGCGTAAACGTCATATTTCTGTATCTCGAAATGACACTGTGCAAACAGTGATTTCTGTAGCTTGCGCGCAGTTTTCGTCTGATTCTGATCCTTGTTCCGACAATCACCATTTATGCTCGACTAATTTTCTGCAACATATTGTACCAAAATTATGACTACTATTCAAATAGGTACTGGACGAGTGAAGCTTGCAAGAACATGATACAATATAAATCTACTAGTTTCAAGTTTTCTATTTTTCTCATCAAGACTCACATGTGTCAGTACGCATCGCAAGGGAGATCATATGACGGACCTTAGTCAGCAAGAGATGTCTTGGGAACATAGAACAATCTACGCCCTTCAGTTTCTAGTCTATCTGTGAATGCAAGTGTTTTTCAATAAGTATATGGCAAAAGAAAAGCAGTTACCTAGAGCTGCCGTTAATAATAAGCAATATAATCTACGGGTAGAAAGAAGCATCTTGGAGATTTTGACCCGGAACCTCATCTACACAGGTCGCTAACTCAGCAACAACGTTTGAGCCTAATTGCAAATGCCAGTTCTGACCGACTAATAATAAATAGCAAAGCTTAAGTTGCAAGAAGGCAGTACGACGCCCTCATGCATTGAAAACAAAATGCAAAGGTACTGGGGGTTGATCGGTCGAAGGTACGAGGCCTCGTTAACTTGTCCGATCTGCCTTGCCCTCAATGAATGCCACTGAACAGTGGCTGTTCGACCCTGTCCAGTTCATGTAACGTATCGGAGGCAGGTGTTCATGCATAAAAGTTGTTGGCTGTTTATCGAAAATGCGAGCAACAGAAGTAAGTATCAAAACTGTAGATGCTTGCAACCGGCTAGTGCATCTTTCGTTGAAGCCGGAGGCGAAAATGGGAGACGCCGTCACAAACCCAACGATACGCGATTAATGCGATAGCCGTAAACGGTTAGGATTATTATCGCTGATCGCTTGGATTACCTACGCTGAGTAAACATATAACTATAATCGCTGATTCACCAGATCAATTGGTTTTATATTGATCGCACTCAGAGTGGAAAATGCACAGTTAGGAAAGATGGACTCATTTTGTAAAAGTGTATTTAAAGAGCGAAGGGTTAACGTTGAACGGATTCTACCATCGATATACTGTAGCGTACGATAGATTACACTGGCGGCGATAATTGTCTACCAAATTAGCTCAATGATTTTACTGAACTAATAATAACAATGATGGATCAGGAAGATAAATTTAGAGTTAAAAAAGTCTGAAGTAATTCTTCTCCATACAATTTTCCACTGCGTTCTCCTATACGCCAGACGCAGTACCCTCGGAAGAGGTTTCTTCCCATTGTTTTTTCGTTTGCCTCGCTGTTAGCAATGACCTTGACGGGTCCCGCGTTGTCGAAAAGTATCGGTCGTGTAGAAACACGCTTCACAAAAACACTTCTAGAGGGTGCCCAAATGTGTTCGATTGGATTAGCAGTTCCTTTTCCGTCTTCGCTAACGTATTATTTGAATGTATTCTGCACACGTCTATGTTAGTTAGAGCGGGATACAGTGGGGAATTGCGCTCGTATCTATATACCTGCGTTTTAGCTCACGTTTCTGATGACTCAGAAGGCTTTATACGGGGTACTATATCAAGTGGTACCCCGCGAAGCGGACTGAGGCCAACCTCAAGTTTTCCTTTCTGATTATTTCCGCGCTTTCCGATGCAACTGAAACGTTGTTCTGGTAGTTCGCATAGCCCAGTACATAAACACTGAGACAAACTAAATTCTGAGCGATGGACATGACGCTTCTTTGCCGCTATTATTCCCTCAGTTGAGGTTTATCAAAACCACAATTATTACTCCTATTTTTAGAAACAGTGCGCAGCAAACGTGCGTAGAATGCCATTTAGAAAGTGACAGTCAGCGATACTTGATGTGAGAAGTAAAACGGCAAATTTTTACGTCCCCGTTTTAATCTCGTCACAAGTTTGGGCCATGCGTCAAGCACGAGGGTATCAAACTATGGTCAAAAGCTGCAGCTTTCGAGTATTTTTCTGATCACTTAGAATAATTAATATATACGGACTATTCCGAAGAAAAATAGTATATGTAATACGAACGGTCAGACTGAGAAGTTGACCCTAAAACCGTGACATCTGGTAGCGGGATTTTTCTGTTCTGACAAAATGTTTGCCTGAATAGCATAGTTATAGGATATTCCTGAATAATCTCCATAATGAATGATATGCAGATCTCTGTAGAAAGTTAGAAAAGCTGACTCGTCTGCTCTGGCGAAAACCTCCGTACAGGCGGATGAATTCTGGTCAAGTGTGCGCCCTTGGGATGTTCCCTGTCGAAGATCGGCGTTTACATGCTCTTGTACAAATCTTGGCCATATTCCACAATCATGTTCTTGCCGTACGCGGTACGTAATAGCAATTTTAGAGTTAGTAAAGCGTTAACGACGCTTCGAAGGTTTCGTAGTTGATCTATTAGTGTATTGAGTTGAACGCGATTACACATTATAGGACTGCATAAGAATACTTAGAGTAGGAAAAAGTTTCCCGAATAGTATCGCGAGCAAAAGATTCAACTAGAATGCATTTTTACTTTATCTGATTGCGTTATATGGTGTACAGACATCTAGTATCATAAATTGGCAATTACAATTTAGGAAGCTAACCGGAAAAAAAAACCGTTGATTGTTATTATTCCATAAATGTTACCGGTGATTGTTTATGTTGCGAGCCGCAGGTTTGTATGCTTTTAATACGCTAATCCCAAACACTTCGCCAAGGGCCACGAAAATATATAACCCAGTTTACTCATTTGCATATAAGATTGTTTGTAAAAAACTATTTTCACCGGAAATCTACAAGCTAAACACTGCTGCGATTATCATACCTTATTTAGTCTTTAGCGAGTTCAGAAATCCGAGATAATCACAACGTTTATCATTACCACTAGAACTAATATGCTATTTTAAAGTACTTAACGCTCTGCACGCGTAAATTCATTATAGATAATGTGACGTTTATGCACAGCCAGATGATACAAAAGTGTCGTCTTTAACAGAAATGACTTAATTTCCTAAGCTCCTTGAGGAAGCAACTTCGGCGAATAGTCTAACAAACAACTTCTACCTTGAAGCTTTCCAACAGGACGAACGTGTGCGCTGGTCGCGATTTCGGCCAACAAGTTCTTGAGATGACAGTGGGCGGCTCGGACCTGACCCAAATTCAAACATTATTATACTTATCCCTTTCGTAGTTTCCCTGTCAACATCTCGAAGTCTCTAAAGAGCTCTTTCAACTCAGTTCGACATTGTTCCAACCTTCGATAACCGACCTGAATTTACTCATTTCGCGTAGTCTGTTTTTTTCTCTATTTTTAAAGGAGATAGAGAGCTGAAAAGCTTAGGAACTGGTATTACCATTTTATTCCTTTGAAATTGAGCTCGAGTTGCTTCCTTATCGGGCTGTTCGACAAACTGTCTTTAGCAAACGAAGTCAGGGGAGGGGGGGGGGGGGACTCATACTCCAAAGGCAAGGGGAGGCAACGGGACTGAATGATACTCTCGATGAGAAATGCAGGGCGTCAAAGAAGGACAGTTTTGAGGTAGTCCTTTTTCTAGGTAAACACCGCGACGCAACTTGAGACAGCCTACCCTTGCTATCGTCAATAACCATGCGTCGTTCTCGTTCTCAGCCGCTTATAGGCCACACCGCAACAGAGTGCAAGGCGACACACGCACGTACGTGAAGTGGTCCTCCAGTGAGCGACTCGAGACCCATGAGCCAAGCGGCTTTACTACCACACCATCTCTTACGGTTTCTGAATATTATGCCATACATACACACACAGTGAGGCTTCAAGAGAGCTTTATTCGTCGACACTGATACTTGGGTAGCTTGCTAACAGGCAGGTAAACAGACAACTCAAGATGACGCGGTATTTCGCTTCCACAGTCCTCAAATAACAAACTTTCATAGTCGCGCACCGTCTTGCTGTTAAAGCACAGCCGGCAAGCATGTTCTTCAGAACCTTACCTAATGTTCACTGTCATCACGAAGCACACGATTGATGGACACCAAATTTCAAAATCGAACGTATCACGCACCATTTCTCTCATGCAAGCACATGAACAAATCCTGTTAGCGATCTTGAGCATTCCTAATATATCGAGTGAAGACCACCGTTAAGTGAGACAGATGGTGCTTAGTAGCATTACAGTAAGTAGTAAAATGCAAGTCTGACGAATTCTGTAGGAACATTCTATGCGATAGGAATAGTCTACTCGAGAAACATATTCGATAGTGCACCTAACCATAACGTATAGATAAATCTGGTTATGTATCTGACCGTTTCGCAAGCTTGAAAGGGGTTTCAATTCATTTTATTATTGAAGTAAAGCTTCAAAAATCGAAAGTAACCGCCGAAAATTTTTTTAAAAAAAAATCGATTTTTGTCTTAGGTCAAGCGTATGGGTGTGGTTTCACTGTATTGTCGTTAATATTGTACAATACGTATAGCAACTTTCCGCAGTGTTCTTAATTCCGTTGCCGGTTTCTTTCGCCTGGTACTGGCTACGTTTTGAGCATACCCAAATATCGGCCGCGTATTCTATCATGTTTATATCGGGTGAACCACTATAGCATTGCAAATAACCGTGTATCTTATTAGATCACAGAATTCCTGACCTGAGAAACATTAATTTTTGTATGTTTGCTCTAAGGAAACTTCCTGTTTACCCGTGATAACTTCTTTGCTTATCAGCTCCGAAAATTGTCTTTGTCGTTGCCAATTCGCAAATGGATCTAATATGTTTATCTATGTTATTATTTACCACTGTAACCGTGTCTATATTTGGCATCACACATAAACCCCAGATGGGCTTATTTGCCTACTTATCCCCCTACCAGTTATCCCCCACAAGAAAAACTCGAAGCTAGGACGTCTAATTTCTTGTTCCAGAAATAAAAATGCTAGGTTATGATCGAGGAAACCACTTCAATATTGTCTGTTATCTGTTCTTTTCAATTTGGCTTATATATTATGATAGGTGAGGCTCATCATTTGATTGAGGGCAAGTTACCCTGTAACTTACCCTTAGTATTAACTTACCCTATAAGTTAATACTAAGGAAAAAATGAAGTTGTGGACACACCCAGTGTTTTGACATCTAACGTTAATGCAGCGTCAACTAATGCTACTACTGTTTTTCTGGAACATTGCACTGATTCAAAGACCACAACCATTTCCTATATACAATCATGCCTGTCATGTGATCTATGCATATGATATATAGAAAATTAAACAGTTTAAAGAGAAAAGCTATTAGAGATTAGTTTATAAAACTTTTATTTTTATTTTATTTTATTTTTGTTTTATAATACTATTACAAGCTTAAACTACACCTAGATAAGGAAGAAGCTGCGAAACAAGCTAAATTTAGAGAATGTAAGTATGTATTGTCGTAAATTTCGCAGCTTTTTCCTTATCTAAGTGTAGTTTAAGCTTGTAATGGAAAGTGTTAAATATACTTTTTGTTAATTAAACCTATGTACCTCTAATTACTGATTAATTATAAAAACAAAAAGGATTCTTCCAAACTTAAGAACATCAGCTTCTATTTACAATTGTACTTGGCAAGGTCATTTCAACGACCCTGCCACATATTTCCTTACCCTCAGACCTTACTACTTTTCTGCAGTTAGAATCTGTAAAAAAATATTGATGAACTTTTCATTATCCTATGACATGGCACGACACCGCAACTTCGCCAAGAAGCAATTTTTGCCAGTAGGTCCCAACGGATATGGGGCGCTACACAAATTTTTACACACAATTGTGAAAAATTGTATAAAGCATCGCCAAAACGGCCTAGATGTATGGCGACGCTGCTATTATGTACAGTCTATGGAGAACTCAAATCGGAGAATTAATTTTTAACTTTTTGACTGCCTATTTATAGCACTCCTATATCGAAGTTTGGATATCCCCCAATTGAAAGCGGCCAAAAACAATATTGCTTTTTAAAACTCTAACATCTGGACTAATTTTGACATGGTTGTAGAAATCTAGATCGTCTTATCGATACACAATATCTGTCATTGGCTTTTTATCTGGAGTATTAAATTCGTAGTATCTTCATGACGGTAGCGTCGCAAAGCGTGCGAAAGTACTCAAGAACAGATTTGCGGGTCGAAATGGATCACATTCACAAATCTCTATGAGCATAATGAATCCTTTCGTCCTATGATTAGCTCAACGCAGAAGAAGAAACGCAATTTCGCTCAGTCTGAAATTTCCAGTTGGTATCATTCGTTCGAGGCCTCGTTTCTACCACGACCACAGTCACCTATTCACGCACTGGGCTTTCAAACACGCTTCGGCATTATCGTATGGATCGTCATTACTGACGAAACTCTTGACCCATCCAAATGGGCCGAACGAAATGGCAGATTCATTCGGCGCCCCCCCTAATCCTAACCCTGTTAACACTACGCCGTCGTCCTGTTCTCTCTCAGTTACGTTTCCGTTTTTCTCTCTCTCTCTCTCTCTCTGTTTCTGCTGCAGCTTAGCATCCAGCGCCTGCTGGTGTTTGGCCTTGATGTGGGCGACATTCGTGCCCGTACCGACAAATTACATTGCCTCAAACGACTGAATCGCCAGATTGTTCCAAATGTTCAAACTGAATTTCGAGCGAACAGTGTAAATGAATCTCTGCGCACAAACAATTCATAAAAAAAATCTTAATTATATTATAGCCTGGTCGTCGTTTTCGCTAGGCAGATTACGTAGACAATGACGGCCTAGGATTCGTCCAGTGAGGTTTAGATAGCACTGGGCCTGGGTTACACGTTTACAGGAGCTTAATTTCAAATTAATCAAATTAAACTAACTAACAGTAAATAGGTTGAAATTCGAATTTATCCGCAACGGAATAAATCCGAAACCATATGCGAAACAGCAAAAAAGATTCCGAGGTTTACCTCTGGCACTGTTATTTATTATATACTTGAAATCGCCCTTTGTGCTGGCCCTTTTTAAATACGATGCTGAGCAACATTTGTTTTCGAACCTAGACCACTTTGCATATTCCTTAGATTTGTAAACAAATGCTTTTTTACACAACAATCTGAGGGCAATGGGGGTGGTAAGTGGTGGGCGTGAAAAAAACCGCTTTGTCTGGTCGCGTATTGTTCGTGATATCGTAATATAATAAATATTCGTAAAATACCAAAAGTTTGTACTATTTAGGCATAGCACTCTAAGAACAGTTAAACCACTGTTTGCAATTGCCAGACCGGTCCCACCTCTGCCCTACTTGAACAATATGAACAGTTAATATCCATATGTATTAGCTTGTAGGCAGAGATGACTAACATGTCTGAACACGGAAACTTTCTCCAAATACGTCTGAATGCAGGAACTTCCTCAGAGCGGCATAATGCGCACATCACTTAGCTTCTCGTTCGGTATCGTCTTGGCTTACAGAATGAGGCACAAACGATCAGAGAAACACGAAATTTCGCTTGAGATATCGCGGGCTTCGGTTGACGAGGGTATTATACACGTTTAAGAGTTAAAAGGTTCATAAAATATTCGTTTGTTCGTCCGGAGCGATATCCATGTTTTGTACTCCCCACGTACTTGGAACACTTCAAGAGGCAAAAAGACAGATAGCAGCTTGTTGACAACGATGTCAACTAGTAGACGACACTAATCAAAATTGATACTATATATATATATATATATAAACCCAGGCCTCTGTCTCTCTGCAAACAGCAATGGTAAATGAAGTGCTGCTCGCTGTACTAATTTAACTTCGTTACCCTTCGGTAAATCGAGAGCGATTCTGACAAGAGACGACCATAATTAGACACTTAATAGAAATTAGCTGGCTCACTCTTGTCAAGACGTTTGCGCTCGACTAGTCAAAGTTCTCCTATATGTCAACTTAATTATAATGATCATGCAAATAAAAGGTTCTTAAATAATAAAAAATAAAAGAGGAACTTCCATTCCTTTAACGTACTCGACAAGAACTTCTTCCTAGCACTTTTTCCAAATGGCAGACTCTCATTGAAGCTTTGCGAATATTGTCAGCTTATTTGCAAAATCACATTGATTGATAATATATACTTGTTTGATCCTATCGAGTTCTGCTTTTAGTGTGCGAGTCTTAAGAAACGTCTAATGAGTAGTCGTTCAACATTGATTACGTACGTGGGATAATCGTGACTGTAGCTGCAGACGTCAAGTTCGCGAGCACACGGCGGACGAGGCTCAAGGAAGTCTGTTGGTGAAGGATTCCGTGGTGTTTGTTGAGGTAATTGCGAATTCACAAAACGATAAGTACCTACCTCGGCCAGGGGTAAATCGTCAAAATCCCTGTAGTTTATGTGAAATGAACAGATAAAGAAAATATAGCTTGTTATTATTTCCATATCGAGTATGCCCTTGCACTTGCATTGTCTATTAAAACTAGATAAACGAAGAATTAAACAGGGGCCATTCGCATTTTATAACAGCCAAGTGACGAAACAGACAGGCTGATAAAAAAGCATACTAAACACTTTGGTCTACGTTTTGTTAAAGGAGGAAAACCGAGTTACTATAAAACACATAGAACTTTTTGCGCCACAATGCGGTCAAATCATGCCCCATTTGTATTACGAATCGTTAAATAATTAAGGACGTATATGCATAGGAATTATGATCTTTTCATATTGACAACTAAGCTAAATACAAGGAAGTATCATACTGCACGCATGTAAACATCGATAGGAGGATGTATGGTGATATAGGGGAGTGAAAGAAATTGCAGCCCTAACTGTCCACATTGCTATATCTAATGAAAACGTTCGTAAACGACTGATATGTGCGCGCTATGCCCTTACACCCACAAGTCATTCCGCTTGAAAAGCAAAAAAAGACCTTCAAAGGGGAAATGGCAGATGCAACGATGCGTAGGTATGCCGTGGAGCTAGGTTATAGGGGACATATATATATAAGGGCCTTTAAGGGAAAGACTGATTTTTTCAGATGGATAGTTCACTAGGATTTCGGTTACTCCCTCGGAGTGTGAGAAGTTGATAGCAAGATAATACTTTCCGT
This sequence comes from Varroa destructor, assembly GCF_002443255.2. NCBI lineage: Eukaryota > Metazoa > Arthropoda > Arachnida > Mesostigmata > Varroidae > Varroa > Varroa destructor. The sequence goes on along the minus strand of NW_019211457.1, from coordinate 23,602,783 downwards.
TTCGTATTTAATTAGCCAATCTCATATTATATAACTGTATTAAGCTTATCACTTTAATTCGCTTCTCGCGAAGCATATATCTAGTTAAGTGTCTAATTTGCTTAGCTGTTGTCGGCAAACATTACAATAATTGCGTAGTATTCATTACTGACAATAATAAGTAGAGTTAGGTCCAGCTTTATACAGCTGCAGGCCCCCACGCCTGATTGCTTGTGGAGGTGAAAGATACTTGACGGGTGAATGAGTCACCGGGTGCTCCATTTACAACCTCCCAGCATTTTATGGTGCGCAACTACGTTGGGATCAGTCCACGGGAGTGGGCAAAACGATGACAGCTTCCAGCTGTGAGTTACTGTATTTCCTCGCTATAGATATTAGTCGGAGCATATAGTATAACGGTATTTATGTATTGATTACGTTTTCTGCATCGTTGAGGGGACATTGGCGCAATTAAAAATTACTCCAAGCTATTAGACATCAGGTTACATTGCTTGCGTTACTATAATATTCATTGCGATTCCGCCACGTCGAGGAACTTAATAATAAATTATTACGCTTTATCGTACGTTATGTAACTTCAGCTAACATCGTATCTAAGTGGAGAATGATAGGATTTAATTTCGATTGACAATAATCTAAAGCTTGCTACCGAGAAAATACTTAAGTGGAACAAACGTTCGGTATTCGTGCATTCTGATTTTCAGTATGCACGCACCTCCTCAGCCTGAAATATCTATGGAACTTTGTAGATAGGCCAAAAACTATCGTCCCTATTATCTGGATGTTTTATGCGTTCATCTTAGGTCGACAAACCTTAATACATTAGTAAAAAAATAAAGGTGACCCGGCTCGCATCAGGATGGTATAAACTATGTATAACAGCTAGATGCGATGCTAACGGACTGAACTGGGATATTAAGCATAAGGACGAGAAGGCTTTTCCGCTTAGTTTAAGCAATCCGTACACATATAGAGATACAGGATGTGTATCCTCCTTCTTTTGTTTGCACGACGAGTACTTTAAAAGAAACATCATCGAGATATATGCGTCCTGCATAATCCACCGAGGTGTTAAGGAATAGTTGTATTTGATCAGCGTACATTTTACTTATGCCGATTCAAGCCTGCCGATTTCTGCTAACGAAACTGAATCTGGTTGTCGGCGGTTCGACTGCAAAAGTAAGGAAAAAACTATACCAGGTACGAACTCATTATCGAACGCCCAGGGTGGTTTCGAACCAAGGCGCTAAGAAGAAGCGATATATATGAATGCAAGCAGAGTGTACTAATGTACACACGGTTGTCAAAATGCGCAAGAACCCTAATTTCCTTCAGTGAAGTTGGAATTTGTACAAGAAAAAATGTTTGCCCTTGTACGCCGATGAATATCACTTCAACAGAGAGAACTACCAAACGGTAGACGGCAGCATAATCATTTTTGAGGAGCCTTTGCTTCAGGCAATATTCAAATCTGATGGTCCTTCAATAGGTGATTGCACCCCAATAGGTTGGTGGGAAAACAAAAACTCAACACATCTATGCATTTTTTGTTCGTTCGATAACGCATCAAATATGGCGACAGAAAAAATTAAATTTAGTTGACCAATTAATGACTATGGTACTACGGCTAATCGTAAATAAAGTCCATTGTTCGACCTATAAATAGAACGTTTCAATGTTAGCTATGTAGTATTCACGCTAGTAAAAAAAAGACATTGAAGACGAACTTAAAGCTGGGAAGTGAGACGCGGTACCTCGTCTGCTTTCGCATCCATTACGAAACATATCTTGTGTGACACAAATTCATTGTTGTAAATCGCGTTGAATATAAAAACTATTGTGCATTCCCTAACAGCCTGCAACAGGCTCTCTTGACAATGTCCCAAAGTAGTCATCTTCCACCCTGATAATGGACACCGAGCATTCCGTTTACACGTTTCATAATACATAGACCTATTAAAAATGTCGCCTACGGGCGATGTTTGCGGTTTGATTATGACAGCTCGGTATCTACTTTGTATCTATGAAAACCTAAAACGTTGTGAAACAACTAACATATTATATAGTCTGACTTATGGTGAATTTTCTTACCATCTTTAAATGCAAACCAGATTAGACCGTCCAACCTAATCTGCTTGTCGACTGAGTTGCATGCATGGCAGGGAATAAATGTTATAGTCTGACTGATTATAAGAGATCGGAACGTATACATAAAGAAAAACGGGTTGTTGCACTTTACTCACAAATTGCCATGTCTGTGACGTCGGTCGCGGCCATCCCTTCGTTCGTCTCGGTGGCTTCTTGAGTCGCCCGCGGCCCGCACAACTGATCCGCCGTTACGGCTGACGTCGGCACGATCTCCTCTGAGGTCGCGAAGAGGAGGTCGGGCGTCGTGTGGGTCGTCCCCGCCGAAACGATCACGGACCAAGTCCCTTTCTCGACCATGTTGGACAAGTTGGTCGTCAAGATTATGAGGAGGGTATACTTTAATGCCGTGCTCTTTGCGAACCTCCTGATCAGCTTCGCGTCCCCCGCCTCGTCCACTGTTACGTTGAGGGTAATACTCATCTTCTCGATAATCTACTGGGCCTTGTTGATCTCCTCGAAAAGACCTATGGCCGCCGCCGCGATCTCGATCGCCACTGCGTGCGTCCTTGTCATGCTCTTTCTTATAAACAACGATTACGGAAGAACCGGACGAGGAACCAAAGAGACGCTCCTCTCGGACTTCAGATGCCTCGTGTGCCGCTAGCACCATTCCGATTCCAAATCCGAAAAGAAGACGAAGAAGGTAATCGTTCTGTGTTGAATAACACGTATTATTATTGAGCGTAAATACCACAGGATAGCAACAAGGATTAGAAGTGGATATCTCAGACTAGAGAAAGTACCATTCGGCGGATAATTAGTTAATTCATATAAGATATATTTTTAAAGTATATGCAATTTAATTGATTTGTAACATTAGCTTTCGGGTTTTTTAACGGTCATTTTTATGATAGTTTGTATAGGTAGATAAAAATAATGTGTTGATTTTGATCATGGAATTTCCTGCAGGGTATTTTGTTCCCTTTCAACAATATGATGATTTCAATTCTTCATTCAGTTGTCCAGGCCGCACAACTAGGTACGGCTGATGAGTGTCAGTCGTGACCGAACGTATCGTGACGCGTGGTTTACTCCTATTTTGTGTGGAATCGTTTTTAAAACAATAAACTGGAATATCTTAAAAAAAGTGACAAACATAGTACGAGCATTTCACCTAAAAACCGATATATAATGATACTATCGGCTGTCGTACAATTGCCGTGCCTTTAATCGTACCTCTCTCCTACAAATAATATTTTTTAAAGCGAACCTTAGGCTGAGTGGGTGCATTGTGATGCATGATCCTATAAATAAATATCTCTCTCGCTGTAACCCCTCTCAAACCCCTAGAACGTACGGCCCGTCCAAGTTGGGAGGAAATCGTATGCTTTACGCTTACAGAAATTTCACATTTAGAAAACAGATATTCAAAAGGCATACTTAAGCCAAATAATCAGTAATCAATACGAGACACAATAACAAGGTATTTTCGCTAACCTGATTGCCACATTCACTCTCTATTAACAGTACATGACTATGTAGACAATATTTCAGAGCTCAAATTTTTGCTAAATATGTTAGGTTAGGTTTCGATAGGCCGTTGCCAATCAGGACAAGGTACTAGTGTGAACAAAGCAATGCTTAACAGCAATATCGAGCTTCTTAAATTGACCAGGACTGACAATTTAAGTCTGACAACGGTTCGCTGTTCACGTTATATGTCTAATCTAGTTTACCTTAACTTTTATATTCTATATATTTTAGCTTGTTGGATCGAATGGTGACTTTATATATATATATGACAGCGAATGTGCCAGTTGCTATCTGCCCCTTTGCAGGAAATAGCTACTTCAGTAATCCTGTAGCTGCACTCGCGTCTGCGATTCAGCATGTTTAAGCTCAACAGGATGTAGTCCCTGTACAATACGTAAGGCAAGTACACCTTTCTCACATGTCAATGAACAGATCCACATGATTTATCAGTTGCTATCCAGGCCAACACGTAAGACAAATTAATGATTGGCAAAACTGATTCTGAACTTTGCAGGACCGTGATTCAGAATTAAATGACACGGATCGAGTTACGCAAGAGGTTTCTGCAAGGACGTTTTGCTGAGATTGTCTTCCATATGTAGTGCATATGGAAGGGAGCTAAACTAATATGAGAAACAGGCACTGAAGCTTGCTTTTCCTTTCTAGCCTGGGGGCAGGGTATTAGGTTTTTGACTTACTCTATACACTAACAAATGGTTTTATTGACTCACGTCAGAGAAACACAATTTAGATTAACCTAATCGCTAGCAACTGGGTCTTTCTTTCGACGAATAGATAGAATGTCCATCCAGAAGGAGATCTACAATGGGCGACAAATTTGAACTACGTTAGAACCAAAAATCTGTTAGCATCATGTCTGAAAGCACCTAACCACAATATTTAATTACTGACATATATAAATATACACGCACGATGTAATAAGGAATCATCGGTCAGCTGGATAAAGTGGTCAAGCACCGGTCAATTACGGTTTCGACATATACCGCTACAATATTATACTCTGTAATAAAAGTGTAACATAGAATTAGAAGAATTATAGAAGTGATTTTAGGGTACCCCTGTAACGGATGTGTTGCCTGGTTAGCTCCACTCGGATATCTTTTGTCACCGCGTGTGAAATAAGGACCCTCCAACTTCCCAGGAACTTTTGATCAGAAGTTGCTTTCGTGGCAAGCGGTCATGATTATTAAATGTAAGCACCGTTTACTGCGACCACAGCTTCTATTTAGGAGGTAAACTATTAACCAGCCATTTTTAATCTGTTCAATCAATTTCTTAGTAGTACTCGTGCAGCAAGCGATATTAATAAATGCGTAAAAACGCGCTAATGTATCGCTCGAATAAAGTACAACAAAAAAATATCCCAACGGAACTAAGTTTTGGGTTGAGAGCAGGCCGAAAGTCCCAAAGGTGCGAGGGCTTACAACGCTCAAAAGCGTCAAAAATATTAAGAGTTAAAGTTTATTTGGACGAGCCAATTAGCTGTTTATCTTCCCTTCGCTTAAATGTCTTTCAAGCTCTGTGATAAAAAAAAAAAAAAACGAAATGTATCACAGGCTTTTAAGCAATATTTAATGGACCCTCGGGCCCCTTTGAACCTACTATTAAAAATCTTCCGGTTTCCCTCACAAAAATCATCTTCAGATTGTTCAGGAATAGCATAGAAACGAAGCATAACCGTAGGTAGACCGTCGGTTTCGGGCAAAAAAGAGTAATCTCAATGGGGAACGCGGAAAATTTTTTACTAATAACTGATCTTTGTTTAAATCTTAAAAACAACGCATTATCGTTCGCTATGACAAGTTTGTTTTTGTTCTAAAAAGAGCTGGCTTTACTCTGATTTCATGAGTTACAGGTTGCAGATGATAATATATAAGTACGTCCATCTTGATAGCTGATATCCATGTTAATGAAGGTAATAACTGATCAATAATAATAGTGATCAGCTCGTTAGTTCTTATAGTGATCTATTTATGATAAACGCTGCTTCTAATAATTCCAGCATTACATTGCATTCGTTCTTTTCAGTCTCGGTTTGTTTACACTTGTTTACATTAAGAAAAAAAAACTAGTTTTTTTAGATATCTTTTTAAGTGTTCTTTGTTAATGTTTAGCCTGCCGTTTGTTTGGGGCTTGAACTGACGGCAAGTGTTTGTCAGACTCAGTCTATTTGGTCGCGTTTTGCAACGTTGTCGTGTTCACAGATGTTCCTCCAGATGCAGCCATATGGCGCTTGCGAGTTCCTAGACTTTCCCAGGCAAAAAAAAATCCATTCATTTTTGTATCACAAGCCTGACTTCGTAAATTGCCTCTTCCAAAAATTGCACCCTTCTCTACGACTGTGGTGGCACAACAGACAGCGACCGTGGCGTTGCCCAACCACAGGAGATTGTATAGACTTTGGCCTTATTCAATCATTTGATGGCTAAGCGTGAAAGATGCACGCTTGCCGACGCCAATACCAGTACGCAAATGCTGCACTAAAAAACTTTGCAGTATGGTTTTTATGGATTATTTTAAAGTGCCAAAAAATAGAGATGTCGTGAAAGATATGCTGGCATTGGTAAAAATTAATATAATTTTTAGATGTCACTAATGTGGCGGTAATTTGCCTCGTATAAACGCTATGGAAGGATGTTTGGATTGTGTAAGAGTCTCTCGTATGAATTGTTGTCATGTTATTAATGTATTTAATCTTCTATCAGAGCGCGCCGTCGTATCGCCTTTTTTCAAGTATTGTGTCCTTGGAAAATCTTAACGAACTATATGGCTTCAAAGTAATCTGCCTTAAATAAGATGAGGTCCCTCGGCGTTCGTGTCATTTGGAAAATCCTATTTGACAACGATAAGCGTGCTACAATTATTGGACCATCTTTACTCAGATTTCGCTAGGGCGTCTTGACGAACATTTCTTCGAAAACTTGCTATACTCTGCGATGTTACTACGACAAAGGCTGCCCAGGCCCATTAAAAATGTATGCCGTTAAGGGTCAAAAGGCGTTATAGGGAGAAACAGGCCTGTAACTTTCGTTCTCATCGTAGTGTTTCGCAAAAAAAAAAAGATGCTTATCGTAGTGGTCGACGGATCACTGAAAAAATCAAATTGTTGCGGGCAAGACGGACACCTGAGCAGCTATGATATTGCCAACAGCCTAAACATTTACCACCAGACAATTGGAACCAATTTAAAGGAATCCGGCAACAGAAGGGAAGGTTGACGTTTGCCTGCCACACGAACTAACGCAAAGTTCGATTGAAATTACAGAGGAGCGCAGCAGAATCGCGTCCTTCTTGAAGTAGTTTGTCATCGGTGCTAACCAGTAGATTAGATACAACACTGATGTGTGAAAAAATGGGCTTTTTGATCTGTGGCAAAGCTCGGACTGATGCATTACGGGTTGCTGCTGCAGCCTAAAGAGATGAGTGGCTCGAACTTCTACGGTCAACAATTAACAAGATTACAACAAAAAATCAACGGGAACTAGCGAGCAGAAAGAACGTCATCGACAATTCTAGAGTATGTGTATCGTTAAATGCCGGTAAAAGCATTGCACCCGCCGTATAGACCGGACTTTGCACCATCAAAATCACAATCATACAAAAAAAATACCCTTAATGTTGGTAATGTTTACTTCAATTTTCGATGTCTGAAACGCAAGAATTACCTTCTGCAATTTTTCATCCAAAAAAAAAAATTACAAAAGTTCTATAGCGACAGGATTGTGATGTTACCAGAAAAAACAGTAGAGGGTCATTGATGTGGCGCATATTTAGTTTAATATTGTTTTAAAATATAAACAATTTCGACTTGAAAATCGTCGATATTTTTTATAGAAATATATCTATCTAAAACATAAGTAAAATTATGCATCAATAGATTGTATAGATATCGACTTATGTGTACATGTTCGAAGTGTAAATTTCCAATATTAAAATACATATCGATTATCTCAGGTACCAGTTCCTGCTAACATCCTTTGGTTCATATAATTGTGATTAAGATTTGCGCGGTTTTTTTATTTTTTAATACCCTTGCATGCAAAGTATCGGATTTGCTAGATCTATGGTTTTTCATTACTTCTTGTGCGACTTATATGGCTATGGCCATTAGTGAACTTGAAATATTGCATTTTTCCATATTTTCTAAACGTAGCTATCCTGTAAATTTCTAATTGGCTACTGTAAAGATAGCAAATAATCCATGACCTCGTAGACCTGACCTGGCTACGGATCTGAAATGTTTGCAAAAAATATAAGTGATACCGACACAGAAAAGTTGAGAAACTAATTCTTTAGCGGGGAAAAATACAATTAGAAGTTGTACCCATTATGCATGATTATCTGGCTTCTGTAAAAAAAAAAAAAAGGCTTTTCATCGATATACTAGCTTTGCAATTCCAGTAAGCTGTTGGAATCCAAAGTGACGTTTGTCGTTTTCACAGCTCGATGTTTCCTGATTTGTTTATCTGCGTATTGTTTAGGTCTGACTCAATATGGTACGTCACCTGGTTACATATTACGACGTTTAAGTTAGGCTCTGTTTTACGTCACGTTTCTGAAAACGTGCCGTTATAACTTTGGAAGGAACGAAGGAGGAAACGAAGCAAAACTTGAAAACAGATTCTAGCACGAAGCGTTGAGCAGCCCGACCAGCACTTTTCGTGTCTGCGATTACTCGACCACAGAAATATATAAAATTTTAGATAAGCTTAGAAAGCGAAACGATCCAACACGTAATCGAGGATAAGCTCATAAAACAAAATAATATAAAAAAAACTAATGATGTACTTCTCATGGATATCGATATACGGATAGCTTCTCGCTCTTTCGAAAAGTAACCGAACTGGTCTTGAATAAGAAATAGACTAGGCATATGCAGTTTTAGCAGTAAATCGTCGAAAGTGAAAATGGTCTCTGACCTATGCGCCATTTTGAAGGCCTGCGCTGATACGGATACCTTTGCAGTTAAATATAGCACATTTTATCTAGTAGCTCCACGGATCTACTACATTCAATCAGGAACTATCGGCAGTTCAGACAGTTGGAACACTAATGTACAACACGTCTACGTACTTGCCGCCGCATACCATTAAAAATGCATTTTTCTTCCAACCTCGTTTGTGCAGAGCGTAAAAATCACATCAGGTAACAACTATAACTACGCAATAGTAAACAAAAAAAAAAAAAAAAAAAAAAAGCTGTGGATATTTGCACCGTGGAGGCGACTATGTTTCCGAAAGCGTTCGCTCACAGGCGTCGTTGATATTCCAGAGTCAACATTCTTATGCGAATTTCTACATTTTTCCTCTAGTGGATCCTTGTTGGCAAATAATTTTAACTAGATTCACAACAAGGACATACGGCAACGTTCAGCTGCTAGAAGGGATAAATCTGCTAGAGAAACACTATACAAGGCCCACGTTCTGATGGTTCCCATAGTCAAATGAAACAGGTGGTTCTTTAGCTATTTTACAGCGAACTTTGTTTCTACCAAAACAATCGAGTGTCACCAGCACCGAATTTTCAGGGGGCAGAATGTACGGGAACTTCTCTAATCGACCGTGTGTATTGATACCCGAGATCAGGTATTGAGCTATTATCAGCGTAACGAACTAAATACTATGTACCGAAGCCATGATGAAAAATAAGTTGTTCGACTTTCTCGAATTATCCACGGCCCAAGTGATGGCACCGTTCGAAGCTAAAAGGTATCTATATGCTTTTGGAATAGGTCTAGACGCCGGCGTTTCCTTTTTCGACGGCTACACAAGCCGTCGTATTGTTTCTATGATGAGCATTTATTCGCTATAGAATTTCTTAAACGTCTTTTAGAATCGCAATGATGTATTCATCACAGCTCCAAGTGAGCCCGCTATTTACGTATAAACCTTTCATGTTGCAAAATTTGTGAAAATAAAAAAAAAATAGTAATTTTTTATGGCAGTTCACTTATTCGCGCGTCCAGCTGCAGCATATAGCTTCCGTCAGCTATTCTTCAATTGGGCAGTTTCATCTTAGGCAACATTGTGGCGCGGCAAAAGGGTACCTTAAGAAATGCCGGAGAAGTCGGTAACGAACTTCCGATCGTGTCCGACTGTATCGTACCGTGTCAACAGTACCTTTCGCGGAAAACGCCTTATGAATCGTAACCGCGCCTGGCTAGCATGCAAAAGCATCGAGTGAAAGAAAGCAAAGCGTAAGACGTATACGTTTTTCTGCACGTTTTCGAGGATTCAAGTTAGTCAGTAAAATAGGCCTGAATAAAATCAATGCTGTAGGTTTTGCACATCATTGGAACGATATAAGGAACTTTGTCTATTGGATTCCGTTATGATGAATGACTGCCATTGAATATTTTCCCACACGGCTAACCTTCAAAATGAGTAATTTCGAATGTCGACTATTTTCCGTGTGTATAAGTTTCGTAGGCAAACGCAACGCCACCGTACGATCTTCATAGAAGCAGATTACGTCATGGTGGACCTTGACAACTGAAGCGCACTTCGCCGCCGGGTGTACTTGCATGTTAACTTATGTTGTAGTAAAATATGTTGAAGTAAACCGACTTAATTATAGTCATGTCTTTATACGACTAACGTACGCTTGATTCTTCTAAATAAGCTACGATTGCTTCTGTGGCTGCTACTCTGGTAGAGTTACTCTGCTTGTTATACATTGACATTCATTTACCGGAATTTTAGACATAAGCTTGATGTTAATAACCAATGATTGATGCTGGCTCAGTACTTAGTGTGATCGAGTATTGATACCTATCGTTGCAATGCTGTTTTTATCCGACTCTAACTTTGCAATTGGACTATACTTGTAGTCAACTGTGATCAACAGTACTAGAACTAGTAAGCCAATCAAACTGGGGTTTCTAAGCATATATATATATATATATATATATATATATATATATATATATATACACATACATACAAGCGTCTTTGTTTTTTCAAACGTATTTCTGCCGTTCCCCCAACACGACTCCTAAAAGTATTGGTTGTCTTGTTGTTGTTTGTACGCGTATTCGGTGTGATGGATAGCTGACCGTGAACCAGCCATTTTCTTGTTACCAGGTTACTTCCAACAGGTTCATTCAAATGACTACACTGAAACGTGTTATACAAATAGACCCACATGGTTACTTTAAATACTCAGTATATGAAATGATACGTGCCTACGTCTATTTTAAATTGGGAATGATTTTCCTTCTCGACGATCTATTTAGTTCCTATTAGGTAGTTTCAAAGTTGCATAAAATATCATTAATGAAAGTTACATTGATCGTCTACGTTCCCATACGCCGTGCATCCACTACAACCGCTGGGAGTCGTACCCAGACGTGAAAGTCTCACTAGCAGGCTTTCAGATGGGCGACGGAGATGAACGAGATTACGATCAATGGTTAGGGCTTAGACAGCCATCACAAAAAAGGTTTCTGTCTATCGATGGCAGGCCACGAGCCGAGGGAGCTTCCTGCCAGTAGTTCAAATCTCCAAATTGGAGATGGATCTGTATATCATGTTGCTTACCTCTCGTTCGCTACCTTCGTCCACCCCCCTTCCTATTGCTCTCGCCTCTTTGCTTCGATCTCTCGCTCGCATCACTTACCACAATCTCACCCCCCGCCCCCACGGAATGTCTTACATTTGCCGCGCTTCGTCGACGTCGGCTGTCGCCGAAGTACTTTTTTCTTTCTCTTTTCAGCCTTCTTCGTCGGCCTGTATCTTCAGGGAGAAATGCTGTCTCAAATGCAGCCGCCCAGCAGCCAGCGACCCTTCTCGAACCTTGGGGAACAGAAAAAAAAAAGACGAAACTAAGAGGGTATCATGGCGGTTGGTTATGTGGTTCTCGGCCTACTTGCCTGGTAGGTATTTCTATATACCCACTAGAAGCTAGCCGGCTTAGGTTCGCCATTAAAACGGTGGCCAGAATGAGACATGCGTGCCCAATCGACCGATTGGGCCGGCCGTTTCTCTAAGTTCTGTCTAGCACCAAAAGTGGAGGCTCGTGTGTGAGGAAACGGCAGGCCAAACGACGCAAACAGACCGACAGATCGTTTTCTAGCCTCGTTACATTTTCAAGCAGCGTTCTACTACGTCACCAGTTTCTTTCCCGTCGTTGACGTTAGTTGGCGCTTTTCCACTCTGCCGATCTTCGCAATAGATTAATTGTAAACTATGCCAGGTAGCTGTCTGTAACGGCGAGAGCTGTGCACTAGTAGTTGTAATACGATTTTGTTCGGTACTATCCACGGACCGTATCTTTTACAGTGCGGTAGAATATTCGTGAGACAAGCTCTCGCGCGAACATCCACTTACAGAAATACGTTGGAGGCGGCTAAAGGCAATTGTTTAGTAAATATATAGTATACATACACATATACTGCTGCCGCCGTGGCCGCACATACACACGTCCAGTGTCTCGTCGACTGTAATATAGAAGCGCAGAGAAAAACCCTGAGTTGGGCTCAATGCCTCCGCCGTGTCATATTGCAATGTCCTTGGGGACCAGATTGCAGCCGCGTTTTTGTGCAACCCTGAAACGGTACTCCTAATCGAAAAAGTTCGTTTTAGCTCCCGTCTCTAGCAGCCGCCACTGACCAGGTCAGTTTGTTATCGTAGGTTTTCTCGCCGTTGATTCCGCCCCTTCGTAAACCACTGGTCGATACGCCGTCATTTTGAAGAATACGAATACTGACACTCGGTCGCAAACGGCGACGATGCACTTTTTCTTTTACCACTAGCAGCGCCACTAGTTCGATGAAGAGGTTCAGGGTAATAGAAGCAGAGGAAGAAAAGTATTAGGCAAGAAGAGTTTCTCAAACGTGCAAGTTTAAGCTATGGGATAATATACATGGGTCATTAATTTTCGCATTGGACACATTGCCAGAGCTAGAGGCCCATCGGCTACGGCGCACTGTCACAAACTTTCTTGATTTTCCACCTCAGCATCGCCTCATCTCATTTGAGGCAAATGTGAGTCTGCGACAGATCATAAAAGGTTTTCAATATCTTCCGCTGTTAACAGAAAAAGCAAAGGGGACTTCAATCAGCGACATGTTGGTTTTGCTGTTGCCAAAAGAAAATGTCCAGAAATGAAATTGGTGGTCACACGTATTTATAGCTGCGTCAGTTCAATGAAACTTGCTAGGCATTACTAAGCGTGTGGATCTGACCTCTTTATTTGTGAGTCTTGTAACATATCTATAATACAAACGCGCTGCTGCGGCGGGTTATATAACTAGTCCTATATAATGTATGAATTAGCTTTTTCCTTCTATTAGTATGTCACCACATGCTATGCCGGTGGGCGACTGTAATCTTCTGGGAGAGACCGCAGAAGACTAATTTCGTCGAAAATATAATCCCATCCATACTCTGTTTTGTCACGTACGAACGTTTCATAATACCGCACATATTCAGCCGATAAGCACCAGATTCTCACTTCTTTTCAATTGATTTTTTTTTCGATGAGTCACACAAACGAGATGTGTCCAAAAGGCATGACTTCTTTACGATGTATACTGCACTGTTATTTCAACTTACGTGTCTAAGATGTGGCATGACGTTTGACGCTGTGCGCTTGTCCTTCCTGTAGCTCCGTCCGATCTGCTGGTGGACCAGCGAATGTTGTCCATAAACTGTATAAGATGTGATTTTAGCTCGCGCAGGCCGTGGTGGGCAAGGTTTTCAGCTGACTGAGTCCCTTCTCACTGCCTCTACCCGGTCAACTTAGCTTACCACCACACACAGAAAGCATGCAGACCATAAGTCAGCCATAGTGAAGTCACCAATTTTCCTGTGGACCGCGACATCTCTGTCACCGCCGTGCGTACCGTCCCTGCTACTGCGCTCGCCCGTTGACTATCAAAGTGAGAACTAATTGAGCCACTTCCATCCAACTAAGCAGTAAGAACCAAAACCTTATACAACCAGCTTCATTTTTAATCCGACACTATCCCGACATCTGCTTTAAGTACTGATGCGACTTGATCTATTGAACGTTGTTCTTTTTCTACTTTTTTTTTTTTTTTCTTTTTGTCTTTTTCATGTGACCTCTGTCATTTTTGGCGGGTAGGATTTGAATACTGTACATCGTGGCTACACCAGCATCGCTTGCCGTTAATCAAGTTCTCACTAGCTTTAGGCATAGCATCACGTAGTTCATATGTAAACACTTATTATATGTGTACTTATGTCCAAGCACATAATAACCATAGCATAATAGAAAGGCAATTACGATGGATGGTGCTCAATCTAACAATCAACTAAATCTGGCCAGCTTAGTGGTTTGACAGGTTAAGGTGCGAAGAGCTGATTTGCTAAAAGCTTGAAGATAAATTGACTGTCCTTTCACAGTGTTCGACACCGTGTCTTTTGGGATGAACTAGTGCATCGTAGCTGGGCATTTAGTTGTCAACTGAATGAGCCCTTGACGGCGGCTATCGCGGTCACATCAGCGTTTTACATTGAGGGTGACTCGTTATCCATTCAGTAAATAGTACTTCGCCTCATTAGATATAGACTCATAGACTCATTAAGATACGCGCGTTTGTTTGTCTATGTGGCATTATCATATTTAAACGCGTTTGTTCTTGTCTAAACTATGGTTAATCCCTATTTTTAAGTTGTGGAACCAAATCAACGGCAGAGAAGATGCCCTTGGAAGGAGATCTAACGTAATAAAAGGTGATCTTCGTTTATCTATCGTCACTACTTTGTTTCGTTGCCTATTAATAGATATAACTGTTATTTGTTTCACCGCTCTTATGTGGCTCTAAACGTATTTTTTTATACAGCACCATTGGCAGACTTACTACACAGATTTGCATGGAACTGTTCACTTGTTGAATTCGATATATTTATATTTATCTTTTTTTCCTTCTTTCATTTTTTCTAGCAGCCCTCCGCCTCCTACTTTAATTTGATGTTCGTCATTGCGATACCTTCTCAATCTCTCGCTACGACACACTTCCAAACGACACACATCTCACGAAAAAACCAGCCATGAAGCCCATTTTTACGACCCCGATAACTGCTTCAGCAGAACCCATTGACGCCCCTCTGTCTGCCACTTATGTAGATTTAATTCATTTGAAGTTTCCACAGAGTGGCTGCAGCGTACAATGAAGGCTAGATCGCTCGACTATATGTCAGGTGGAGACTCCCCGTCTGCAAGAGTTTTCTATACTTTTCTGCTTCATGGGAACTTCATAAGGATGATGATAGAACGATATATCCCAAAATAATATATAGTAGTCAAGCGCTTCGTTGAGTAGCCAAGACGTCTGTCGAACGAAAGAATATTTATTTTAGGCGAGAAGCTACAGTGCCAAGCAAGAGAAATGATAGGCTTTAGCCGACAAAATTGGCGTGTTGTTTAAACGTGTCGTTCTGTCTTCTTCCGTTCGGCCGCTCTTCGCAGAGTCACTTATATTTGACATCTTCCTGAAGAAACCTTTTCTGCAGCAAGAATTGTACATTTATTTTCCTATATAAAGAGGCAGATCTCCCTACAAATTTGCCTTTTTTACCCTGTCCGCGTTATGCCTGTCTCTGATTCCGGCTGTTTAATTTCTTCGATTTTCATAAACGTAGATGTACTTGTCAAAAATTATATCATGAATGCATTACAACAATTATAAATATATTTTTGTTATTAATGTATAAAGATGGTGCTCCTTCTTGGGATATATATATTTCTAGAGAGAGAGAAAGGGTGTTGCTTTGCACCTTTTTCGGTTCCTTCTAGCTGACACTTATACCGTTACTGCATGTCCATAGCAATACAGAATGTTTACATATATATAATGCAGTATAAGTTCGTTTCATTGCTAAAAACAGCCGCGATAAATAGCTCCGCTGTGATCCCGTACATATTCTTAGCACCCGTCAATAGCTAGTTGAAAAATAACTTGTCAAATTAAATAGATTAGACTCAACTTAACCTATAAACTCCAATGTAAACGCGAAACTAGTTCAGTGTAAAGTTTCCTGTGTTACTGAGCTGTACAAGCCGCATAGTCAGTGCTCTATATATTAAGGCCTGTTACGATGTGTCATCTAATTGTTTATAAGCCTCTGGCTTAAACAGGGGTCACACTGACCAACCCCAGCTCCTTTCTGATCGAAAGCCTTCAATGTGGAGGAACAAAAAATATATAAGTTCATCCTGCTTTGGCAAGACATGCCGCACTGCGATGAATTGCCATTCATGCTACAGTGTTCAATAGGCACCCTACACTGATTGATAGGCTAACCGAGTGAAACGTAACAGAGCAAATAATTAGCACACTACAAGCGACTAGACATCATGAAGTCCTACCATTAACAGCAATGAGGAATAGAGACATGTCCAACTGTGTGTTTTCTGCCTTTTAAATTTGCGGTCTGAAGCTCGGAATCTGGCTAGTAAGCAAGCTGGATATCTAGATGTCACAACCAGTTTCTGCTAACGTGAATAGCGCAAAATGGCAGTGGTGGCAATTGTTCTACGTGTAAGTAAGGTCGCTTACATCGAGACCTTTTTTCTGGCAAAAAAGTCAGATGACTGCCACAGTAACGTGGCGACCGTACAGGGCAATGTTACGAGTATGTGGATAATAATGCTACGTAAAGGTATTCTGCGGAAGCTTCCGGGTGCTTATCTGAGCTGAACTTCAGCAACGACAACATCGGCACTAACAGAAAGTTGTCATCAGTCGTGGGCGAATAAAATGTCGACGTTGTCGTCTTGATCATTCGACCATGCGCTCCTCTCTCCGTTCATTTTCTTCGGCCTGGCCAGAGTGAAGCTGGCACAAGCCCGCAACAGGATGTTAATCATCGCAATACTGTGCAGAAGGAACTTGCAAAGCCGAAGTCTTGCGCGCTAGCGTTTGGTCTTCTACGATCTTGTCACTTGACTGGCTTAGGATTTGGTTGGAAAAACTATAAAATTTCGAAATAGTAACAATCAGTCAAAAGCGAAAGCCGCCCCTAGATACAGATCGTTTTCGAATACTTTCGGCATTGTCTTGTCGAGATACGTCCATTCACTATCTCACAGTAGAGCCTAAATGTAGAGGGCTAATTTGATTAAATAGATGTTAACGCCAGTTTGGAAGTTGTTTTAGAATTTAACTACTGGTCAATATAATACGTTAGTTATACATTGATATTAAAACGACCAGCTTTCTCTGTATCATAATTACGCTGAGTGCGTATTTATTTTAAACGTAAAAAGTCTCTACTTGGCCCAGTCGCGCTGATGATTGTTGTTTTGCCTGGCCCGAATCTTCTTTACGTTTCTTTACGTTATAAATACGCTGTTTCGTTTCGATTGTTATTACAACGTACGAAGATTTGAATGTCGCGACAAATCAATATAAGCAGCATTGAAGTCAGAGAGCCACTGCGGTCAGTTTAGTGTCTACTTCGGTTCATCTGTTGAGGCAACTACTGAACTCAATAATGTCGTGTAATTTTCGACGCAAAGCCTACTGCACTCTCTGATGACTAGTGAATTCCGGAATTGGTACGCTGTTATAGATTACGACATTGTGAATTCGTAGAGTGCGCGCGGGTCGTACGTGCAAATCTACTAGAGGATCGAGCAAAAATTTGTCATCAGCAAACGTTTTTCCTGGCACTGTTTTTTCTTTCCGCTTGGTCGTCAACTGTGCCAGCAAAGATCCGCTCGTTGGATCTCACGTAGATATTATGTTTGCCTCGTCCCTTCTCTGCAATGACGGAGCGAACGTACGAGAATCCGCTCTGCTAGTTTTTTCCTATCTGTTTGTGCTAAACATCGGGAAAAGCAAAGTCTATTGCCATTTCACGAGAGACAGCAATCTCATTTATTATTGGCTTGTGAAGGCGTGATGCGCCAAGAGTTGTCCTATCAAATGTTATCGATCTACGAGTTTATTTAAGTCCAATTGATATTTATACGTTTTGATGAGCGTTAGGCGCTCTAAGGACACGAACGTACAGGGTTACCTCGCCCGGCATTACCAGGTTGCAGCCTATCTTCGATTCTAACCACCTTGTTTATTTGTAAAAGTGTTCCAGTCCGTGCCTTTGTTTTTTGCCAAGTTTGAGTTCGCTTGTTAATTTATAATTACGGCTGTAACAGAAAAAGATGCTTCACATTTGCTATTGTACGTGAGTAGTGAATTTATTTTATTTAATACACACACGTTGAAATAGCTACCCACATTAGCAAATACGGGTTCATTTTGAGCCGATAGTTCCAGATTAGAATCATGCAGGTGTTGGCAGACGCGGGCAAACATGGAAAATCGCTTAAAAACGCCCGGCAATTGCCCTTCCTCGGGATAGGATAACATGACCGAGATCCTAGTAGATAACGCCAAAGGTTTTTAGTTTGTTAAGGTGAGGGGTTTTTCCGACACATATGAAGTAGGTAGTTCTCTGACGACGTGACAGATACTAATTCTTCACTTGAATGTGCTGTGAAGGCATAGAGAAGCTGTTTTTTTAATCCATCTGTAGCATAGGGTTCAGAATCGCTGTAGATGGCCTATGAGCGTCACCAGGACGAAAGGAAAGGACTCGCTTGTTGACGTGTACAAAATTCAGGGGAATAAACGACGGACCACTTAATCACGTCTAAAATGCACAGGTCACAAATAAGCAAATGCTTTGTAATCGCTTCGAGGCGACGCAGCGCAATAAGCAATTTTGTGTGCTTGTTACACGCTATAGAGTGCTGTGCTTAAGTAATCATTTCACAAGCCGAACTTAGCCGAACTTGCGAGCAGCGCTCGGCCGGAGCCGACGTTGTCAAGGTCCATTAAGTACGTCGTCACATGGGAACTGTGCTTTGTTCTCCGAGAAACTCTTTCTTAGACCGAATGCACAATATAAAGTATACACTAATATTAGTTACAGGATCTTTTAAAAGCACGCTAGTAGAATGAAAAATACAACACTTTCAAAGTAACAAGCACGACTTTTTCAGTTCTAACTAGATTGTGCTTGGCTCTAGGAAGCGATTGTACCCTATGATATGTTTACCTGTGCAATACAACGTCAAATTTAAATAGCGATTCAGCGATAATGGAGGTGATCGACTAGAGAACGTCACCTTCCTAATATGAACGGAGCGCAGATTTAAAGCGATAACCTACAAGCGCGCTCAATCCACACCTAATCCCCATGAGTAACTGATAATGGCTGATAGGGAAAGGCCCTTTTACATTGGACTTGTTCTTTAATGATACCATACACTGCAGGTGTCTTTCGAGCGTTTTGCTGCGGAGCGTTAGTTGAACAGGCCGAACGAAGTGAATCATTGAATAGTTGTGTCTTCTTAACTCAATTGGGTAAACAATAGTTCTGACAATACTTCATAGGGTCACACACGCTTAAGATCTAGAATCTTGCCGTGTTTCTTCTTCTTTGTCTCCTGGCTCCTATCACTGTCCATTTATTCAGGCGTCAGCATTTCCTTTTGTTTCGGTTACTCGTTGTGATGCTTTTCGTGATAACGATCGAGTTCAGAGCGATCCCCAGGACAGCCACGGTAGTGAAAATGATGATGGGCTAATACGCGAACGCGGCAGTGACACCGAAACGAAGAGAATTAATGAAATATTGGTCCACAGTAGAACCCGGGGAATGAATCTGATAATTCCAGATCGGCTCCTGTCGCTGGTGCTTACTGACTGGGGCGTTGTCGTTTATCGGGCCAAGGTCGAAATGGCAATATATGCAGATAGAAATACGTTGACTTTTAACGCGGCGGGTACCGGAGCGTCAGCTCCCTTACGACCCCGTTCGAGTGGCCGCTGTCAGCACCTTTACATTGTCCGCAAGCAATCGCCATCTGATCTAATCAAGATAGAAACGCACGGTGTCGGATATATTTGCTTTTCTGCTCGTCATTTATAAGACGTTGCCGCTAGACTCTTTTGTATAGCTACCCAGAATGTTTAGCGGACGGATAGTGCGCAGCAGGTCCGACTAGCAGAAACTGTCTGCGTGTACACATTTACATTATTCACACATATAGCACATAGCATGCCTCGTCGACGATCGTTAACTTAGTCATAATGAGTAAAAGTAATACTATTATATTTTGCCGCTTTTTCCGTGTCTACGACAAAACATTTTTTTTTTTTTAAATTTTCTATTTAGTTCGAACAGGTGTTTCTTAGTTTAAGCGCAAACCGTTTAATGATCAGCGACCGAGGCTTTACCAAACATGATCATCCATGTCGCTCGTTACCGTTGAATTTTGCTCAGTTTTCAAATAAAATAAGTGGTCGAAAGCCTATCAGTGGGTCGAAATGAAAATGCTGTGTACTGATTTATCTAATGACAGGTCAAATAATTCTAAACTTCAACTAAATATGTACCATAGTAAAAATTAAATCGAAGTCAATACGCTGGGGTCTATGCTAGTTTCAGAAGTCATTGTTAGCAACGTTCTTCGGTTGGATAAGTACTACTAAGTATGGAGACCTTAGCGTTAATAACCAGCAAAAACGGTTAGGCCTAATGCTTCAATGATGATAGCTTGCGTAATAAGCTAGCTGCAATTGATCACAGAATAACATTTTGACGTATAGTTCTCCGCCAAATTTGTCGGTTGGTGAAAAAAAAAAAACTCCTTCTCCTTAAATATCCTCCTATGCAGCGAAAGCACTAAATTATTTATCTTATATGCGCTTTCAGTTTGGTTTTAAATGATTGAGACGGGCCATAAGTGTAGCGTGCGAGATTGACGGCCAACGTCAAAAGGCCCCTCGACAACGTCATCCGTTGGCTAAATAAAGCCAAATGTAGCATAAGTTCGACAACGGAAAAAAATGCCCTTACCATCTGTCTGTCGCCTCGAGCATTCTCAAACTTATGCTAATAACATGGTTTCATGGGTTCTGCCATTGCTGCCTGCCACTACTACAAATCATGGTGTCTGTGCAACCTCTTTTGCCGGCTGTTCCCCTTAGAAGCGCATTATGCAGCGATCGAAACGGCCGTCGTTGCGGGCACATCGTCGGTGCTCTCTGGAGGGCTTCTTCTGTTTGGACCTCCTAACAGGATTCCACCGCAGGACATCAACCTGAACAAAAGTCTCAAAGACGCTTTTGTATGCTGTTTCTATTATCATCTGTGGCGGAAATCGTGGATAATTTTTTTTCAGAATGCCACCGTCATCTGCTATCAGCTACTGAATGCCCTACGAAGGGTCATACAAGACACCATTAACTTATTCGCACCGACGATATGTAACGTTCATCATCGCCCGTAATTTCAGTAGCGCTTTCATGTCACCTTATACGCGCTGCTGAGTGACGTTACAATTATAATTTGACGCAACAGCTGCTTATAAAGTCGTGCATGAAGCGACGTTATAGCGCGGTTTTATGGGCCGCTAGGATAACTCTTATGTAAGACCTACGTTGTTCAGTGAGCACTTCGCCCAGTTCCGCCGAGGATAGGTACTTAGCATAACTCTGGGTCTGTAGGAACGTCGGTACGCCTGCTTGCCTATGATCGTATGGTGTGTAAATAGCGGTGGAAACCATGCAAGCAAGATGCAGAGAGGTCGGAAGTTCATGGTTAAGCGATCTATGCAGAGTGGACCTCTCAGAAGAAAATGATGCGTTGTGGCTATAGCAACGTCGCTTGTTTTGAATTTCGCGCTCTCGTAGAAAACAGCCCGGAAAAAACTAGCTGGTCGGCCTCTCAACGACACTGTACAGCCGAGTGGTTTCCATATGTTGCCTGAAAAAGAAAATGGTGCCGATCTACTGCTTCTTGTTGCTGGTGGCAGACTGGGCGAAGTAACCGACAATGATACAAGAGCATAGGCCTGCGTACGCTCGCAAGTGAGATACGTAGACCGAATCATGTGCCAACTAATTGGCCAGCTAGATCATACATGTTTTAGCAGTCGAATTTTTCAACAATTTACCTCTAGAAAAATAATGATTTTCGGCGCAGGTTTATACCCAGGTTGACCGGATAGTAAGTTCCGAATACAACTCACTAGTCTATATTTGTGCCGATGCGTTTATACCATGATAGAATAATTATAAGGAAAGTCGTCGAATTAGCAGTCTCTTCAATCGCTAAATTTCATCACCTGACTCTCTAGTCGGTCATTTTACAGAAGGTTGGATATTTTTAAATATAATAACAAAATTTTAATTATATTATAAGCAGTTAATCCTTATTCTTAACTAGGTGCTTTACAAATATACAAATACCAAAAAAAAAAACACAGAGATTGCTTCTTCTGATTCTGGGCAAACATGTAAGCAATTTACAAGTAAAACCCCGTAATCCAGGACCGCTTTCCACGTTTTTACTTGGACTCGAATTTTTGACAGAACAGCCATCCAAATAGCGTGACGTAAATTTTAATGTGGGTTTTTAAAAATTCAGTTAATGATAAGACGTAGAGAATTGAGTATAAGTTTTTTCTAAGCTGGTTTTAATACTGACAAGTATATCTCGTCGCTCTTTAGATTATGCAGACTTTTGTGAATAATGAGAAGTTATTCCGCAATTATATTTTAATTATAACTTAAGCATTAGATATCTATAACGTTACAGAATATAATGAACTATAGTTAGTTACTAGCCTGTCTCATGGTGTTCTGTAATCATTCAACTTACGTATAAGATTACTTATTTGGCTAGAAGCTGTTAAACTAATCATCATTTCATTTTCCCTTTATTTACTTTATTTTATTTACTTCCCTTTAAAGTATTTCTTATTTAATAGCTCCATTGATTTTGTTCGTCTAATCGCTTGATTCTTTTTCCTTCAGCCTCTATATCTAGATCAACGTAGAGTTCAGTTTCTTCTTATTCAACTGTTCAGTGTTTTCAGCTTACAAGTGGCCATCTACATTTTGAATAATCCACCAGTCACAGGTCTCGGTAGTTACGCAGTTCAGTCGAGGCAGTAAATGGGCCTACAAATTTTATAGATCTTCAGTCTTCTCGAATTCTTGTTAGAAATCATGTTGATTCCAAATGAATTCACTAGGCTGTTAGCTGTTTCAGACACGTTTACAGAGCTACGACTGCCAGTAATGCTGCGGCACTCCTCCCATGTCCAACATTGTTGTCGATATCAATATTTTTATTTTAGCTGATTATCTTTAGGTCTTCTCAAGTTGTCAGGGTCGCTGGCGTTTTGGCGCCATGGGGCTTGGTCATCAACAATCACGCTTGTCAGTTCTTTTTTCTATTCCTTCGGTTGTTTCTGCTACCATCAAAATCATCATTTGAGGCAAACATGTTAGAAACACTTTCCTTTAGCACCACCCTTGACCGTGAAATGGCAATGGTGTGTCCACAAAACATTTGTCCCCCCAAGATGTCGCTAGCGACTCTGCAGACCACTTTCGTTTCGTCACTGTCACCCCTGGCGTCGCTGCTATTGCCCCTATTGGCCGTTCGTCGAGCTGAAAATTTACAAATCTGCCACAAGTGAGCTGCGGAAGCGATGAGCCCGACAGGTGGAAATGCGTTAGACGGCACAGCGATCCCATATAAGACGTTAGCGGATCTGCTAGTGCGTAGTTCATAACTTGATGTGGGTCATACGAGGTTTCATTATGATCCGCGATCGCTACAAACGTTATTGAAGGCAAAGAAAATGATATAATTGTCTTTGACAAACACATGTCACCGCTGAAACAAGCTGGACCGTATTATAATGTTCAGTTTAGTCGATTTGTCTTACATTGGCCATTTTTCGCTTAGTGCCCCTGTTCCGTTTGCTGCTAGACTTCTAAGCCCGTCACCGTTCTCTGTTGAGCTTAATAAAAAATTGAATGAATTGTCCTAGCGAAATGAGCCAGGACATAATCACCTTGAACGCGATTTAGATTACGGGAAAGGAGGGGATCTTCCTAATGGGATAGTTTCAATAGAATAGATCGTCTGGCAAAAGGAATTTTCTCGCTTGAATCGATAATTTCCTATTCTATTTGGATTGATTGGTAGCCTATAGCAGGTGCAGATATTAAATGCCAAAGTAAGGGCGTACCTAGGTTATCTAAGTAATCTGATTCTCTATTTTACTAAGAGATTATAGTTATTTTTGTAAAGATTTGCTATATAGAGTCACGCGCCCAGCTTGTGTGGGTGTTACATGCTTTGATATAAGGAGATTACGCCGAGGTGAAACTGAAGACTACGTCAACAGAACTAATAGGTTCAGCAACGGACATATAAAATAAAATCAGGTTGACGTTAAACATGGCTCTCTCCTGTACTTACTGCCAACTAATAGGTTACAGAATGGTAGCCCAGGATACGTTTTGTAGCATTGTCCTAACAAGAGTTCGTTTGTTGGTATTCTCTCTGTCGTGGTTAAAAAGGTCTACGCGTTCAGGATGTCATCGGCCAGTAATGAACGACATGATATATTAAGACGTAATATTAACTTAAAATACGATATAATATATATATAAATATGCCTTTTCCAGAAACAGATGCTTTCCTGAACGAACCGCTTTTCAAACCAAACGGTATTTATTTAATAGTACGGGCTAACAGTTAACTTTCCGGTGAGTTTATCCATATTAGATGAGTCCCTGTATTTGTTTTCGGTGGTCGTTCGGGCTGCCTGTTGATTAGTTAGAGGTAAATCAATGGTTTTCTGCAATACTTTTGTATCATTCTCAACTGAAGAGTATGTCTTTTGATCTCAGCGCCGAAGATCCTAGGAAGGTCAACTGGATTAATTCGTTTCCTGTCTAACCTAAATGGAGAGTCATGTTGAGGTACAAACGTTTGAAGCCAGATGCCGAAGTGAGTTACCTATAGGAAGCGAAGCTGCACATGATGTAGGTACAACACGAATTTAACACCGGTCCTTTGAGACTAAAATATATAAATGAACTAAGGTCTACAGAGGAAAGATGTTTTTGAATCTCCCCCGACGAGTATCATCAATTTTCATCCAAGACGTTCCAGCAGCAGGGAAAAGAAGTCTAATTATTTCGCCCAATGGATAACTCTCATTCACAACAAAGCTTGTGTTTATATTTCGTAACATCTCTGAAAGCACATATGATGCGTGGTATGTGTCATCGGTACGCCCTGAATTTTCAGTTAGAGACTGATCCTACTGTCTAAATGGCTTACAGGTACCATTATTACGGAGACGTAATAAGATCCACAAATTGCCGGTTAACGCGACAGCCATACTTGAAACCGTCTTAACTTTTTAAAACGCTTTTAATTATAATAAAGCTTCCTGAAATGAGGCAGAATATGCTTTGATAACATTTGTACCTTTCCTTGAGGTTTTTCGGTCCGTGTTCATGATGCGCTATTACTGTATTGTTTATAGAACCGGGAAGAAGTTTAATCCGACGAGGATCTGTCCCGCATAGACTCATTTATTTGTCATGATTGTTGTTTTTGCTAAGTTAATAAATGAGATTGATTGCTGACTGTTTTGTAACCCGTCGAAACTATGCATTCCTCGAACCAAGTTCGGCCTCGACTCATACGTTTAGGTCCAACGTACCTACGAGTATTTATGTAGGAGTTCAATATGGAGAAAGCGCTGCTTCTTGTCCTACTTGTACTTGTGAGGCTATTTTTCGCTGGAACTTTATGTGTCTCAACGGACAGCTGTGTAAATGGACACAGAAAAGGCTATCGCTTCTGTGCTACATCCATGTAGTTGCCAATACACATATATGAAAAAAAAAAATATATATATATATATATATAGCTAAACCTGTGTACTCAAAAATACCCACATACGTAATACCCTACGGAAGCGGGTTGACGCGCGTGTCTTGTACGTGCCTGGTCCAGATCTTTTCCTTTTCGGTCATGCTAAATATCACTTGATAATGGGCCAACCACACCGCCAAAGGGGCAGAAATATTTCACAACAAAGACACAGGCGGAAAATTAGACGAGCAGCGTCTCACCATTGTCAAGTTTATTGCATGAAGTAAGCCTACACGCCCTCCTTTCAACCTTTCTTTGAACCCATCACTGTATAATAACCGCTTTTAGGCAACTAATATTCGCAGACAACCTATTTGGAAGTAAATTGCAAACGTGCTTTGCCTATTTGTATGGCCTCTACTCAAAAATGCATTTTCTTGAGCTTTACCTACACAAGAATTTAAAGGATACGTCCTAAGAAATATTCGAAATAAAAACATGCGTGTATGGATCATAGTAAAAAAGGACAGACTTTAATGAATGTAGAAAATGCAGGTTATCTAGGTGGCCTCAGATGACCTTACAGACAGGTCTATATGAAATGTTGCTGTATAAAAGGACCTGAATTTGTTTTGGTTAAATATGATTCTTCGTATGATGAAATAATAATAATGTGTTAGAACTTCTGATCGACTTAAACCTCATCTCCTTTTTGTAGTTTCTACGGAATAGAAACGCTATATATTGAAAATTATGTAAAGTTTGTGCCTGGAAAGCCTTCAACTTACCTACATTTGCCGTTCTTTTAGCTAACCTTCGAAGTATTTATGTTGCGAATGTTTCGATTATCGGGGGCATGAGATTCTCGGGGCGGAGGTTATCAGATCGTACAAAGCATCAACAGAATTTGGAAAAAATTATATATATATATATATATATATATATATATATATATATATATATATCTCGCTAAGAAGCGCAATTTCGGGTCGCTTTTCAGCTTCAGTAACCAACAATTATATGTTCCTGTTCATCCGAATTTATGCTAAGAATTATAGCATGAGTCTTCGACATATGTATAGAAGGCATTTACAATCAAGATTCACATTAATACCTGCCAAAAATCGCCCAGCAATGACTCAAAGGAAAACCAGAACGGCATCGTTCGGCCGATTCGTCATAATGATTCTCTTACTGTATTTATTGTTCATGCAAGATCCTATGGAGATTTATCCAGCTATTAGGATCGCTGTTATAGAAAGACAAAGTAAGTCCTTCTTTTGCTATTTTAAACAACAACTTGGAAAATAAGTAAAAAGAAAAAGCCTATTTCGCATGGATTCAGGTTGACTTAGCTAGCACGCCTAGCAAACCGCCATATTGCTGATACCATTATTTCGACACTCCGATGATAGATGTCGTGTATTTGCAAGGATTAGGTTAGCAGTAAATAGAGGCAATCGAGAAACACAAGTTATAATGCCGGAAGGTACGATATTGAAACATTTATCGTTCTTCAGTGAGGTAATCCCACTAATTTTCTATGAAATTTCATAACGCCAGAGTGGTATTTTGGTCGATCATTGTCTTGATAAAAAGTTGTGCTTCTTGAGCAGGTAGCTAAATTTTTAAAAGAAAAAACATGTTTCTACAAAGGTACTAGCACAAGTTACATGTTAATTTGGTTGTCTAAGTTAGCAAAGAACATCGCTACGTCTAGTCCTGAAGTTCTTGATGAAATTTTTTCTGACTAAATAGTGTTCTATGAAACCATGCTTAAAGTGTTTTTTTTTTTGCAAAATGTTTCTATGTGCATATTCTCTACTCTAACAACTAAAATTACCACAGAAGGGCTGTGCATTACAGTGATTATTTCTGTGTTTGTAGGTAGCATATTCTGACGGTAACTGACGATTGAAATAAGTTTTTTGCATGGGCAGGCCTATCCTTATCTATAGTTTTCTATGATATTTTACTAAATTAACGAAAGCATCAAGAAAATGTATATTAGAGCTTAAAATAGGCAAAAAACGAATTCAACTCCTTTTGCACTAAATACGTCTTGCTATTTAAATGGCACAGGTTGAATGGCGCAGACCTATAAAATATAGCAGCCTGATCATTTTACTATGCTATCTTAATATATGCACCTGAAAATTTAGGCTTCTTTTTCACAGAACCTATGTAGGCGGGATGATGTGTGTGAAGTGCAACGGGGCCTCATCAACGTGAGGTCAGACAGTGAGTTGGTCTACCTGCACGCTCATACACCTTGTTTTGTGGATCCTAATTGAATTTTGTTTGCAAACTATATGTTCTACTGAATGTATTGCGATAAGGCATAGAATCAACATTGATTTAATATAGTTATATACTGTGACAATATCTTTTTGTTTATGTTATTATCAATGAAGGTCTTTATTTGCTGCGTTAGGTAGAGTAAGGATCGCTGTGAAGAAAAAAGTAAAATTCTATTTTAAAACTTGTAGAATTTATTTAATATCTATGCCTTACTTGTACTTATAATATTTAAGTATAAGATAAGTAAGAGATGGATGCCTATACACACAAAGCTAACATCGGTGGCCATCAAAACTGTTATGGATTATATTTGAAATAAACCCACAATCGGGCTGACGGTGTCCATTATGCCCAAAGAGCGCAACTTCAGCTACACCAACAACGATCATTTCTGCAAGCAAACAGATGACGACGCGGCTGGTAAAAGGATAGCCTAAAGCATTTGTTCATCACTAAGCTTCATTCGCCGTTCGAACAGTTACCGGGATTTATTTACGTTGACCGGCCCACTGTGGAAGTAACAAATGCCGCAATACACATAAAACGTTACTAACTTATTGCAAGCCATCTAAAAACGCTAAGTATCATCGTTCGCTGCGGGCAAAGAAGACAGGGTAATACACTTTTCTGGAATCGTGCTTTATGACAGAATAACTTTACCTAAACAAGTAGCAGGCCGATCAGTTGATATCAATGCATTGCAATTTGCCACAGGTCTCTCGGCAGTAGTGTGTATCATGAGGGTATTATGGCTTTCGTTAAAGAGGATTAAGTGGTTAACCCTTCGCTCGTTTCGCCTGACGCTACGAACGGCCTGCACTACATGCCGCGTAACCAAGTTGTTGAGTACAGGTGAGATAAGTAAATGACGTACTGTGTACGGCCGCTTTCAGGCAACGCCAGACCGCACTTAACACCCTTTTGGCGCTCGGATCCGATTTCCACCCTAATTTAATGAATTTTCTAATCAATTTTGGGCGATAACGGATCCGTTTTTGCTGTCGTTGCTTGACCCCGCATGTGACTAGATCTCGGGAAAAACAATAGTTTTTTTTTCTGCTTCGTTTGATAACGAACCGACGATGCTGAAGCCTGCTGCCTTAAAACGAAAAAGGTAACTCTGGCTAGTGGCTTTTTACTCGTAGTGACCCCTCTAGAGGCTTTCAGTCTCGCTGATCCTGAATACGCTCATTACCCGAGTGAGTTTGTTTATATAGCCAACCGGCTCACTTATTGGCTTAGATCTGCAAACAGTAGTTTGGCCAAGGCGAATTTGTTGGTTATGGAAATCCAATAGGATCAAGAAGATGTTGAAAAGGCGTTAGCTTGATTCTCAGATGGTACTTCTCTCAAGATACTGGGTCTTTCGTGGTCATCGTTCTAGGACCGCTTTCTCATTTAACTGGCCCAACTCTTCAATGGTATCACAACTTCTAACATATCATAAAGAGGGTGGTGCTTAGATTTTTAATCGTACGAGGTGACTGCTCCCATTAATGCTGCGGAGAAAATTGCAGTCCTTCGAATCCATACGAAATTTTGCGTTTTCGAAAATGTACGCTGCAGCTGTTTATCGCCACCCACCTTCCACCGCAAGTTAAGATCGAGCCTGTCACGGTCTCCGTAGATTTAACTGTTCTCAGTTACTGCTAGTCAGGTAAATGGCCGCAGCGATAGAAAACACTTGTTTACAACGGTGTTGAAAAGATTAAGCACAACTCAATATTCAACCAGTGATATCTTCCAACTACATTCAACATCGCTCATGTTGCAACGCGCGACGTGTCAGCCACCCTACTCGGCGCAGGCTCAAAGCGGCAGATAGACCTTTTACTCCATCTTTACTTGAACAAAATCCTGCTGCAAGTGCGCTACATGATTGCACACGTTGAGATAGTGCCTGAAAGGCAGCCGTTGAGGTCATGGTAAATTCTTTGTGCTCTGTAGTTTACTATAGGCTTTCGCCGACTCCTTTTAATGAAGATCTCCAACGACTCAGAAGTTCGAGATCCTCACAGATTCCAAATGTCCTTATATTCGCTATTCGTTGCTAGCGAAAAACTTCTAAGAGTCAAAGTGCGCCTTATGAAGAGACTAAGCGTTAGACAACATTAGAACAATGCCTTAAGCGTTGGACTAAATCTCATCTAACAGGCCTGTTTTAAAAACTTAGGTCATCATTATCAGCATATCGCTGTATACGTGAATTTGAGCCCAGTATTTGTTCCTAATGTCAATGCTCTTGGATCATACCTTTGCGATCCTCCAAAAAAATGCCAAGAACTATACCGCATTAGAACAGCTTATTCGCAACTAGCTAGCAATATATGGATACCGTAGATCTGCCTCGTCTTCGAAAGTTCCGTTGTATGCCGACCTTGTACACAGGCTGTCACTGTTGATGCTTCCATAGACCCTGAGCAAGTTCTCGATTCGCCATCAGCATTGTCTTTCGAAAGTTGCTTGCTCAACATCGGGTCAGTTGGGCCTGATGGATTCCTTGAACGAACTGAGGGCACCACAAAGGTGGCATTCACGAACGTGGTGCGTTATGGTTATTCAGCCTTAAGGAGTTAAGGGCAATCGTGTGTCAGATTGCTTCAATTACCAATTAGAGATCCCTGTTTTGGGTCAACAATGGAGCATACAAACATCGTCTACTGATTTCAGCCTGTTTTCTGCGAGTTGGCCTACTGAAATTGCCACTGTGCCCATCCGCCCCTTCGGGCAAACTCGACCTAGATGGACACACGCAAAGGCATAATCTGTGTGTGAAGAATTCTGTTTTAACTAACAGCAAGGAACAAGGTACCCTCTTTAGAGCCTTTTTCTTAGCAAGAGAAGGCTATTCTAGCTGATTCTAATCGTTGCCGTCTGTTAGCTCTGACATAGCTTGCAACGAATGTTTCAGGAATAAGCTTGCGATGCGGTAGAAGCGATATTCATCTACGCTGATTTAGCGTGCATGTTGCAGGGAGTGTTTGCTGACGTTGCTTTTATCGGTAGATTTCTCACAAGAGCTACATCCTTTCAGTAACGTGGCCAGTAGTAACTATCTGTTGATCCTGACGTGGTAAGGTCCAATTTAAATATACTGATAGTACAGAATGTAGAGCAGGGATTGACGATACATGAGTAATACATGAGGTTGCCTGTGACCAGCGCAACTGCGTAGCGAGTTACTAAAAGCTTATATGATTTGAGCGAATTTCCAAGATCCAACCCAGTCAAAGCCTAAACTTGGTGAAATAAGCTGATTGACGCCCAATGATGAGATATCAACCGGCGGATCAACCAATAATTTTATAGTTGTGAGCTCGTCAGCCTTTTAATGGCATCATGGAGGTGTCCTTGTCTTTCAAGTAAAGCACTGTCTAGTTAAACTTATTATCAACATTAACTATAAGTTCCAGCTTATAATGTTACATTGATTGTCTGTTTTATTCTACATTGCCGATCTACGAACAATGATCTATCCATTTTCGTAGGCTGTTTCGATGAAAGTCATGGCGTGAGATGCTCTATGCTTTTGTTACGCAATGTCAGCGAGATAATCAGATTTTTGCCCCGACGATTCAGTCATAACTAGTTAGGCAATCATGTCTTTTGTCTGCATTTCATGGGATGTTACCTATTTCCTGCTATTCGACCCAATATGCACTAGAGGCGATGAAGACAAACGAAATCTTACATTAAAACCAGGTACGTCTTACAGAGCTATTGGTAAACGTAAATTACTAGTGCAGTCATCATACATTATTTAGTAAACACTCCGCGACAGTATACTGTTATCTGTCTCGATGCCGCTTTGCCGTATGCTGAGTCCAGTATTTCACTGTTCAAATTCATATATGGTAAATAGTAAGTTTGGGCTTTATAGGTAATTTTTTATTTGTTTTTTTCTCTTAAGTCGGTTTTACAGCAGTAACAAGTGATTTGAGGAAAAATGAGCCCGTTCGATAGCTAGCGACTGTCAGAGAAGAGAACGCAATGAGGCCGTCTCATCAGACCGTGCTCACACGTCGAGTACCGAGATTTTTCATGTGGTCGTAATCAATAATTGATTCATATCTCATTTATACGACCCGAGGGATTAGTGACAGAAGAAAAAATGCATCATTAATAGAATTACGTTTAGCCGATTATCTTGACTGTATTTTCTGATTATGCAAAGGCCAGCAAAGGCATAATATGCGAGTATACCGCGATGAATTCTGCTTGCTATTACCGGGATCTTACAAGATTAAGCAATTCGTGCGTTTGCCTATGACCAGTGAGTGCATCGTGCACCGTCTGTCCATGCAAAAACAGGCACCGCCTATTCTACCGCAGGTCAAATCGAAAGCAATCGCTAAATACGTACTCATTTTCTACGGAAATTTGTAAAATACACTATTATGACTCTACGCAACGCCTGCTTAAACTGTTAGTAAAGCTGTTGCTGGCCACTGCGACACGTCGTGTCGCGGTCTGCCTTCAAGGATTGCCACCTACAAATTTCCAACGACTCTCACTTAGGTACTAAGGAAACGCTCTTTATAAAATCAGCTAGTCAGAGTTGATTAATGTTCCTCAGAAGAACCTAATCTGCAATATGTCGATAGGCCCTGCCTCAGTCTCTCATATAAGAGGCCTGTGAAGAGGGAGGATCTGTTAAGGCAATTCAGATACGCGTGAGGCTGGCAGTACTTGAGAAATGTACCAAATCCACCCGTAAAAGTGGCGGATGAGGAAGAACGTAGTGACACAATCTATTTTTAACTAAATAGGGCAGCTTTTTAAATTAGGGCTCTAAAAGGCGTATCATATTATAGAGTTTAACGGATATCTAAAGCTGGTTAACGAAGCTTCGTGAAGGCTTACATGACATCAGCATACAGCTTCACGACATTATTAAAAGCCAGATCTAGCTAATCAGTAGAGTACTAGAAAGCCGTGTCCTCCAATGATTTCATATCCATTTCGAACACAAGTTGAAAAACTTGTATTTATAGGTTAGCTAATCTCATTTACATTTCAAATAAGTTTTTGCTTCTTTCAAAGATCGAACTTTAGCTTCAGCAAACATCGTCATTGTATGAGTGAATCAGAGTGGACCGATTGACTCCATAATGACCTACTACATTAGGCTTAAAGAGGAACGTTATAAAAAATAAAGTTAACAGCATTTAGGTAGATCGCTTGTGAGCGAAAATCACCCACTGGCTCTATGAATATATATAATAATCCATAAAACAATTTAAATGCATTTATCAGAAGAAACCAGCAGTCCTATACATGACGTTAGCAAATTGCAACTTCCAAGATACCAAAGTCCACTTCGTCTGATTTCTTTCTAAGCGACATGAAATATTTCTATTGATATTCTGTGCGTTTCATCACTATCACTATCACATCATATTCTGTGCGATCAGAGCAAAATAAATGATCTTAATAAAGCTCACGTATTCTCTATAGAAGGAATGAGGTGCTTCGAACCTTTCTTTATCATCGTAGTGTAAAACCGCTACCTTGGATAATTAACTATTGAAGTACAGATTATAACTATATAGCTAAAGTACTTTCGCTTACGAGAAAAGATTTTACTGCGCCTACAGCATTGTATATCCGAAACAGCCTCGGGGTGTGGGGCGGGGGTTCCAATACTATAAACTGACATATCATAATAGCGTGATGTAATTATGTCGTCTATTCTTTATTACTCTTAAAGCATATTTTGATCAATTCAAAAACAGCTTTTTATTATTTAAAAACATATTCATCTAACCTATATACCAAGAAAATATACAGGTTTATAACTTACTATTAAACTGTACAATTCTAATATTTCGATATTCGCTACAGACAAAGGCCCAGGTTGTTAAGCTACGATGTAGTTTTTCTTCGTAATCATACATGCAGCGGCATCGTGAAGAGGTCGAGTCGTTCCCAGGGATAGGCATAGTGCAACGGTTAGCGACTAGCATATTTGCCCGCCAATTTTAAGAACGCGTTGTTGAGAAACATGGCTTATTTCGTACTGGAAGCTAGCCCCCTGTCTGGTGGAATTCCTAACGGCGACACCGGACGTAAAACTCGACACAGGGACGTATATCGTAAGTACTTGTCGTCGACAGACGTTGGCTAAGCTTTATACGTTCGTTCTCCTGACACCATTCTCAGTTCATTGGGCACGTTTGACACGTCAGTGCTTTAAGGCAACAGTAGCTGCTAGCGCTCTTCTACAACTACTGGTTCATAGCATAACGAACCGCGTCTACTGCACGCCATACTCATCCAGCCCAGTAAAAATGCCATTATATATGCCTGACTCTATGTGCTATATATTTCCACGGCCTTTGTGCCACAGCGGCTTTACACGATAGACACAGGGCTGGTCCTAATGATAAACTTATACGAGGCAGATTGCCAAAGGGGATTTGGACATAGGGCCGGCGATTTTCTGGCGATTCAAAGAGTTCCACGCTGCGGACACCTGATGAGGGAAGACAACTTTTCAAAGCGCCTCAACGCTTCAGGAGAATGTGCTGTAGCACTCAGGGGCGGGCATATGCACGTTGATGTGTTGGATGGCCGAACCGAGAACAGGAAAGCACTTCAACGAAGTAATACTTTCCGTGGTTCCCTGCCATGTCGAGCAGGTCGCGTTTGTCATGTGAAGTGTCTGGCGAGACGCAAACCCCCTAGGCTGGAAGGATGCCTAGGTAGTTCATAGCCAATAGAATTCACGCATACCTTGTTTTCTATGCGTAAGTAGTACAAAAATCAGTTGCTAAACAACATTTTGAGCTGTGTCATCATGATGTAAACATATAATCGCTCGTGTGTTCATTCAGGTGATGCCCCAATGATAATATACAGCTGCGGCTGGCAAATTAGATATCCGTTCTAAAAACAATGAGAAAGTTTGCTTTTTATAGCATTTATTTTTATTATCGGAGCTAAAATATCAGTAACTATAGCCATAAGGGAAGAGTTCTGATAGCAAGAGCTAATAAAACGTGCTCTTGCTTCCAAGCTCGGATGGATGCCTCCAAGCCCCCTTACGCAAGGGTCTAGTCAAGAGTCTTAGTTTCTGCTTACAGGTGAAGCTTTACGTCGCTACGAAAGCAGCAGAATACTGTTTACCTTTGTAGCTGTTTAAACTGAGATGTTTCAACGGTTATCGAAAAATACATCTTTTCATAATTTTAGGTGCGTTGATATGCACTGATTTTACTTATCAA
Organism: Varroa destructor; assembly: GCF_002443255.2. NCBI lineage: Eukaryota > Metazoa > Arthropoda > Arachnida > Mesostigmata > Varroidae > Varroa > Varroa destructor. The sequence goes on along the minus strand of NW_019211457.1, from coordinate 23,567,943 downwards.
TATACTAGACTATTTGGATCAGCGCTTCGTTATTTGACTATGGCACTATCTAAGCTATGAGGGCCTTCAAGATTAAGGCAGTATAAAAATGCGAGTACCTAGTTGCAATGCAGTCACGACAGTGACTGTTAAAGATAAATCGGAAGCTTACTCTATTACGTACGAACGCGCTGACCGCCATTATTTTAAAACAGCAACTGTCGCCGGTCCTAGCGAACGTTGCTCGCACATCGCCCGTATTAGAGCGCGACTGTTCACAGCAACGTTCACCCTTCGTTTAAGATATTGTGTGACAAAATAGTAACAACTATGACGGTGGGTGGCTAGTTTCTGCATCCTTGTATGTGGTCGATCCTTATGCAATCGACCCCGGACCTTCAACTGCCAGGGTATCCGGTCACGTCAGGCGGCAAACCGGAGTGTGACGACACTGCGTAACTAAAATCGACCAATAAGTCTGTGTACAGTCTCTAAGCTATTTACAAAGCACATACAATATACAGACATTTGTTTACATTTCTATAGTTTAGTCCTGCTTAGCCAGTATTGTGGCTGCTGGTCCCATTGCCAGGACTAACATGGACCCGATATCTTTTCAGATGCCAGTCGTCATTGCCTTAGTATGACCCGTTGGTGTGTCTCGCATCGAATACGCCGCAAATGCTATGGGGTATATTGACCGGACATCGGGGCTTGGGCGGTGGTAGCTGGAACCTAGGTACGACGATGCCTCGTCCGGCTGTTGAAACCCGAACGCGGCATTTTTCCTTCTGTTCTATTTATGTCTGATTCGTTTCTGACGCGTCATGTGTGTTCTGCTATAGATGCTTACGTGTAATGTGGGTCACGTCTCGCTGGGATTGCAACGTCGGTGCTCTACAACGTAATTCTTTTACCATTCATTTCAGGTAGCATCCCTTGTGCGTATCCCACTCACACACAATAGAAAGACACGGGTGAGTCTCACATGAGCCCACGGTTGGTTGAAGAGGCATTTCCTCCGCACGCAAATTCCTTTAGACTAACAGCGACTGCAGTGGGGGGGGGGGGGGGTAGACGTGGTAGTTCTGCCGGAGATGAGGTTTAACTCAAAAGAATATTTTATGTGAAAACGTTCAGAGTTCGGTCCACTTGAGTTGGATTACCTACCGACAGAGGCCTTCCATTGAGTTGCACTATGTGTTCTCGTCGTGAAGTCTCTTGTGTTTACGCAATTCGTGCAGGGTCCGAGATCTCAGGATAGCTTGGAATTATCAAATTAAATTTAACTTCTCTACTGGAAAATGTGATTATGCAACGGACCCGCAGGTGATGGCTTCGCACCTATCCGTAATATGGTAAAGTTTGCTCTGTACAGGCGGTTAATCCATTGAACGGAAGCCCAATGAATACATTTTTTCTTATGTTATATTTGAGACTAAGCTTAGTTTGTAAATAAAGTAACAGCCCCATGGCCGAATGGCTATTGCTGCTTATAATCATGCTAAGTTCTACTATAATTTGGTAGATGAAGCCGGAGATTGGTCGTTTTTGCTCCATGGTTTTACGTCTATTCGCCGTAGTTTAGGCTGCAACATTCTATTTACACTTGATAGTGATGACTACATTAAACTTCATATAATCTCAGCTTAGAAAAATATTATCAAATAATTCATTCATATTTTCCTGATCACCACCAAAATTTATAGCATCAAATGTTCATTAAATAACTATACGTTTGAAGGCTTACCTCTGCTGACACTGCGAAGCATCTTTTCAGACGGCCGGTCCTCAGTTTGATAGGACTAAGGAAATACCAACGGAATGTAGAGTTTACGTCCGAGATAGGAACGGGCAAGAAAAGCCCAACAGTTATAACAGCAATATTTAACGAAGCTCGACATCAGCAGTTATTCAAGGTAGATACGTGTTGTCCCCATGCCCCTTTACCTGGATATGTAACGACACCTGGGCTGCAGTTGAAGCTCAAATAGTATGGTACAAAAGGAATATACTATTTCCTTGGATGGCCGGCGAAGGTTACTATGTCTTAGAGATATAAGTTGACCGATGGAGCTAAAATAGGATTGCTGTGCTAAGCGCAGTTAAGTAAATCATGTACATCAATAGAGATAGCAAAAGCAGTCGTATTCGTTACTCTGTGAACCCGCACCGTCTAATAATAGCTGAGGCTGTGACTGGCAGGAGTGGTAATGTTGAAGCCAAACGGGGTCTCTTCCTACCATTTGGGAGCGAGTACTAAATGCAACTGGTAGTGCGTTGAAGCGGCGCCACATCGGGAAACGCTTTCCCATCTCGAACAGACCAATTGCTCACGTCACCGCCGCGCTCGTGTAACTTTTGTCTAGCATTACGACCGAGTCCGCTCGTTCACACAATACTATATAGCGCTGACGATGCTTTTGCGTATAACGAAATATCGACGTTAATCATGATCTTATTCTATGCTAGGCTCAATCGTCGCGGAAAAGGACAGGGAACTTTGTCAGAGTGACCTAGAGCAGGATCCGTGTAGCGCACATGCCGCTCTCGCCGAATTATAGTACACGTGGTGTTGCCGAGTTTTACCAGGAGCTTGCGCGATCCGCGCGCTGCTCCGTGTGTCCATTACAACAGCTGTAAACACAATTGGCAGTTACTGGCGCCCACACAAAGACTTGTTCGAGCTATAGTTGGCGATATATCATGTTTTCGTTCTGTTCGAGCCACTGTTTCCGCTAACGCTAATGTGGATATAAGTCATTAATAGAAGAGAGAGAGAGAGAGAGAGAGAGAGAGAGAGGGAGGGAGGGTCGTCTGCAACTGGCGCCATCGAAGCTTTTGCCCGTTTTGCCACAGTTGCTTGTTACCAGATCTTGCAGCAGCTCCTGCTTTGGATGTTGCTACGCTAAACGTGGGCAAGGCATAGGCTCACGTCAAAAACTAGTAGGATAAAATGCACAGTAGATCATCTCTTTAGTAGATCTGGACGAAGTTGGCACTTCTTTACGCTCAGCTCAAGCCTATTCTTCCCCCGACCAGCGGTGAAAGGCGGTCTCCTTCCTTATGCTGTTACAGAAGTGCTAAACCCTTATCGTAACCGCTACAGCCAGCTAGAAATATAACACAAGAGAGTAGTTTCATTTGCATATTACGGGTGTGTACCAAACCGCTGACACGCCTACCGCTAGCTAATCATGGACTGCTATTAACTGCGTGAAACACTGAACGTCGAGACGACGCCACCGCAGCCGTTAATGGCCGACTATGTCGTCACGCAAAAACTCCGTCCGCCCTTGTTCGCTACTTCTGTCGACACCATTTCACTGAGTGACAAAGTTACCGAATAAGTCGCGTTCCGTCCTACAATAGGCTTAACAATGAAAAGTAACACGAGCGAGGCGAGCTGAACTAGAGGTGGGCCAGAGCACCTGCCGATGGCTGTGGCCACTACCGTGTTACTCAGTGGAGAGACAGCGAGCTTCGTTTACGTCACCTTTCCGACTGTTCTGCTCACAGGACGAGGCGCAATGAGACGGAATCGTATAGTTGGTTGAAAATAAGTAACGACTGTCCTGGAGCACAGAGTTTTTGCGGGCCTTGTATGATGATCTGGCCTGAACTACATATTGTAATCGACACCTAGTATCTGAGAGGAGCGAAGAAGGCGCAACACATGCGTAAAATTTTTGCAGCTCAGTCTGTTCTTTTATCTGACGTTAAGGTCGATATACGATGCAGTTCAATATTTAAACATAGCGGCAGGCGAGAATCGCTCTCGAGTACACCCAATCCAAAGCATTTGAGCTCTACCGAAAAGCGTATAAATTATTGCTTGCTCACGCATTGGTAAGACGCCTTTTAAAAGTCGAAATAACACTACTACATGCGATATCATACTATTAGCCATAGTTGGCATCTGTGAAATGTCTCAAATCGAAAAGAGAGTGCACTCTTTATACGAAAATTTTTAGGGCTCCCACCTTAGAGTCCTAATCCAAGATGACTAAATAATCCATTCGTCGTTATGGCATGTTGAATCAATTCGTCGCACTTCAATAAACAAAACGATATGTTTATCCAACAAATGAGTTGCTCAGTTCTACATGTGAAACATAGCACATGTATCCTTTTTCAGGACCTAATGTCAAAATTGTATTAACGGACGCCGAACATCATAGCGGGGACGTTCCTCCGTCCCTGGTCTCGGCTCAGTGTTTATCTTAATTTATTTCAATAACTGCTGAATTCACAATTTGATATATTCGTTCCTTTATTTGTTTCGATTAAGGTTACAATATGGCTCCTGACTTTGTTTCTCCTGCTTCCGCGAGATTGAAGTAAGCATATTTGAAATATAATTATCCTAATGAGTTAGCATTTCAATTCACTCAGGGTTCAAGGGAATAGAGCACGGGCTTCAAGCAGCCACGATCAGTTCTAAATTAACATGGCCTCTGGCTAAAAATCCGGGCAATAGCATTCCCCAATGTCGGCTCTTGACTGCGGCAAGTGTAGCTCCTGTGAACTTTAAGGTAGAGCATTTTTTGGTTTTATCTTTGGACGAAAGACAAAGTCAAGACGATGATTAACTTCACTAGTTTACTGTTGGATGTAACATAAAAGGCCTCTTAAATTTTTCAGCTAGCCTGCAAGCGACGCTTGATCCAGCTCGATCATATCCGGTACCATTCATCTTACAACATTAGCATTAGTGTGCACGAGCCCGACGATAGAAACGCAAAATAAACAGTTAGTGATTAGAGAAACCAATAGATCTAATCATTTTAGTATTCGTTTTGTCCAGCACAAAACCTCTACGTTTTTTCTCAGGACAGTAAAAGGAAGAGGAAGATGGACCGGGCTTAATCCGTCCAAAATAAGATTTTTTTCTGGCGTGTATGCGCAATGCCGTCTTGCGAGTTACGATGCACCAGTTGTTGGCGTCATTATCAGATGCTATCGTCGTCGTGCGCCGGAGCGGATACAAAAGGGAGCTTCTGCGGCAAGAAACCATATGCCCTCCGTTCTTTTCTCGACCTTTTTCAATCTGTTCGCCCCCCTTTCACCCTGCTTTCGGTTACATATTCCAATGTCTGCCACCCAATCCTCAACCTCCCTCATGCCCTGTATAATTGCTTGTTCATTCGTCGTAAAACCTAACTACTCTGTTTCCAGAACAAGTGTTCCGCCCTATCTTGCTGCCAACCCTGATGAACCACAAAACCTCTCTGACCTACCACGAAGTTGCAATATCCCAACGGGATTTTGGCCTTCAAGCTTCGATCGTCTATGCGCTCCTAACTTCAACCGTCCGTAACGCGTTACGGCCAAGCAGAGTCGGCGGCACTGACAAGATGAGGGCTCACCCTCTCTTTTATTCAACAGCTCTAGCAGTGGCAGATATTGCCTCGCCAACTCGAACTCTATGAGGTTGGTTTTGAGAGACTGATGCGATGACAGAGTACGTTGCCGGGTGAGCGGAATCTGGACCGCCAAATTCGACAAGCGGCCTCGGGTTGGGCTTAAGCTTTCGATTGTAGCCCTCTTTCCTCTCTTCGTTTTTACCTTCAGCCAGTAGCAAGTAGGGTGAGGCTGGGGGTTGAGACAGCTACGACTGCCCGGAGCTAAGGTGCTTGTTCCACTTTGCGGATAACGAAAACGTAACTTTACCACTGTGTTGGTTGGCTAGTCTGTTCGAAATAGGAAACGCTAAAATGACTAGTATCAATTTATAAATATCCTTTGGTTCTGATCAATTCGATTCCACTTTGACTAAATCACGGCGACTGGGCTGCCGACGACGATGCCTGGAGAAAGCCCGGCGACCGAAAAAATAGACAGTTGAATGAACGATTTGCTCACAGCCATTAATTCCAGATGACAGAGATACGGACTGTTACGAGGTATTGAGGTCGTCTGTTTAATTGCCATGGCGTCCTGTGGATTAATTTTGCGTGTAAGACCCATGTTCTCACATGTCCTCAATCCGAAAGCAGCGTTCAATAAACCTTATCAAAAAGAGTCCTCTCATGAGGGACTGCAGTGGGGTGAAACCAGCTCAAAAATTACTAACTACAATCAAACAGTCGAAGAGTCGGTGATTTGGTCTTGTAGAGATTCTTCGCTTAAGTAAGTTGAGATAAAGAAAGTCAAATAGTATAGAAAATGTAACTTTTTTGGGCTTTTGTGGTTTATGTGATTCGGCAAATTCAACCCAGTTCACCACCATAAGTCTATCTAACCTATATCCCAATGGAAATTAATGAATTTACATTTAGTTTTCCCACTTTGGCTTGTCACGATGTGCCATCCTAGAAAACATGAGGAGCGTTGCAGCGGGAGCAGTCCTCCATTGCGAGAATGAAAACAGACAGACAAGCGACTTAACATTAGATGAATCAACAAGTTGTGACGAATTCAGGAGAACTGCGTGGGGCGCGGCGTGACAAACAATCCAATGGTCCGGTGGCTCTCAATAGTCGGGCGAGGGCTCATATAGATGAAGACAAGGACCTGTTGCTGAGCTCCAAGGAAACACATTCGAGACTGCCATCGGCGGTCGATTCTTTAAAACGACTATGCTCTCAAGCGAGAATTCACTCGATCAGTTCATAACAAACAGAACTGAAAATTATACACTAACTTCTGCACGAGCGTTGGAGCTGTAGATGTGAGATCGTACCGCACTGCTTTTCTCATCGACGGTAAAGATAGCTTGGAAGCGATGCTGATTGTTTATTCGTTCAGGCCTATGTCGAGGATTTGCGGAAAGAGGTTCGTTGTCGAACCTACAAGCATTGGTTGCTAGGGCAACGTCGTCGCTCAGGACGTCCCTCTTGGAGGGGATGAGAACGTCAGCGGTAGCAGCGATGGCCGTAGCAGGTAACTCTGATAATGACCCAATGCTAGGGGTGGTGGCCACAGCGGCCGCGTTGTTGGAGAGACGGGTGGTTCGAAAGAGCAGCAGTGGAAGCTCTCGAGAGAAAGGGAAACTCGGTGTGAGGGTTTAGCGGCGTGGCAAGGGAGCCCTTGGCTGCTTGCCATGGCCGTGTGCGATATACAGCGCCGGGGGAAACTGTGCGGTCTTGTGGGCGGATGATGGCAGAGAGCTACTGGAGCGAGTCCTATCTGGCTACCAGTTGACGTACAAACTGCATGCGGCTCCGGCTGCTGCCACTGTCACTGCCATTTTCGCCGCCAGCGCGATGCTTGTGCATCCAACTCGTCTGTCACAGGGGGCCTTAGAGCGTAAATGGGACCCTGGTAAAGAGGGAGAGAGAGTGGGCTATGAGTTTTCTAGAGGGGAGGGGAGGTGTAAAGGTAAAGGGTACGGCGTTCATCTCAAAAAGCGCATGCGCAAGCACCTGTTTTGCGGTGGCTGAATGCAGCTGGCGACAGAAGGCCGAAGCTGGCAACCCCAACCTGGTGGAGGAGAGCCATTTCGGAGGAGAAGAGAAAACGACGAACAAGAGTCGCGGGCCAGCTCAATGCGAAGAGCCCGACAGCAGCAGCAGGCCAACAGCCCTAACAATATCAAACAGGGACCAAACGTATGGCAGGCGCGGTCACCCGCAGCCGACTACCCGGATCAGCATGCCGAATAGTAGAAATATCAATAGCACTAACAACAGATACTACTACTACGGATACTACAACAACAATAGCGGCCGCAACGAAACAGAAAACGGTGAGAAAAGTAGTTGATCCGTTTGTGGCAGCTGCGTCGCGAACGGTGGAAGACAGCGAAAAAAAGAACGTCAATCGCAACATAACGCCGAGCTGGCGAAGATCTCTTGAGGCTAGGCATCCATCAAGACTAAGCATTAGCAGTCATCGCGGCCGCGGTTCAAAAAAAGTACTTTGATTACAAACGCAGAAATAAAACAAGCAGTAATAACAGTTCCAGCAGTGGGAGTAGGACACAAAGGCGGAGCAGCTCGATTGGAATAAGCAACAATATTTGTTGCTCCAACAACTTCAAAGGAAATTAGTCAGTGTTTATGACGTGTTGCCCTAAACGGCGAGCTAAATGGATAATCGACGCCCAAGCGAGATCTCTCCCGGAAGCTGTCTCGCTTCACGTTATATCATCTCTCCTCCCTGCTATTCCTAACAGTAATAGTTACCCATCGAACGGTTTCGGCGCTGCAACAGCTTTGTTAACAACTAACGTCAAACAGAACAGCTCTCTATTGACGGCAAGGAAACGACAGGCCGCCAAGAACGGAAGGATATATTTTCCATACTTTTATACCATGATGGCAAAGTGGACGGCAACAAAGTCAGCGAGAGCAACGACGAAAGCCTAAGCTGAAGCAGCAGAAACTCTAAAGGTAAACATAACTTAAGCTACTTCGGCGCGACGGTTGGCGGTAGGCGACGGGCGTGCGTCATGTTAATGAACGCTACAAACGGGACACACTGTTGCTTTTGATAAACGAGTTTTTTTTTTTTAGAAAACGGCCATTAATAGGAAAGAAGGAAACAGGCTCGAAATAGCTAAAGGATTATTTGTCTTTATCAAAAGGAAGTGGCGCTAAACATTGAAGGAGGAATCGAATTTTAATAACAGTATTGATAATAACAATAATCGAGATAAAACATATCTAAGTTGGCAATAATAGAAACGAGCCTTATCAGCATAAATACTAGCGAAGCTTTTATTAGATCGGACACCAAATGTCAGCGACGACAACAGCCGCTTATTGATTCGATATCGTCAACACCCTTTCTGATGAGAAATTATACCGCCAGTGCGACTACTTTTCCAGCTCAAGGTTCTGTTGCGGCCGTCATCGTCGCCTATAACAATTATTTGAAGCAAATACAAACTTTTCATTAAACAGTGACTGCCCCGCGGAGGTTTCCGCAGCGGGAAGTTTGTCTGCGCAGCGGTATGATGATTAAATTGTTACAACAAAGGCTTTCTACTTTATCCACGACTACCGCTCTACAGCAAACCGTTAGAGTTCAAGTGTCGCCATCCGGCGTAATTGCCGACCTCGTTGTGGGGGTGCGGCAGAGGGAAACCTTATAGCGACGACGCAGTGAACGAGCAAAGTAGAGATCTCTAAGACGTCAATGTAAAAGCTGATGACGATGGCTACAGCCAAAATGACGCTGACGACCACGTTCGTACCTCGAGTGCATTGTTTTTAATCAAGCTAATAAAACCAATAGGAAGATAACAAAAGGCTCTATTAGCAGCTGGAAAATTACGCTACGCCAAATGGCGACGCAACGACAGTACAGTTAGAAACATCAACAAGCGACCGCAGTAAGGCCAACAGTTATCGAGACAATATGGGTTTTCATTAGTATTACTCGCGATCTAAGCCTTCGGAGCTTCATTTAGGGCGATGAATTGCAGTGGTGTAAAATCCGTGAAGTGATGTGATGTGATCGGTGTTACCGGTAGCTGCAGTAGTCGTCGGCTGTATCGGTGTGACTTTCTGTTGGATTATTGCTTGGACATTGTGTAGATCCCAGAAATATCGTCGTGTGAAATTCGGTTTCATCTGAGGTGGCTGGCACAACCATAATGAGGCCGTTAGCTTGAAGACCACTAGCGCTGACTGTATGGGCCAGCTGTTTGTTGCCTCGTTACCCTCTGTGTGAGACGCTCAACTTAGCCTCAGAGAAACACCGAGTTGAGACGTCGGCCGATCGGTCAGTCTATATAATTCCTTCGATCCTCGTTGTTGCTATTCAGCGATTGATTGTGCAATGGGTGTGTCGTAGGTGCATCGTAGTCTTTAATAAAGCGGTATACAGTGGAAGGAGATCGAATGGAAGCGTTTGCACTTGAACATCATGGCCATATCTCACCGCAACGCCTTGCATGGATTTCATAGACTGTACACCAACAGATACCATCATACTAATGAAAATGTTCTGCTTTTAACTGGCAGTAGCGGCAGCACTGGTCCTTTTTCTGCTTTAACTGCCCGACCCAGCTCAGCTGAGCAATTCGTGCTCTGGGAAGCCGCTGGCCAATAGTTACGGTAGCGCACTATTACAGGTAGGTTTTCCAGTAGCGTTTAAAAATTCGAGGCAAAATATCATCGTCCAGCCCCTGCATTTGGGAAAGGGAATATGGCGAACAAACATATGGGCGTTTAGCTTGTGCCTCTACAAACTAACATTTTAAATCACGTTGCTCCCCATATGCCAACGATCGAGCGGTGCTATTAGATTGTGCGATCGTAAATCACCTTCGGCGTGTATACGTGTAAAGTTGAAAAAAGAACGATAATTCTAACTTGGCCCGTGTACTATGTCATTTGTCTTTTTTCCCACTGCTCGGTGTCAATCAAGTATAGGCACGGATACGATTCAACAACCTGTTGAATCTCGTCTGTCATCTGATAACTATATGGCAGCGTTACGTACGGTTTTGGCGCCAACTTACCTCATAGAAGTAACTTTATCTGCTGATCATGCAAAAAAAAAAATAAGCACCAGCGTCCAACGGATTGCGAAACGCAAAAGACGTAACGCTTCCGTTGTTGTACGAAGCCACAAAACGCTAATAGACTTAAGTCTAACCAATTGGCTCCCAGCCACCTGTGGATTCACTAGGACTCCAGCGCATATTCGACTTCATATAGAAACGCTTGCTTAGTGTAGATACTGTAAGTAAATCACAAGATCTATGCTAAACAAGTACATATATATATATATAACATGAGTAGCTTCACGATAGCGAACATTTTGCGTTAATGAAACTGGTCCTATGTATTGTTATAACAGCACACCATAATTAACAAATACAATGTAGCCATAATCTGCGAAATCAAGCTTGTGAATATTCCAACGTTAATTCAGTTTAGTGTTTAGACAGACAAATGGCGGCCTCAAGCAGGCGCTGAGCACTCATATTGTGGACCCCCCCCCCCCCCCATTTGCTAACTACATATGACTGGTATTCTACTGCGTTACAGAAACAAAATGGACATTGGGAAAGCATTTTAGGTTGTATAGTCAAACAGAGAGTAGAATAAAGGAAGACCACGAGGGTAGTGTTCGATCCCTACGACACGTTTCATTGAATTGGTACCATTTCTGGGTAATTCCCGCATCTCGACCGCCGCTCTGCCCACTACAGGCCTCTATGCGAATGGGACGTGGTCTGGCTCTTTGTGTTCGTGCGTGTGTATATCTAGTTATCACCCTATTTAACCTCGACCATTCGGTATGGCCTTTTAAGCTGAAGCCTTCGTGACTCTTCGTCCTTATTCTTTTAACCTTTATTCTCCTGTTCGTGTTCGTTGTTGCTAATTTTGCGCGCTGCAGAACAAAACTGATCGCAATTTACTGCTAGTGCTACTATTTTGTTGTTTCCTGCCATGGTTGCCGGTGTAGCGAGCCCAGTTGACATATTTTTCGTCGCAACGTGGCAACAAGAGACCAATTCGAGAGGGGTTTTGCAGGGCGTTGGATACAGGCAATTACAAGTCGGTTGGCGCCAGTCCCAACACATGTAGCGTCACTGCCCTAGCCAGCGGCTACGTCGACAGATTACCTTGCTGCTGCTTTTTCTATACTTGTTCATACTTCTCTTCATTCAACTTTCAATTTTTTTTTGTTTTATATGGCCTTGTTTCCTATATATGTTGGTGTGTGGGTGTATGTGTGCAAACTCGACGAGAAGGCCAGCCATCATGGGCAGCTTTGGCCTGACAAAGCGGCAGGCAGAAAAAAGAAAACGAGACAGAACAACGAGACTAGCCGAGCATATTTGCATTCGCAGACTGCCTTAATGGCTAATGGTGCATCTTTTAAAGAACTGAACTTGTGAGCCCGTTTATACTGCAGCTGCTTCCACTGCGCTTCCTTCGTCTCCTTATGCTGGAGACCATCCGTTAAGTCTACCTCTATCTGTTTACTTTTCTTTCGCTCTCGTTTACAGTGTATTCTTTCTGTCCCCCCTTACCGCACCCCCTTTTTGTCCCTTCCGTCCAGTTTGCAGCAGCCCGAAGCAAGCCAACTGTTTCACTCTGTTCTTACTGGCTATCAGATCAGCGGTCGCGACGCCTTTCAGTTGAACGTACGCTCCTCAGCCAATAGCACCATCGCCGCTGCCGCTTTCTTTGCAGGTTCATATTGTGCTACCATGTTTTATAGTATACAGAGGGGCCGTCTCAAAAACTACGGCACACTTTCTTAGTATTGGTTGGCCCCCCGAGCGGCGTGATGATTATGGATAGGAAGAAACGGTATGGACTCGCCCTTTTGCCTACGGCTAGCAAACGTCCTGTATTAGAATACGTAATGCGTCGAGACATACCTTATGTAGGCTCACATCGACAAAGAGAACTGTATGTCTAGATACGGTTAGGTTTCCAACAAGTAATGACTTGATAACAAGTAATTGGAGATGTAATGTGGGCCGGCCTCGACTAATGCTGATATTAGTTTACTGTTATGACATGGTATTCTGCTCGGGGCAGAATCGTAGGAGGAGAAGCGAGACACGGAGCGCCCACCTAGGGCCAGTAGCACCTCTACGATACGAGTATGCTCAAAAGACGAGAGGGCGAAAGGAAGAGGTGAAAGTCTAAACACCAGCGTCGATGGGTCGCTGTCGTAACAGGTCCACACAATGGAGATGATGGATTATGTAATCCCTGAGCTACTCCACCTTCGCAGAGGCGGCAGCAACAACAACAGTGGCGAAGGCGACAGCCGCTGTACGGCTGAAACACACACAAATGAGTACCTTAATAAATAAAAGCACGAAGCAGACGACGAAGACATCAAACAGCAACTAGATGGAGCTTGCGAAAACGCCTATTTACATGATTATTAGGGAAAAGTCAATGAGATAGCATTGTATGTGGGTAGAATTTTGCTATATCCTGGACGAGAAATCGCGAACATAGTCGCAATAAATAAGACTAGTTCGGTTGGTAAGTATGCTGCTAATCGTGATGGTTCGTCCACTGGTAGTAGAGGAAACTATGAAATGTTTTACGTGTTGTTTCTGGCCATCAAAAGGGCATGCAATAAGTATTTAGATAGAAGCTATTGACTGTAAAAAGATGCCGGAGATATGTGTTGATCTATTAAACGCTTTTGACTTCATGATAATAATTTCTATCTAGTCCTCACATGGATTCGGTGACTGTAGTTCCAACAGCGATGTTCGCCTCGAAAACGACGCCTGCATTAGAGCGTAGGCGGACCGACAAACAGCGGAGGCAAATTTGCTGGTTGGGTTCCTGCCAAATTGCAACCTGTAGATAGATAGATAGGTAGGTAGGTAGCTAGATTCGGAATGAATAGTCGTCTTTTCAAAGCTTTAATAGTATTACCCCCCAAACGGCCCCAAAAAATGGTTATGAATACAAGCTGTATGAGCTAGCTAACCGTTCAAACGATGTACATTAATTCTAGCACATTTTATCGTTAGGCACCATTCTGGGTAGCGAGTTCTGATTCAACAAGCCTATAGTAAGCACGCTTGTTGGGTATGACTATTGCGGTTTGCCACCCGGAAATCCTCATCGAATATCTGTTCCTTTCAACGGACTCTAACGGGGCTAACGTCTGTAACGCGTGTGATGAAGATTTTCCTCTACGGGGAAGTCAATTGTCGACCGCTGAACTTCATTAATGCGTTTTAGCTACGCTTTAATGTACGTACGACCGACGTATATGGTACGAGTCGCAGATAGCTAACGATACCAGGTGCAGTCTAGTCAAAACCTTTCCGCTAGCCATAGATGGAAATACCCATCAATGGCTGTTTGCCGCAATCCGCTCTAGACTAGATGATACGTTAACCCTTTAGTTCAGAACTGCAGCTGTTGTCAGTAGTTTGGAGGCGACAGGGTTTGCGAATGGGAAACAAAATCTTTTATTTATGCCCTACCGGTGCTACCTCAAGTGGACGGAGAACTCATTATGAATCTCGTCAGACTTGATAACCTCAGAGGCAAATAAGGTGAAGGATCTTTATTGACTAACAGACGTCGATAGCCCCTTTAACGTTTTTACTAAATTTCACTAAATACTACCATGTCATTTTTACTTCAGAGTTCCTTTTCATACATTTGTGATAATTTTAGTTCGGCGACAACATGGACGCGACTAATATGTTTTGAGGATAAACTCCAATGGATATCTAGTTGCGCATATTACTCAAGTATCAGCGCGGTCTGGTGTTGCTAGCTGAATCTATTCTGATAACCTCCCACCACCTACAGAATGATCAGATTTTTTTATAAAGTAACGCGTAAGGTCCACGTAAACGTGTCAAGCAGCTCTAAGTTAAGCGTTATCCGATTTTCTGCAGAAGAATTTGGAAGTATCTAGAATGTAATGAATATGTGGATCTAGTTATATGCGAAGTGTTCAGGAATATTGGATACGCCGCGCGCGTAATTTTTCGTTCGGCAAGCGAACAATTTCGCGGCAGAAAAATCTCCGGAAGTGACCATTGCATGCAGCTGTAAAATTTAGTCTTCGTGCAAATTAAGCGACAACATTTCCGTGTTGTATCACGACAAATATCAACAAAAATACCCCATCGCCTGTCAAGGAAGTATTTAAGGTGTTATTTGTACTGATTCCCACCAAAAACCAATACTCTGCCTCTCGCATCTAAAGTTCATCTATAGTAGATGTGGTACACAGTTTTGTCTGAAAATACCACAGATCATATACACGTATATGTATGCCCATGCGTATACGCTAAAAATAAGGCTACTTTTACTGGAATACATTCTTCTATATAAACTTTTTGGTCAACGTTTATTAGGAGTCGCGGCCGAGTGTTTACGAGGGAACGAATTGCGCGACAGCGTGGGCAAACTTTATTCAACCACAGATGGAGGCTGAGTTTCACTTCTCGTTCAGTCCTTGCTGTATGACGCTGGCAGTGATGTAGGTCTCCTTGGCTGAGCTCTTTCTGGGCTCAACGCGTCCAGTTAGGACCGGGATGTTCGCTTTGACGCCACCCAGGGCAAATATGTTCTTCTAACTATACACGATGGTAGAGAAAGTAAGATAGTCGGTTTCTGGCAATCCAGTCGACCTGACATAGTTCCCATGTTGTGCGGTCTCACGAGACCGGCACAGCTATACAAGAGCCCACAAACAGCCAAATAACGCCGTTACCACTTAGAGTTTGAACATGTAGTGAATGCGTAGAATACGTTCTCTCGTACACTCTCGCGACTTGACGGCAACGTCAACGATGGCGACAGTGGTAACAGTTTGAGGCTCCCAATCGTGACGTTCTTTCTTTCTCCTTCCGTCAGCCTTGTACCCGGCCGGTACGCGTAGACTCGAAAAGCTCCCTATTTGAAGTGGCTGTATAATATAAATACATATCAAAACGTACCAATGTGATTGACTAAGCTAGGCTAGTCGCCCTGTGAAAGGTTTTCTCGACCTATTATTTGAGGACACAATATTGACCAGTCTCTATTTGTATATACGTGTAACGTTCAAGTAACTCAGATCGAAACGCGTTTTCCTCAAGTAGGGAACGGCAGGTCGACTACACGTCCACCGACGGATTTCAATCTCTTTTTAGCAGGATATTGGTGCGTTATATTTCGTTCATTGCTTGGATACATAAGTCGATTATTTTTTGTTAATAGTACTAATAAACGGCGTTTTTGTTCGTTAAGGTCGATGTTTTTTTGTTTTCCGCTAGTCCGAGGTGAAACATCTATGGACACAGCATGGCCGATGTGTACCAAGAAACCCTTCAGTAAACGTGCTTGGCTGGCAGTATCGTTGTGAATCTCGACCATAACATAAATGACGATCATCATCGCTTGGAACAAACCGCGAACAGAGTTCAGGAGCCCTTTCCCAGCGACCTCATCAAAGCACACCAGGTCACTACTGACCACGAAGTAGTAACTACAGACCGTAACAATGGTTCCGCGTGCGGTCCGAGTGTTCGGCAGAAGCTGGTCCCATCGTACCATGGATTCCTCCACCGTATTTTCAACCCGCCTGCATCAGCTGAGCCTCTCTAGATAGTTCTGCCTTCACCGCCGCCGTTGCTTTTGCAGGGCTTGTGCTATCGAAAGTCGCCAAACCAGTTATATCCTGGTCGTTGTTTCATTATTCTTAGGGAGTGAACTTCGTCTTGTCTGCCGTTTTGCAAGCTGGAATAGCATGCTAAGCACGATCGATGGTAGCAGAAGGTGGCATCGAAAAGAAACGCGAGAGGGACCAGGAACGGGACGAGCAAACCAGCGTGTGAACATTGGCCTTGTCCAATGACAGTGCGAGAAATAGCACAGGCAGCAGTGGCCAATAGATGACGCTGGTCGCTCCTCTGATCTAGAAGGCTCAGCTGGTAACACACCTCGCTTCCAGAGGGTTACTCTGTCCTGCAACACAGAACGAACGCCGTGTAGAGCTCGTATACTAAGGCAGCCCCTCTGTTTACTATAGTGGGGTTGATAATACGTGGTGTCCAGAATTGTCGGCGTGGGGGGAGGGAAAATAAAGGCAAGTTAAGCAACCCTAACAAGGAACAGACGGGCGAATGATTGTACATTTTCACTGCGTTAAACCATAGCATGTAGGAAGACACTTTTAATAGCAGAACGAATAATGGTGGACAAGACAGAAGGAAGGAAGATTAGGAATACGATAAAAGAGCTACCTAAGCGCACTCTTCTTAGCAGATCGTGCTGCCAGAAGAGCGGCTCAACAGTGAGCGTGTTTCCTGGTTTCGAACACAGTCTGTGTGTCCATTGTGAAACGTTGAGCTGTGGCTAACATTAGTAACAGCGTGCCTGTCAAATAGTGTCCTACCAACGTTCTATAACTGTTCGTGCTGGGATGAAGGGCACATTTTCTAAGAGCAAATCACGTATTTTGCTGCGCGGATCTCGAGGAGATAATAGTAGACACTGATGGATATCAAGCTAACTAACGTATTACGTGCTCTGAGTTTTATGTTTAAGATGACAAATGCCTCACTTGCCCTGCGTTTATTGTATTGCGACGGTGCTTGCGGCCGAACAGAACGCATTTTACTAGACATATCAACAAATAGTTATACGCTGGCGGCACCATAGAGCTAGCTCATGGACTGGTCTGATAGTTATTTGTCGTATTTATACAGTTTGTTGGTCCGCTAGGGGACAATTAAACGTCATTAGAATCATCAGCCTGTAGATTTTTATTGATAAACATTATCGCTATCAAATACGCAGCCGGCATTGCGAATGTCCTACAATAGTTCAATAGTATGTGTGATAATCTAGTAAGGCATCGGTCAATTCCGATTCCGATTGAAGGTGACGACGAATCTGTTTTAGGACTACGCTTTGATCGGCCTCATTTATTATACTATAAAACGTCATATTATGTTAAATAGCAATGTTTATGTCTCATTCACTTATTATCATCAAAGCTAAGTGTTTCACATAGAACACTAGCGAATCGCTCCCTCCGTCGTCATAATTGCAGTTAGTGGGAACGTTCTTCTGACGTGACGAGTGGGCTAGTGAATAGTCGTAATCGTTCGTGTTGCGGTAGCCACTGTGATCAGAATAGCTAATAGATAAAGCGACCACCGGTTACTTCATCAGTTATTCTGTCGGTGACCAAGCGTCGTCTTCCGTCATGGCAATGGCGGGCAACTCTTTCTCCTTAGGGGTCCTTACTTTGGGCGCCTGTAGGACTGTTGACGTTTCCTGAAGGACTATTGCATTGCTGTATTTTATGCCCCGTCATGATAGTATATCCTACGCCAACTACTACATTTGGCCAGCTTTCTGGTTATTCTTCTAGGCCAGCCATACCCCTCCCGATTAGGTTTCCGACGTTGTTGCTAGACTAAATTTCTTGTTGAATTTGTCTTAGGAAATAACAAAGAAACGAGGTTGACTGTTTGTGGCCTTGTTTTTCTACACTGAGAGAACTTCAGCTGTTCTTACATTGCCGTTTTGCCTAGATATGTAGAGTAAATTAAACCGAATGAGACCAGGGACGAGGTCAAATAGGGCTTGCTTTGGATGTGATAAAATAAGACCCATTTAGCGCCTTAGATGATCTAAACGCACTAAATGGATACCCTCTAAAGATCTTCGTGAAGTATACCATAGTGTCAGCCGTCAAAAACCGTGTCAGCTGTTTCTTTGTTAAATTGTTGCATATAACTATAACGATTTTCAAGTTGACAGATCGCTTCTAGCAGTAGTTCGTGAATTTATTATAATTATTTGATATTCAGACGTAGATCTGAGAACTTTTACTCGCAGTATCGTTCCCTTACTACATGTGTTCTCATAGAAAAGATCTCCGCGATTGTCGCGGTGCGTCAAGTTACGGCTTACAGCTCAAAAAGAACGTAGTTTTCCAACGTGGACTTGAAACGTTATCATTACAGCATAAATTATAAGTATTTCAACAGCTATTATTTTGGATTGCTTGATGCTTGTCGAATCTAACTCAAATTCAATTAGAAATAAGATTCGGACTTTAACAAGTGACAGCGTCTTTCGCAATGGGCTTTTTAAAAGACTTCTTTGAACAAAGACCAGGTTAAATGCCCAGTACGTCCCTACCCTCGTATTCGTTAACAACGACATAATGCTGCTCAGTCGGGCAAACGATGAACGAAAAGAGCTGACGTTCAGTGCTGATGACTGTAAGGCCTTAAAGACCATGTTCATGTATTCTCCGGCGTCACCTAAACCTTTACCAGTGCCTATCAACTCGTTTGCATATTGAATTGATCCGCAGACGAAGCGCCAAAGACGTCCAGCGAATAGGCACCACGTAAACTCAACCGGTGTTTTTACCAGGTCCATACTCTTCGTACGCAAAGCACAAGTATCGCTTTCAAATGCGGCCATGTATAGCACAATCTATAGCCAGCTGCTTGCGCTGTCCTGAAAGGTGCACACAATACACGAACTGTGAGCCTAAGACTAGTATATTTGTAGTAACGATGGCAGAAATCGAAAACGAATTGGTCCTTACTCGCAACGACACTCATGCACGTTAATTATCGGAAAACTTACAACTGTGTAAGGGGATAATACTAGCTAAAAAATACATCCATGAAGTTAGGATATTCCATCCATATCGATAAGGCCGAGTAAGATCATGACCAGTGTTTCGATAGAATCCTAATTTTGTAATATTCCCTATTTATTATTTATATTCCCTATTGGCTCGAGGACGAAACCATTTTCAAGAAACAAAAACGAAATCATTTTCTGCTTATCATTTTTGAAGTATGATCGTTGCCGGAACATCATTCCCAACTCTAATTTTCGCGTGAAAACCAGATTTGTCAAGCAACTGCTCCACTAGCACCTTTCTGACAGCAATGGTCTAAATGTCTCTAAAAAATACATTTTAGATATATCGCCTCGTTCAGTCTTTACTGGTAAATTTAGTTGGTTACTCTTCTAAGACTAATCGAGTCTGTTTTCTTTCGAAGCATAAGTGTAACAGAGTTTTTTTTCTTGAACAAATCCTCCGTCTTCGACCGTTCCTCTGTAATGCCACAGGGCAGCCACCATGATTACTTTGGGATCCTAGAACCAAAGGTGAACGGTACTAAAAGATCTTTCGGCCGACCCCATCTATTTTCGCTTTTTATTACACAATTTGATGAGTGTTTTTTTATCCTTTCTATCAGTGTACCGTGTTTCTCTCCTAGAACTTTATTTCACCAGTAATATTATATCGAATACGTGTGGGAAGTAATTATGTCTTTATCATTTCAAGATCCCATCTAAACGAAGTCCTCGTTCTATACAGTGACGAAGGACTAAACAAGCCAGGGAAGGACATAGTGTAAGCCACAAAACTGGGTTACTTTTCCCCATTGTCGATCCTCCTGGGACGGGCTAAAGACTAGCAGACGATCCTGTCCAAGACAAAATTCTGCCAGAAGTATTCAATAGCTAAAAGAGTAGAGAGGCAGGCAGCCCTAGCAACAGGCAGACCTTCGTACAGCCGTTTACCCAATCCTTCTTCACTCTTAACAGTTCTTCCATACAACAGTAGGGCGCTCCTTGCCATTGTCTGCTTAAAGACAGTCATGCTGTCTGCGCCTTCTCTCGTATGATTACCTCTGAAAAGAAACTTTCTCTTCGTCTCAGTACTTTTTAGTTACGCCGCATATTCGCGACTGGTTCTTCTTTAGCGTCAGAATATTATGAAATCCTTAATTTATATATATATATATATATATATGTATATTGTAAATGCGTTACCAAAGAAAGGCTTAACGGAATCTAGTGATGTGATTTCTTTCGACAACGTTCAAGGGTCAAACATCTGCGGAAATGTATTTTATATAAGGGATCTGTAACCTCAGACTTACACGCGCAGGCTACTTCGATTACATGAAAACTATATACACATTCGACGCGTCATTATGGTGACAGCGTCAAATAGTAGTAGAAAAGCTTTCAGGGAAAATTTTTTCCGACTTTCTGAAGGCGCATTCCAGCTGGACTCCTAGAGTGAATAGATGAGGCCGGCCCACACACAAGTTACATGTTCTGACCGCACCATGTTAGGCCAAGCAGAAGGATTTCGCGGGTCGCGGCAGTCGCACAACAGGCACAAGGTAAAAGGTCGTCTGGAAAGTGAAGATCGGTTGCACAGGCGATCGCGAGAAGATTTTTTTTCTGAAGTATGCGTTAGGGCTCAGTAGGACGGGTGAAAGCCTTGTTCTTAAAGTTTATATTTTATCAAACCATAACTCCCGCACAACGAAGAACGAATGACTGTGAGAGAATTTATGAATGCACTTGAACATTGTTGACAGGGTAGCAAGCATCAGATGGTAGGTAGAAATAAATTAAACCTCATTGACCGTACGAAGCATATAGTTATAAAGAGAAATTCTTGAAATGCTTACGGGTTAAGACATTGCAAAATAAATGGGTTGGTATCAAAAATTTCAGGGCTATGTGTCTCCCCTGACTAATTAAACGTCTATTAATTAGAGATTTCCGTTAACATATGTTCCTGCTTTTTTACGTGGATTCGTAATTACGACTCCGAAATTAAATAAATTACCCAAAAATAATTAGGTTAATAAAAATCTACCCCACTTAATGGGAATATTAACAAGTTTATGCTATTACATTTGTCGCCTTAATCTGGCCCAGCCGGGTTTTATATATATGATACTTACTAAGAAGATTAGTAACGTTCTGCTATGAATTAATGGATGGACTGCTATGAATGGATTAACTATGAATGTTTAATAGCCCGTAATAGAATTGGTAAGTGCACATAAGGCTAAATTTAAAACGTTGTGATTTTTGAGTCGCGTAAACGTAACGACAATTACTGGACCCTTATGAAGCTGCCACAACAGGAACGTCATCTACTGTTAATAATTACTTTACTGTTAATTATTTGAATTAACAAGGCCTGTCAGTATAATTGTGGTCTCATCGAAATATTTTTACCCCACGCGCTGATCACTGAGGTCGCTTTAACAACGTCAGCAGGCTGACTGGTTTTACCCCCCTGAGTTTAACTAGAGGGTATATTGCGAGTCTATTTTCAGCCGCTATATTTACGACCATCGTTCGATGTATTTTGGCGTGTATCTTTGATTGAGCTTTTTCCTTTAAGGAAACTTACCGTATGACATCTTCTATACTTCGAGTTTTCTCATACATTTTGTGCGGTGTTCACTGGGTTTGCCGGAAGTGGGTCTTCGTGTATGTGTATTGCAAACGAATTTCAGTCGGAAGACGATATAAACGTTTTTCTTCTCGAAATAGGGATAGCAGAGATGGATTTACTTTGATGTTAACCGATACGAGTAAGCCAGTTTGCATTTTCCACTAACTGTAATCCTAAATACCATAACACTATTTACACTCCACACACACATTGGATTGTCGAAAAAATACTGACCGTTTTTAAATTAAATATTAAAACAAACACTTTTTCTATTTCAAAAGAAAATTACTAAGTACGCGGCATTTTGACCGATAACTTTTTGCCATTTTTCTGCCAACATCGTAAGCTTAAAATATTTGAAATTTCCAAACGAAAAATTTGTACAGGTGATTCTTGAATCCCTCAATTCTCATTCCCCCTTTAAAATGGCTAGACTTCGTTGCATTTCTTCAGAATTCTTTTGCGTTAATTCCATTTGGCATTCAAATATGTAGCGAGCATTTTCTATAACCAGCTCCCTTTAAATGGCTTAAGAGTTTTTGGCGATTCACGTTGTTCCTTGGCCATATCGTGGCCGTTTGCACGTCTGGTTTAACTTGCATAACAAATTTAGTACTTTGTTTTTCTGTAACTGGCCGGCCACTACGAGGAGAACTTTTTACATCGAAAATTTCGAAACAAGGACCGTTTCTTCTGATAACTCATCTTGACCATACGCATCAGAAATTCTTTTATGGGTCTGGGCAGTATTTGCGAGCGCAGCCTTTAATACATGGACCTTTAAAACCATTTAGTTAGAAAAAAGATAATACTTTTTCAACGTACCAATACGTCATGTATGTTTGATATTTTAGTATACTAAATATTGCCTCGACTACCTGAGGAAAAAATCGGCGAGATGATCTCGTGCAGGAGGACTCTAGAGTTTTCTGGAAGTTCATCGAGACTCATTCATGTGGAACTAGCCACTAAAGCTAGACATAATATTCGGTTGCGCAATAGAACGGCGTTCTCCAACGTAGCTCTCCGTATTTCCGTAAGCAACAACATTCATCCATCCAAACATAATACTCCTGTTTTCTTTACCTAACAAATAGTTGCTACTTCTCTGACTTCAATAATATATATTTATAGCTCTGGCAAAGCAGAATAGCACTATAAAATGCGGTGCTTCTAAGGTGTTCGTGTACAGATCAGTCACAGTTAAATTGATAAGCTTCCAGGTATCGTAGGAATGCACAAATTGCCGTTGCCTGTTTGTGAGCTGGTTGTCGATCGATCAATTTGACCGTTTTCTATATATAGCTTGTTACAGCTGACAACGATAACGTAATATATGTAGTACATGTGTTCGCGCTAAGTTCTTAATGAAATTTATTGACAAAATGCGCAGACAGAATCGCGCTCCTTATCTAATGCCACTCACTGAACGTATGCATGTGACACCTAGTGGAACCGAACCGTTTTATTAGGAACAGCTAAACACAGACACTAATCAGACAGGTCATAAATTACTGGTATCAGAGGCAACTCGGTTTTTTAATACAGGGGGGGGGGGGGGGGGTAAGCGTCTATCCTCTGGGTGAGGCAGGCAGCCGAACAGCGAGCGGGGTAAGCTGATAGCGGTCACGCCCAGGTTGAGACCTAGTTAGTTGTAGCCTAATGTACTATTGGATATTTGTCTCTGGCTTCTCATTTTCAAGGGCGTTTCGCTAGACCACACCTGAAACTGGATGCTAGCGGACTCCCATAGTGGGGTACTTATTGCTAAGGTCAGTGGCACCACATCCTTCGACTTCGAGGTAATCAGCAGTAGAGGTGAGGAAGTACACCGTGTTGTCGCTGCTGTGACCCCATCTAAGTGTTCCTTTTTCATTGCGTCGAATTGGTACTTTCTTTTATAGTGGTCTTTTTTAACTATGGTTAGGGAAGACGCCATTCAAAGACTCTTTTGTTTCATCCCAATCCTAATACGTTTACATTGGAAGTTATAGCACGTTAAGAATAAAGATTGGAGCACGCTTGTCTTCACGAAGCAACAGTCTTGAACCTTCAGTGTAAGATTTCGCGGTAGAACAGATTAGTAGGAGCGAAGTGGATCGTGGACTGTCAGGGCCGGGAACTGCGTTTACAGAACGAGCTGGCGAGCATCTACCAAATGACGATGTTCAGTGACGACGTGAAATTTCAAACAGAAAAATAAGGCTGACCTAAACCAAGGCTACTTGAACTGCACGTGGGGACTATTAGATTAGTAGACTATTCTGCATTATTCTTTCCTGTGTTTTCCTCGAACTTAGTCAACGGCACATAAATATTAGAAAATTGTTATAAATAAAAGACGTATTCCTATGCCCATTAGCCCTTCAAGAAATTTAACAAGCAAGTTTACGGTGTTTACAATTGCCGTTCTATCCAAGACGAAACGTACCCCTGTGTTCGAAGTAGTTCCGCTCACATTTAGCTGTACCAAATTGGCAATTTCCTCTTAATCTCTTTCTTCTAACCCGAATGGACTTCGACCGCAACGAGCAACTTATGGACCAAAAATAATCTACGCCTTTTTTTTGACCAATTCTTCGAATCCAAAGTGACAATATTTGTAGAATTGTCTGTGGAAAGCTTGGCGTCTCGCAGCGAATAGCTATATGGTCAAAAAGATTGCTGGTCCCCTGCTCCTCACGACGAGACAAATCCAAAGCTATTGGATCTTCTATGTAGCTATGTGTAAAGAAACATGAACTTTAATCGCTAAATACACAACGGCATATTGCATAGCTTCAGTAGGGCTTAGCGGTGAAAAGCAGAAAGTTCTAGGTTTGATCTGAAAAGTCAAAAGTGATGTGGGCAGCTTTCTTTCTTTCAACTTCTGAAGTGTTGTCGGCTGTTAGATAAAAAGAACATTTTCACGTTATATTTTAAAATCACGCCTGAAGTTTTTCATGGATTGTATAATATTACTGTAACCGAAATATCTACAACGCCGAGACCCTTTCAACAGTATATTTTTGCACACACTAATAACTTCTGTAGATTGCAATGAATTATACAATTGTACTTAACAATGGCCCATACAAAGTAATAAGTTGACCCAGTGTGATTAATTTAATGTCGGCTTAGGGTTCAAGAAAAGAAAAAAAAAAATTCATCGTACGCACGAAAATTAAAGATTGCCTTCCGTCGTTTTCGTACGATGGCCCAACTAGGTTTACGACACAGTTCGTCACAGGATTTTCAGTTTTATGACTAGGTCGATAAAAAATTTCGAAAATGTGTCACTTTTTACGAAGCCTTGAAACGAGAAAAGGTAGATAAATGCTATTATCAAAAATTGTATGCGACATACTACACCAAGCAACCAGTGCCATATAACGCTCCTGAAACTTCCATTGAAAACCATATATGTGCTTCAACTCCTACGACTGCTCCAATTTTGCCTACAAGAGAACATCAGCGGCTTGAAACTTGTGGCCTGACTAACCCAGTCAAATACGTTTACTACATAGATGTAGTAAATATAAAAAAAAAAATACTTTCCCCCAATTCTCCGTCAACTTACCTAGTAAGAAAATATAGGTAAATCGCGCTTGCTATTATCATCTGTTTTTATCCCAGCTGCGAACAGAAGATTCCAATCGACTGAGCTCTCCTGTGATTCAAGCCGTTATGAAAGGGGCAAACCCGTTTAATTTCATGCTGAAGTCAACAAAACTGACCAAAACCGCGTCTACTGATCAGTGTATACAGATGCTAAGTGACAGATACACGGCCATCAAAAAGGTGGCAATGAGTTCTTCACAAACGACTCTACCATACCCGCTGAAGTAGGGACGAAATATAAATAGTTTTCACGATGCGTCGTTTGCTCAATCATAGTAATAGCGTCTAACGTATCTGAAAGAAAAGCTCGTACACTTTTTGTATCATAATATAATATAACGCAACATACTAAATAGTGTATGTCAGAGGCAAATAACTGTGCAGAGTCATGCAAATTTCATCGCAGAAGAGCCCCTTCCACACAATAATAATATAATACAATATAAGATAGTATAATATAAATAGAATAATATATCTTTTGCCTTTACTAGATTAACACGAGGTTAACCTCTGCCTAGCAATGTCTAACAGGCCTAGAGAAGCTGTTGGCAACAGTGACACTACACAGGGGCCAATAAGGTCACACAAGGACCACTCATATATATTTTTGGAGATTAAGCTATGCTAAGGTGATTCCGGCAAGAAAGCCGGAATAAAATTTCCAACGTTGAGCGTTGGAGTTACCGTCCGAAGCTGAATATCTCCCTAATAACTTGATCGATGCCATTAGAGGTAGCCTTTTGCACAGGCCCAAGAAAACCATTGTCTTAATGAAAATAAATGAAATAAATGAAAATAAAATCTCCGTCGCAGGCGTACTTTATCATTACACTAAGCTCGTACCCAGTTCAGCCGGACTTACCTTAAGCAATCCCCGCTTGCAGGCCTTAAATAGTTGAATTCAATTTTTTTCCAAACTCCCATTCAAGAACTGCTGCCGTATAAGCTTGTTCGCCGAATCTATGCTTAAAGGCTTCCGGGACTAGTTTTTCAGGTATTTTTACCTCTGCTAATTTGTCCTTGCAAGTGTTCTCCTATGCCTCCGAGTATGAGGACAACCGAAAACCTACCGCGTGAAAGTTCTGCGTACGCAATGGCGTTTGACATTGATCGGTTGTTTGAGGGCTCAAATATATATTAAATATATAAAGATATATTGCTCTACCATTAAGTTACGCAAAATAAGAACGAGCTACTTGTATTGAAATGCATACGCCCATCATGCGCTGGCGTCCTCTATGACAAAAGCAAGGCAAAGGCTTAAAAACAACTCCGTTCTGATGTATACTAGGAACACTCAAGATCCTTCGTTGATGTTGACCCTTATCAGCTTTGATAAAAGTCAAGAGAATCTCTTGCATAGAAATGACAGTTCGCCAACTCGGACGTATTTTTTTGGAACATTAGGTAACCAGGAAGTGAAAGAGCAGAACAAATAGTGATTACCGTTTCATTCCGCAAAAAACGTTCTGTCTTGACGAACGTGCGCAAAGAACTGTTGCCCAAGTGGACTTTGGCCTTATTCATTTAAAATCATCAACTGGCTCTACAGAATTTAACTTGACGTAAGCTATACGTGCATTCTCCATGTTGCTTAACCTAGTCTGAATGTTGAGCTCACATCGCTTCGAATCTGTCACCCTGATCACCACAAGTTAGAGCTCATAACACATACTCCGTACAAAAGGATATTCAGCCAACTGTATATTACGTTAATAGCGAGTGCGTTTCCTAATCACCGGAAAAGCACGGAGCAACAGAACAGACAGATACAGCGTGTCGAGATATTTACGCGGTTCAAAGTATATGCGCGCGTTTCAGAAATGGACCATATTCAAAATGACTCATCTGTTTTTCTGCTCTGTAGTTCCCGAAACAAGGCATATAGAACAGTAAGCATCATAACATACTACTAATACATAATTTAGTTAGCTTATTATTTAGTTAATTACTTAGCAGTTACTATCTTATTCTCTGGTGACGATGCCTTTCCCGGCGCCAGAGTTCTTAGACACCCCTTCCGACTGTGTGTAGGTATTGGGCCACCGGAAAGGTATTGATAATTTTCGGCCAAAATTAAAGCAAATATTTAGTTATAGTGTACTTTTTTGGTTGATGACCTACTGTGGTCTATCTAACAACACCGTTACCCTATCAGTGTAAAACTTCTATGACACAAATTGCATCCGTCCTTTAATTATTCCATTACTATATGTCCAAATGAACACGGTAAAGAGAGATGTTCCGCTGGGTCGCTTATGCTACATCCGGGTTATAGCGCGGATGCACTGAAATTTTCCATACAGATTTTCTCAATCGTTGTTGGATGTCTAAAGATGTCTGGTATTATCATGACATAATTGGTTGTGTGCTATAGAGGCCCGGACTATTTCGTCACGCAGAAGCAACGCATGACTCCACCCAGCATGTAGGATCGCTTTCTTTCCCGCTAAGCTGTCTTTTTCTATTTGCGCGTCACTATCGTATATGGTCCACTTTTCCTTACCCGTGATCAACCAAACGTCGCGGATCGAAATACAATTTACTAAGATTTTCTTAAGTTAATTCGTGTCGAACCTAAACATCGAGCGTTTTCTCGGCAGTACTATAACTACCAATGTATTAGTTCAACTTTCATGAGTTTTTTCCCGTAAGTTACATATCGAAAGTCGTAGAATGGAAGCGACCGAATCACTTGTGGGTCATTCTTTCGGATCACGCGCCCCAACCGTAGACAGTGTAGATTTTTGTAGGCCTGAATAGCATTTATACCTTTATTGTTGCAAATATATATATATATATATATATGTATGTTCACAGAAATTTCACTTAACTCTATAAATGCACATCTCCAACGATTTTAGCGTACTTCTACCAAATTTCGGCTTTCAAGCGACATCAGCGACGCGATTCATAGAACAATAAGTGATTTAGCTAGAAAAATACTAGCCAGTACTTTTGCAATAGCCCCATGTATATACCCCGAAAAATCGAAAGAAAATATAGAATATATTTTTAACGGAAACGTAAAATTGACACAACAAAAAGGAAAGACACACATATCTATACAATCATGTTATTGTACTTGTATGCACTACTACTCACTAGACGTACAAATATACGCTCGCTTGTAATGTTACATTTTTATGTTTGATGATGAGATCATCCGGCGAAAGATTCACCGTCCCTTCCAGGCATGGCAGACACGTCGGTCTAAAGCTTGCTGAGACACTAGGCACTGAGGTTTCTTTCAAATGCTCTATATTCATATATAATGCTTCCTATAGCTTACCCGGCTCATCCATATGGACAGTAGATGGGCGTGTATGACGTCCCACAATGGCGAAGCGACGAGATTTGGGTGATGAAACGAACTCGGTATTCTCGCTCCTTGTAACACAGACGGGCCGAAATAGAACGAGAGTTGCCCTTTGGCTGCTATATTTGGCGGGCAGTAGCACTTCCTGGGTCTCCGCGAGGCCAGCAGGTCAATGGCATCATAAATCCTCTTCACAAGTGCCGATACCTACCTCGCTTTTGGTGGATCTGTTTGTGCCCTAGGCCACGCTAATTTCAGTCCGTTGACCAGCCTCGTACACTTTGTTATATGCCAGGGTATCCAATTTGTCTACAACCATCTAAAGTAGAAGCAACATCATGTCAAAACGAGAGTTATCCATACGCAAAACAGCGAAGTCAAACAATAATAGGGTCTGCTAGACATTTCCAAAATTAATAACCTACCTATAATTCGAGACGAGTTACCTAGTAATCAAACTATTCAAGTGTACGATACTGCCGTGGGCCACCGTAGCATTATATTTGCGCTGTAGCACCATATGAGCTTTCATATATTCTAAATTATCATCTATAGAGTTTTTCGATTTGAATCGATTGAAGAACTTCCGATTTCCACTACAGTCCCGAAACCCTACAGCAAATGATCTTTCGGCGACCGGTGATCTTCCGATGTTTCGTCCAGAGAGCTCTTCCGCGTCGCATAGCGCTTTCGTAAAATTTGCCCTATTCAATTGTTGCTTTACGAGGACTGTCCTTGACAAGGCCCATTTGACAAGGAAAAAAATTAGCGGATCACAGTTCGTTACTAAGCCGAATACACTGGGCAAACTTGAAGGGAAAGAAAAGGGAAGCATATACTCGGCGAGGTAGTCCCACGCGAGTTCACATACATCACAACATCAGTGATAGGTAGCACTGTTTTACACATTTAGCTATGGTCAGATGAATTCATGTTCGAATCCCGCTCGTCCAATTCCTGTTGCCGTTTTCATAGTGGACTATTAAATGAATAGGTTCTAATAATAATTTAATGTACAATAGCGGTTCCTTGGCATAATTACTTAAACTAATTATTATTTTCAATCGGTTTCAGCTTGGTGAAAAAGTAGTGTCCGTTTTGGCCCAATAAAAACAGCTATTATGAATTTGCCGCTATTTTCTATAACGTTATCTAATTTTTTAACCAATTCCCCTCCTTCCAGGGATTCCAGAGAATTTTGCATTAAAAAATTAGTCCTGTCAGGAGGTTATACTTTCTTGATTGTCAAACGTACTATTACGAACTTTGGTTGGAAAAAAATTCCGTCTGCTGGGGGTGAAGATTTGAAGATTACATTGGATGTAAAAGAACCTTTTAGCCAGGCTCTTATAACACAGTTTTAAGGACTTTTCCGTGCGGTCTGGCGTTGCCACGAAGAAAGATCACTGCTCTTTGTGTTGAGGGTCCTATCTGTTGAATAGCTTCGCTTCCTCGTCCATCCACGGACTCTTGTTGACCGTCTTGTACTCTTCAATTATTTTCCAGTCTATTAGACCTTTCCAATTCCACTAAAGAGAAATCACAGTCCGAATCCTGGTGGAGATCTGGCTTAGCTTAAGGCTAGGGCGTATCGTTCCTATTTCGTGACGCATAACAGTTTTGTGGAAAAATATAATTGAGGGTTCATGATATTTGTAGGGGACAAGATGTTACGTTAGGAGGTAACGAGTAGTTTTGTCACCTTCACTTAGTTCATTTGTGCCTAATTTTTGAATAAATTCCATCGAGTAACCGTGGCTGCTAGTCGTCCTGCGAACGTAGTTAGCCTTCTTGATTAGTGAATTGATCACCGTACGCGGTTTTCATAGACTTGGCCAAACCGAGTAAGGTGCATCGTGTGTGTTATTGTTACACCTGGCCAACCAACGATCAGTTATCGAGTCTTCACTGTACCCGAAGCAAATATTCTGATAGGTTTTTGACTTTGAGAACAGACGAAATAAAATCGGTATCGTAAACACACTCGTAACTCGAAATAAGTTTCTATTTAGCATGCAGAAAAGTTCCGATGACCTTACTAGAGGACCGGATATAGAAAACAGAACAGCGAAGATAAAAGAATGTATTCGAAAATATCTAAAGTTACTTCTTCATTAAGCCACTATTAAACTCACCAGGACGTTAGAAGTTATGCAAGAAAAGCATCTATTGTGATTTGGGATGTCAATTAGTTTATACTATACGTAAGTTTGATAGTTGCTCTTCAGCTAACCCTAGTACGTTTCGCTAATGTAATTGGTTACGTTTAGTACTGGTATGTATGTAGTACTAGTATGGAACTGCGAAGTGCCGCAAGTAACACAGATGTCAAAAGGAATATGATGTAAATTGTTAGATGTTTCGTCATTCTTCGTTAGTCAATCTGGAACCGCTGAGAAGCACGAAATCTTCGAAATGAAGCTTGTCTGCTTTCTGAAAAAACTGTTTACTTAAAAAAATAAAACTGATCTTGTAAATCACGATCGATTTTCAATAAATATATTATTTTTATCTGAGCGATTGAGAAGGGGCTGTTGTTTTTTTTTGCTGTGTGTAGTAGGATGGGTCTCGCTGCCTCTCTGGCCATGTCAAGGTTTAACGTTATTTATTACGAATAGAGCTCGTTCGAATGAAGCAAAACAAACTTTATTTGGTCAATATTCGTTTGTGCTTCTGTGCCTATTGCTGTACACTTGCACAATTGTAATATAGAGAAGGCCTTACGTGTGTCATACTGCGTGTCATGTATACTATGAATCGTGTCAAGGCTCAGATTTGACGGAAACAAATACGATAATATTTGAGATAGGGCGTCTTTAAGGTAAGTGAAATTTCTGTTAAAAAAAATCATATTACTTTGCGACCTTTATACAGTAAGGGCACAAATGCTTCCTCGACCTATATACAAATTAGGGAGAAAATTAACGAAATTATTTTGAAAGGTAACAAACGCCGGCACGTAAGTAACTATTATATTGCTAAGGAATTAAACCGTTTGAAGAAAGATAGCCGTCTACAAAAAATAAAGCTCGATGCACGAATAGACGCTGAAAAAGAACTTTAGTCAATCTGATTTCTGTCTGCGAAACTCTCTAGAATTGCAACACAATCAAGTTGAGTTAATTACGGATGGTGGAAAGAGGATCACGTACGACAATTATGTACAGATAAAGAAAAGAGAACGGACTTCATAAACTGTGCCAAAGCCCAAACTGGCGCCAAGGAAGGCAACGCTGTGCATGAATTTCCTCGCCTAGAAGGATAATTCATTCGGGTCCCTGCCGTCAACAACCAACAACATTACAACAATCTACGAAAACAAAAAACCAGCATTGGTGAACGGAAGAAGCGTACAATACCAGACCACATATATCGTTAGTTACCTGGCAGAAGTTGAGGCAACTCGGATGGACGATTTCCATTTGTCCGCCGTATACCCTCAATCCTAAACAATAAAACTTAGCTGTTTCAGTCTCCGCAGCGCTTTTTTTAATGATGTTTATTTAGCTTCAATGAAGGGATGAAAAAATCTCTTGTCACGGTTTCTCATTCAAAAGCTAGAAAATAGACAGAGGGTCAACTATCAAAATGGCGCATACCTAATAATTTCATTTTAGAACATTAACGAATTACTTTTAGCTTAAAACGATCAGTACTTCTTCTTCGACAACTCATTACCTAAGGAATATGTAGCAAACTAAAGGCCGCAACGTGCAACTATAAATAGACCGAACCGAATTGACCCCCGATCCATCTCTGGCCCTGGTCAAATCCATCCATAATATCGACGCTTGTCTGCATAGCATATATCCGTGAATAGGAAGCCGGCCTGATAATAATGGTCTAATAAAAGCGGAAAGTTTTTAACATATGTCGAAAGCGGACATGGAACGAACGCCTAGAATCGATTATTCGTTCTTACCCAACTGAGTGACAACACGTCTTTCGCCGCAAACCAACTATAACGTATCTACACATTCTACGTATACAGTATACAAACCTGCCTTAAGCGTCAGCTTAGCTTATCCATAAATACTACTTCGTGCTCATTGAGGTGCTTAGTTGAGGGCTGCAAGCGTCACGGCGCGTACATGTCCATAACAGGTTCAAGTTGGGGAAAAACGTACATCACTTGAACGTACGGTGACAGGCATCACGTACCTCATACACATTGCGGCTGGCCCACGTACAAAGAGTGGCTTCTTGTATGTTAACTCAAGTAGCGACAGAAGCTGTATAAAGGCCAGCACGAAGCGGGTCGATGCGCGTAACGTCTACGTATTGTTCCGCTAATACATTAATATTAGGGGACCAACACGTTAGTAATAATAGGTGATTTCTAGGCTATCCAATTTACATAGTAGAAAGGTAAACCTGTCAAAGCGAAACGCGGACCGTGTTAGCTTGCCATTTGAATTATCTCTGTCACTGTGGAATAAATAGTTACCGTTAAGTAAAATGGCAGCTAACAAATAATCGATAAGCTGTTTGCT
This sequence comes from Varroa destructor, assembly GCF_002443255.2. Taxonomy (NCBI): domain Eukaryota; kingdom Metazoa; phylum Arthropoda; class Arachnida; order Mesostigmata; family Varroidae; genus Varroa; species Varroa destructor. The sequence goes on along the minus strand of NW_019211457.1, from coordinate 23,534,901 downwards.
TCCATTATGAAATGTAACATTTTATACGCTTTTATAGGTAAGTTAAAAATGTATAGCTTATAACCGTGCTGATTCAGGCATACTGTGTCGGATCTGCATGTGCAGATGGGGCTACGTCTCGTCTTTGGGTTTGTATGCTAAGTATAAACTATTTTCGGATAAGTAAAGATTAAGTACTCCAACTGTAACTAGATTAAGTGCCATGTATGAATATCATGCTTTTATAACAAAGCTTACAAACTACATTCTGTCCAACTCATTGACTGGCCTGAATGTAGACACACCTACTCTTGAAGATTTTACGTTTGTCATAATTTCTTTCCAGCACTAGGCCGGTTAAACTGATTATACGAGCACATAGAGACTGCTAGTGCACGCCATGGAGGTGTTTTTATATCACCCGCAGTTATGATGAGGCCTTGCGACTCTTTGACATAAACACATATTTCCAGGTGTCTCTGCCCCTGTATAATTGTCAATTCGATGCCTATTTGCGCTTCGTCTACGTCGCTATGCTCGATGTCTGCGTAAAATATAGAGAACTTATTCAAGAAGCGTCGATCTGCATCCCGCACGAGGGGCGGTGAAGCTGATGATGAGGCGCTGCCGCAGACGGGTCTCTCACGTCCATCTGCTGACCCTTCATTCAGAGCCAGTTTTTTAAAATTCTAGATGCAAAGTTCTTTCCGCCGCTCATTTCTCTCAACAGTCGAGTCGAAGCAGGAAAAAAGTTGTCTGAGCTCATGGTTGGGATGATACACATGATCACACAACAAAACATTGAGTGACTCCGTAACCGAGGGACTTCGTTCCTCCGATGGGGATAAGGGCGGCGACGGACGCTCCAGGCAGTACAGGCCAGCAGCGCGAACAATAGAGCGTGGACGCAATGTGTTTTCCGGCTGAATTTTAGTCCGGCGAAGGAGAGCTCTTTTTGCCAGCACAACCTTCACTAATGACCCCACGACGACCTCAGGGCAATAACGTTGTGAACTGGGGATCGACCGGTGCACTAGTTAGAAAGAAATGCTTGAAACTGCAATGGCGATTGTTGGGGTAATGATGCAGCGCCGAGACAAAACGAAGCGGTGTACTTCACAAACGAGCATTGGCTTCGGACGTGTGCGTGTGTAAACATTTTCTAAGAAGGTAAAAGGTGGTAAAATTGTCAACGCTTTCATCTGCCCTGTTGGATTTCAATTTGTTCAAAGTGATGGGCCGAAACGGTAATGGACGCCCGCCATAAAAAGACGGTGCCTGTCTTACTCGCCTGCTTCCACAGAATATTCTCAGGTACTCCGAGCAGACGGTATTGTTCAGTTAGCTAACAACAGTAATTTCAATACTTATTACATGTCGAAAAACAGTAGTACAAGTAACACTATGGTTTCAATTGTCTTATGAGGCTAAATGCTACAGCTAGAAATGCACGTTTATAGTTGAAAAGTAAAATTATGACGTAAAATAAATTCAGTTCTACACCTTGACCGATAATATAATTTATAATCTATAGTTGTTTTTAATGACAACTAACGTTTAGCTGCGTTGCATGACACATACACACCAAAATCATTGCATAGGTTTTCCATCTTTGGTCTTTATTCCACCGATTTCGGGGAAATTTTAGGAATCGACTAGTTTTTTACCAAAGGAAGTTCCAAAACTGCAATTGCTATTGCAGAAGAAGGCACTTACCTTTAGTTAGAGAAAGACGATTGCTACTGAACCAGAACCGAACCTTAGGTAGCAAGCCGGCTTACTTGCAAAATTCGAGCATGTGCAATGATTTCGAGAAATAACAGTTTGGTACGAAGCAAAAGAGTAGGCTGGATCTATTTATAATCATTAAAATACGGTTATCGGAGAAACATATTGCCTCTCTTGATTCTACAAGCGCGTCAGAACGCATTTATGACTCACGCTGATGTTGATAAAATCCGTTCTGACAATGTTATTGTCAGAGCGGATTAGCAAACATTTAATTAAAACTCTATGCTATCTTGAGTTGACGCTTCTGGAACGCTTCCAGAGGAAGGATCCCCCAGCCTCCCTGGTCTCAGAGGCCAGGACAAGCATTTTACTCCAGAAAACATATCCATCAGAGCAGAACGTACGAAAAAAAACCTGTCCATTTACTTCGTAGTGGTAAGAGCGTATGAAAAATCTTTATGAAGTTACCATCGATGTAACCTAGCCTGCAGTAAGTTTATACTGGCGTTCGTCATAGTGGAACAAGTTCAACTGATGATGGGGAAACAGCGGAATATTGTTTCATAATCAAGCACACTAATACTAACTTCAAAAGACCACCCTGAATTAAATGAATTTTGTAACAGTAGCTTGTTGGCGAAATTGCTGAGAACTTTTTGAGGTGTGCTGTGTTAAACACAATGACGCTTAAATGCATATCTGTAAATTTACTTTAAATAATGCACACATGTCACAGAAATACAAAGTTACTTCTCTATTTGCCTTAGTTGACTCCTCGCAAAATCTGAAGTGTTCAAATTAATTTTTAAGAACCTCTGCTAGTTCTGCTAGCCAGAAGTAACACTAACAATTACAATTACAAATAACAATTACATTTATGGTAATAGTAACTAGGTTCCAATCCGCCTTAGGTCGGCTCGTTTATATATACTACTCCGCTTTATCGGTGACCAAAGCGAAGTACTTGTTGGAACTTGCTCCAACTCTTTAAACCTAAACCTGTTCGCTTATTCGGATATATTGCAATGCAATCAATTACAAACCGCCAGATCATTACTTATCAAGAGAATATAATACGCAGTGAGACGACTGGTTAAGTGTAGATGCGGTTAATGGCTCGAGTTTGGCAAAAGTCACGCAAGTTAAATATGGTTATTTTTCAAGTTTGATAAGTTTGTGGGACTGGTCCCATTTCCCTTAGGTATAACCAACGAGAAGAACAGCCAGCGCGTGATCACTGCGCACCTGACGAGAAACTCTGTTATGGTCGTAATCGGCTATCTATCTTATAGTTACTAATTATATATTATGCATACGCGACACTGTTTTTTTTTTCGGCGAGCAATCGGATTGCCATAGTCTGTATGATTAGTATAATTCAATCCTATCTGTTCAACTGTGTACGGCTATCTACGTAGAATATCGGGATGCAAAAGGCATATATACACCATTGCGCCGCCTGCATTTAACAGTATATTTATATTAATAGACTCAAAAAAATAACAATTACATTCTTAAGTTAAGTAGCCACGCCTCCTCGCCGTGCATGGCGCTGGCACGCACTCTGGCAACAAAAGTATGGTATGGCGACGCTATTATTATTATAGTGCCGCGATCGATGTGGTGGGTTTTTTTGAGTTGACAATAGAGAAATACTCGATATTGTAGTTTATATAAAGTAAAAGTATGGTTCTTGCTATTATCTGCTCGGCAGGAGGCCGGACCCCACTTCGGTCCCCTGGGCTAGGGTAACCATCTGCAAGTAAGATCCAATTTTGTCACAAACAATAAAGCAACATGGGCAAAAGACAGAATCTTCCACTGGTGATGATCCGGACCGCGAAGCCGACCCAATCTACGCCATAACTTCATGTTCTAAAACTGTCGTAAGCGGATAAGTAGCATAGTCATGACATTTTCTCATTGACTTTTGACGTTGCTTTAAATGCGTATATAGGGTCGTGGGACGAAATACATATTACACTTTATATGTATATACATAGTTTTACCAAGAATATAACATTTCTAAAATAGATGCTTACACATACTTATTAATTTGATTCAAGTTAACAAAGTCAGCGGCGAAACACGTTGGCCTGTCGAATTTTATTTGAAAATAAAGTGTTATACTGCTTGATCCTTGACCGCTAGCCGAAGGAAGCGCGCAATTTTCAAAGGGTATTCTCAGTTTTGTTAGTTTTTACTCGGATATTCCAATGATGAAGCAAGCCGACAGCAGCAAAACAAAACAAGGAATTGAGCGAAGTCATTTTACACTGTGTGTGTTATAAGAGAATAAATTTAGGTCTGCACCTAGAACTCGCGGTATATTAGATAAAGCATCGTATTAGAAACAGCGAGCACCGTTACGTCGGACAAGTTCTAAACACGTTTGATAAACTCTGAATACGAACTGCTTAGGACAAAGCTATTGATTGTGATCGGGAAAAGCTTACAATGTGGTCTTTTCTTTGTCCCCATTTCAGGTTGATATGAGCCATATGATTTTTGCATCCGTTCAACTGCAAGGAAACAGGTCCACCATGATTGCCACCAACGTCGTGTCACTTGTTAAGAAGGTAAGCTTTGTCGACTACACGAATACATGTACAGCTTCCATGAGAGCAGATTCACAATGGGAAAAATCACTTCTCCATGCACCGTTCGACTAGCTAAGCTAGACGCTATTATAGAAACCATCACAGACGAGTAGCAAAGAAAGGTGCTTAAATTGCTCAAATGAAAAGAAACACAGGTGGAGCCTGTCTAACACGGTCTTTCATATTATACGTTAAGGACAAATTGGTAGCGATGGTATATTTCAGGCTGAAAGGAACTTCAGGTTTTAAAAAACTAAGAAAAATCACTCCTGTTGTTTAACTAGACGCCATTATTGAATGCCCTTGAGGCTGGACCCTTTTTTATATTAGAAAAATGCCTTGTTTTTTTGCAGTGTATGCTTAATTTCCATGCTCCCTTGTTTTCAAAAATTTCAGCATCTCTGAATGCGTCTTGCTGAATGAAGGAGCTATTAGCAATCCTCTTTTTGTCGGCTAGCCATTATTCGTAAAGGACAAAAGGACAAAAGGAAGGATGCTTATCTATCAAGAACTGTTCTTCTTGAAAATTTAGCTTATCATGCAAGGTACGATCGAATCGAGGTACCAGCGAGGGCGTACGACCTACGCATATCCTTAAAAGAGATCAGCTTCATAAACTACCAATGTTACTGTTTTTCAAAAAACTTATTTAGAATCATCAGAGCAACATATAATTTCTAGGAGACGAAGCCGTACGAGGCTGACCTAAATGTTTCACTAGTATCGCTTTTATCGTCTTTGCGTGGTTACTGGTACATGTACACAAAATGAAGGGGTAGCTGTTGTCAACTGTAGTTTACATGAAATCCGCATTTTCTAACTTACTAACACACTATTTCTAGAGTCGGGGGATCATCTGCATAAAAATGTCCACTTAAAATATGTACTTACAGAAAAGTATATGGGCCTCTGCGTATACATTGCTAGTGTAATACTTACACATGTTATACTTAACTATTTGAACTATTGTTCTTATGTCACCATCTCTAACCGGAGGCTCAGTGAGGGCCACAAAGTACGCACAGAGGATAACCAGGATACTCAACCTAGCTTTAGCACTATAAGCCTTAATGTCTCTTTCGTGATCATTACCATGCGTAAATAATTTGAAACACTATTTTCTGAGGACAGCTATGGAATACGTGCTAAAATCATTCTCTCAGAAGAGTCATTCATGCTTTTTTAGCTTGTTCGGGGTTGGCTTTATGCATCGTGCGCTAGTTGTAGTTGACATCCAGATCAATCCCTATAGGCGTTTACTTTATTCTGACCGCGTGCACGTCTGTATTATCAACATACTTCCGAATATTCCTTGCGTTACGTTCATCACGTTCTAAAGGGCCATACGAACTTATTTCTTTAACGAACATGTCCAGATGTCAATCTCAACGCGAACCGCAATTTTTCGGGCCATAAGAACAATTCAGATACCGCCGTCAAAGTTTGCTTTTAAGGTTACCCAAGCTTTGGACCCAGACAACCCCCATCTGTGATTAATGGTAATAATAACAGCCATAGCGAGTATCTAACAATACGATTATTTATTAGTTGTGATCAGATTGTGATAGATCCTTAGAAAGCCCACAGCGCAGGCAAATTTCAGAAAGATTTCAATCTAACTCGAAATATATTTTCATACCACGATGACCGGCTTAACTCTAGTTCGTATTCAAGCACTGACTGTGGGAAAAGTTTCGCCCGTCCAATGGTGCTTCGAAAACCTTATCCAGGATTCCCGTTCACCATATCATTATTAGATGAATGTCAGTGAAGAGCCGCTGCTATTGGCTGGGCCCTACATACACAAAAGCCTTTACAAAAAAAAAATGCTGTCTCTGCTTTCATGAAGCGAGCTTCGGCTAAATCGTTATCTTGGCAAGAACATGCTTTGCAGTACATGAAACATGCATTTTCAATGAGCACGTTTCTGTACTACAAAGACACGATTGTGAACGTGGCAGCGAATCGAGCATGCATCAAAGTGGTATTTTTCTACAACTTCTATGGTATAATTCCTTTCACAGTGACGACACCCGATGTATTATCCAGTTTAAAATGTGCAACCGGAATCGGCTTAAATGGACAGTGCAGCCCTCGCCTTCATCGAATTGCTACCTCTGAGGATTTTACATATTGAATGTTTCCAGCTAAATACGCCTTACGATCTGATAGAGGAAGTCTAAACCGGTTAGGACGATTACGAGCCTAGGAATACATCTAGCAGAATCAAGCTCTGGTAGGATAAGCATAGGCCGAAGCAAGTTTTTCAAGTATAGTATTTATTCCGCTAAGTCACAGAAATATGACAATGACGGCACCGTTAAAAATGCTTTTCATAGTCTACACGCTGAGCGTCGTGCATCAGGGTTATGCTTAATCCGTTTCAAAAGAAAAACGTAACTTACTGTCGCTCGCTTAACGCCGCGTCGACTTTTGTCTTCAACATGAAATATTGCCAATAATAAGCCAGACTCGTACGGGTAGGATTTAAGGGCAGCCGATGTAATGCTTAAGGCAGCTGGTAACTGCAGAACTTACGACTCTTCAATGACTGTATAAAGTATGCGTTAAAAAATGTAGCACATAGGCCATCTAAACGTGAAAATTAACTTAGCACCGCACCATTTTTTTTGCCCGCGTCTAAGCATCCGAGGATCGCAGGCTGCTTATCGTGCACGTTACATTCCTCTCAAACAGAACACCCTGCTGTTATCCTTGGGGCTGTAATCACCTTTGGAAACTTCTACGGTTTTTCTAATAGCTTTTCTCGGCTACTAGCAATACTTTACTTTGAGTACTTCATCCTGCTTCTGAGAACTGATTATCTTGGCTACCTGCAAAGCAAAGCGATCGAACTTTTGTTTATACTTTTCCTCTACGAATATTCACAGAATATAGTTTATTGGAGCTGCCACCGGAAGGAATCTACTTTTTCACACATGTTTAACTAAATAAGTTGCAAAACCCAAAAAGATTCATTTCAACAAGGAGCCACGGGCCATTTCATACAGCAGGTTTCATTAAGAAATTGGCGAAATAATGCGGCGTCTACATTTACTTCACACCAACTCGAATGCTGTTATACGATCTATGCGTTTAACCAGAAGGGATTATTTCTGATAGGGTTAATAGTGGTATCCGCGTAAAATGTAGGGCCCGTTCGTCTTAACGAGCATTGCATCAGGATTTGAACTTTGTTGTTGAGACTAAGATACAGTATTTAATTTTTGTATATATAGGAGCAAATGCAAACTTTTCCGCGACAGTGTGCAGCAACTATTGAGGAAACCGCAACTTCAGTGACCTCAGGAGCAATCTGCTCCAGGACATCAGATGGCTTCGTCTCCTCCTACTCTTTGTAGGCAAATAGACGACGACAACAACGACTTTACTCTGAGCACTTAAGTACGTATTTAGTTGTTGCACGGAACGATCGTCGCAACTCCTTCGCCCTTAACTGTGAGAACAGCTTCGCTTACTAAAATAGCGTAGGGCAATATATTTTTCCCGAATCAAGATTTGTATTTGCCGGTCACAGGCTAAGCTTGCAGTGACAATGGGAAGCCAACGCGTCTGGGTTGTATCAAATCCAGTTTTCGTTTCCCTAATCCCCAATCTAGTTATTTTTTATTTAATAAAAGGTCATTAAGACTAGGTTATGCCTTCTAGCCTTTCAAGTCTGCGACAGATCAAAGGCCCAGAAGACATCTGCGGATGATGGGTCTCGTGGATCGTGGTGAACAATTTTAAGAAGTATTCATTACCTGTATGAGTGTAAAACAGTAAAAGCATAAGGGGTTCAAGTTGCGTTAACAGCATTTTCGATCATCAGAGTTGCAAGGAAACAGCCTTTTGAATGCAACTTATAATGCTGTTAATATTTGTCTGCTCCAGGATCTATACGCGGAGACGTCAAGCATCGTCGTACCAGAACCATGCGCCTGTGGCTCATCTAGAAAATTTTCTCAAACCGAAAAGACGCTTTTAGAAAGAAGCGTCAGGATGATACTTCTGTACATCCTGCGGCATGCTTAGGACAAAGCGCACCTCCACGAAAACAACTACCGGAAAGCGTTGCATTTCTCAATACACTGGGATTCTCATATTCGAGCCGCACATAGTCTGTATATCTTCCATCGTGAGAGGAACACCTGCAACAACTGCGTACGCGTATTGCCCTATACCTTCCAATACGTTATCGTTCCCGAAGCAATTCTGGAGCTGGTGGGGCACTGAATAGGTAACAGCCGAGCGATGGATAGACGACGCCATTACGTACTTGAAAAGTCCTTAAGCAACCGCACTAGGATCGCTCTTGTCATGTTATCTGGCCTGCGTCATTATTTGACGTCGGTTACTCAGCTCAGTCAGCAGGGACGTCGAGCTGCAGACCTCACAATCCCATGGGAACTAGCAGGTGTGGTATATCCTGGCTCCCGTCATGTGAACTAAGCTGAACGGACGGAGATTTAAGTGCGGATCAGCTATTAAATATTTTCTGTCAGCCAAGGAGTCTACAGATGAGAAAAAGATAAGTAGACGGACGGGCGAAAGTTGTCTAGCGAATGTAAAAGACTGAAGGCGCAAATCGCGAGTACACTGGAAATGAATGTAAGTCATTATTTCACGCAGTATCACCGAAAGTGCAAGACTGAATGACACTTTAAGATGTTTAACTTCCCATCAGCGTTCGATTGCATCTCTTAGAATAGTAGAAAAAGACACAGTGAATCTAAATTTCGTAGTCCCGAAATAAACAGCCTTCCTGCTGGACAGTTTATCCTCAGTTTGAGGGTTGGGTCTACCGACGGACAGGTTTTCAAGGTTGCAATGAACGGTCCATGCGACAAAATTGAAAGATTGTCTTCATTTGCATATCCTCAGTTGTCTAGGTAGACCGTAACGTTGCCTTCGCCTGATACAATCAGCTTCGGCCAAGGCGGACGCGCGAATATTTCTATTTGCCTAGAGGCAGCTTGCTAGATGTGTCATAAGCCTAAGAAAGTATGTGGGCAAACGGAACGGCGTACTGCTCCGATATCCTTCACGGCCATCAGGCGTTACTTTGTCCGCTCTGTTAACTTTTTGAAAGCAAATTTTTTTGCTTCAGCGCAGAAAGTAAATAGAAATACTATGATGGAGTTTACGATGGGAAGTATGACTAAGCGTTTGTTCCATCATTTTTGATATGTGAACGAACTGCACGATTTTCCAATTTGATCGAATCCACATGCACCCCGTTATCCGTTACCGTCGAACATGTGACGATTTTGTTTTGAGGGATGCCTCTACCCAAACGATATTTACACTTGGCGAACGGAATTAGAATTAGTTATTCTGGAAAAAATCAAAAGACCCATTCCGCGTTGTCCTATTCGCATTTGCGTAGACTGACAGCTGTTTTTCGAGCGTTAACAAAGTTCTCACCTAAGTGCGGGTCGTGTAGGCCGATAGGCTAACAGGCCCTGTTGAAACGGTTATAGTAAACGCGTCCTAGGATCAGCGTTGTTTTCTGATCTACAACGTGTCAACAAGTTAAGCAGTACAGTTATGCAAGTGTCAGAGGACGCGGCTGAGGGGTGAAACACCTTAAACTTTAAGTAACTGTGTTTTACATACAAAAACGAACGATCGCTCTCACAGTTAGACCCGTGATGAATAGTATATGGTTAGTACTGGCTAAATAATGCTTCAGTGGTGTCAACCGGAGTATATGGGTTATCTAAGCGGCAACTTTCAATTTGGAAAAACTGTTCCTTCGATTCGATACATCTTGTTCCTTCTTTGCTTAACGTCGATGTTTACGTATTTGATACTGAGGGAGGCATGGTACTATTTTGAGGAAGACGCTTTCCAAAATGCTGCTTTTCATTACTGAAAATCTCTATACGTGCGTTTTATAAAAGTAACCTTTTGACACACGAAAAAGAGATAAGACGACATTTGGTAATACATTTGGGTACGTGTGTCATGAATAGCAGACTTATAGATGCTTTTATGTATACATATACTTCATGCTATGTAGTCCAAGAACCGACACGCTATTTCAAAGTGCCAAACAAGCAACAAAGTTAAGAGAAGCGTAAATACGTTCTCCTGTACAAAAAAACGAAGCGCCAGATTTTAAATAGCACGTAAATGTTGGCGAAATGGGCTCGATAACGTACTCTGATTAGTCAGTTACGTGCTACGAGGATCCATATCTAATGTAAAAGCTAATTTCTACTGCTTTATTTAAAGGCTTATATATATATATATATATGACTAAGGTAAATGTCTTCACGTAGGAGCGCACGCCCATTTAACCAAGCATATTGATCACTATGATCAATAATAACTCTTAAGGGAAGATTTGCCAAACGATTGACCATATTGTACTTCTACATTGATTGATACTCCGCTTCTTGATAGCAGCTAACTAAGCAATGTGTAGTTCGCGCTGGATGGCCTAAAGGTACCATAAGGAACATATAGGATCATCTACTGCAAAAGTACTAAACGCTCTGTGCAATGCGTACATCGCGTAAAATCAATTTAATAAGTAAATGTAAAAGAATCATAAACTTAAAAAATAAAAATTAACCATTACAATAGGAATTTCCACATAAAATACATGCAGCGTTAAGGCAATCTTTATTTTGATTCTAGATTAAAGAGCAGGTTCCGAATATCAATGTGAACTTTTGAACCCTATAAAGCAGTTTACGATTGTTGGCAGTTTCTTTATAGTCGAAGGTGGTGTCATACTAAGGTGGGCAAGCAAAGGAACAATTACCAGTCTTTAAAAGTTCTGATTGAATTTTCAAATAACGCCCAGATACTGACGCTCAGCGGGCCTAGAATTCTGCTCTCCCCAGTTGCAAGCCCGTCTAACAAGAGTGAGAGGACCGCTTCCGAGCTATTGGTCCCTGTTAGCCTACCCAACGTTATTCTACATTCAAGAACCTTGGAGGCATGAAAAGATGTAACTATGCCGTACGCACATATCACTATGGCTTTATCGCAACCAAATTACGCCGCTCTACGCCTATGTTAGCAGGCTCCCTAGGTGGATAGGTTAACGGGACTATATGGTTCACCCCTTTTGGAATTTAACAAGCGCTTAGAGAGTGCTATGGAAAACTAGTTATTAATTTTATCTAGGCTTTATCTAATTGCACCTGCTTAAGTACCTTTTCCCGTAAACTGAATTCGTTGTGGTAATGTCAGATATATCCGTAGTCAAGGCGATGAATACCCTTGAGAAACTGCTTGACTGTTTGTGAAATACCGTATAGAGATGATGATCGTTATACATTTTTTTAATCCATAATTGTTATGGAAGCGTCTCAGTATAATTCAGGCGACGCGCGCTATCAGTGAAATAGAAAAGGGTTTTTCCTTGGCTGTAACTCATTATACCGCAGGCAGGAGCACACAGCCCTTTCTCTCTTATAATACTTAGGTTAGGTAGCAAATGAGCTTTTAGCGGCCTCAAACGAAGCAAAGACGACGATACGAATCAACGTTTACGTCTAACTCAAGTTGAAAAGTGTTACTAGGGTTTATTGCGCTTGTATACACAACGCTTATCTCTTAGCATGGCGCACAAAACAGCTAAATTGTGTGTATTTGTCAACTAATAATGTATTCCTCTACACAATATATATGCTGCAATATTATTGTTCATTACGCATTTACTATGAACTTATAAAACATCGGCTTCTATATAAATGCAAATCTCTATGTCAAACATCCAATACAGGGGGCGGAGTTTTCATCGTGCTATAGACAAAACTTATTAATACATTTAAAGGCATTTTATATACAATCGAACTGGTACTGCTTGAACCTGCCATGGAATCTCTATGGCAAGCTTTATTCCGCATGAACTCGATCCTAAGTGAGCTCAATCATCTCAGACTTGTCGTACATATCAGGGCAAACGTCCAGCTAATCTGTTTCAACATACACCTACAGATCATTGGTCAATGTAAACCCCTTATGTTAAATAAAAGGCTGTTTCACTGTGTGAAATTTAGCGCCTAGTGTCATTTTTTTTCTACCTATGCCTGTTCCATGCCTGGATAGTGACTAATTTTTGCAATGAACTTTAAATTTGCAGTATGCACTTGGGGGATCTTTCGGAACCGAGGACGGCACCGAAACACCAAGGTTGATCTATATTGTGCCATCGATTGACGGTGCTCGTATGTAATTTTGCACACAAATGCATACTTTTATAGCTGCAGAGCTTTAATAACGTTGGCCTTCCTTTTTCTATACAGTTATCGCTTCACGGCAATCAAGTGCCGTTTATCGGAAAGGCTATACGATATGCCTATTTTGAGACAAGCAGGGAAGCCGTGTTCCGTCTGAGGCTTCACCGTTCAAACATGCCAAGGCTACTTAGCCATTGACTGGTGTTTGGACTGTCGATCCTAAGAAGGAATAGTTACATATTAAATAAATTCATAAATTTCGTCAACAACCCCGCATCCAATTATTTCAGAAATACACATATAATGCAGCCGTATTACCGTCTAGATTTTCATTCCGTAACGCGTCGATCATTAGCAGTTTACCGTATTTTATCACCACTATTGCTATATTGCTACACGGCTTTATCGCAGAATGGCACGAGAGTGAGTACGAAGGCTCACTGTACTCGGTATATTTTCAGTTGAAGGCGTATACGAAAACTTGCGTTGAGCTGAACGCGGAAGACGCCCTGATATTGCGTACAACAGATCAATTCGGTAACGCAACAAATAGACATTTTACTAAACTCTCATACGTACACAGATCCGCCTTGACATTGACATTGAACAGAAAAGATTTTCAGTAACTACTGAGCTATTGTATACGAACGCGTCGTTTCTAAGTAGTTTATCTAAAACTCAAAATTGTAGTGCACGTACAAACCTGCTACTGCAAAAGTAATACCGAAGTATCACAAAAAATCGCTGAATCACAAGCTTTATTTGCTCCGTAATTTCGCCACAAAGCACCTTAGGGACACTGTCATTTAAAACAAACACAGTCTGTTACGCCGATATAAACTCGAAATGGCATATTAACTTCCTCATAAACAAACAATGATGGACAATTGTGATATGAAGCGAAGGACCCAGTTAAGCTAAATCCTGACAAATTATTACGTATGGCCACATAGTGTACCGTATGTATGGACCGCTGAGTCTACGATATAATATTATAACGAATGCTATCTTTCGAAGATGAAGGGAAAATTCCCTGATGCCATGTAGCTATTTTCGGGCATAACCATCTAGTAATATAAGCTAATAACTCATCCTGTCGTCGTCGTCGTCGTCGTGGCCTATCTTTTGTGAACGCGTTCCGCCATCTAATTGTACAGGCCGCAGCTTATGAATTCCAGCTTAAACGTCCATTCACTTTCACTCGTTTTATTATTTTTGCTTAAGTGATTATTTAAATCAACCGATAAGATTCTAGTTGGACTCACCGTGAACGACGAGCCCTGGCTGCACGTAAATTGGTACGACGCTGCTAGATAACAGCTCAATGCCAAACGGTAGCCAGGATTAATTGGTAACGGCGTCGCCGCATACACTTCAGTCTTTCTAGACGCACTATCACCTGAATAACTATATATATATATATATATATATATAATGTATTCTCGACCAGACGGCCGTTTTTCGGTAAGCCAACTTATTATAACAATTCAATCTCATCACGTAGCCGTATTATGCTGAGTTACCAAGGGTCATTAGCGGAACATTTTTTCAAATCCAATCAGACCTTCTGATATCATTCAGCTAGGTTGTACTGTGGTTTGATAGGTTCAGCCCGGTCCTGGTTAGGTGGTCAGCCATTCAATTCCCCTTTCTTGCTTCTTTCGGTTGCAAGTGCCATTTTTTGTGCAATGCCCACTGTACGAGATCCTTGAACTTGCAGTAGCTATGTGATTGGTGCATGGATGAGCAGCGGATGAACGCTACCAGCTTTCGCTATCTTAACTTATCCAGTTTCGCTCTATTACCATATTATGTGGCAGGCAAACACGATGAATGGTACGGTGTCTCTAGTGCGGCACATGGTGTTCATCGATGCAGAAATAAGCCCATCATCCTTCCCTCTTTTATATATTTATGCTAACTAATAAGCTCTCCAGCGTCACAGTTTCGCCACCGCCGTTCTTACCGTCAGCAACTCTCTGCCATTAGCCTGCAATCATGAGTTCCTATATGGCTTCGCCCACCCAGAATTTCATCTCTGTTTCTATGCTACTACCGTCGTGTGAATAAACGAAACACTGTTTGAGCATGAAGCCCAGCTGATATCCGCCAACGCAGTCCTAGTTTGGATAGATGGCGTTCCCTTTTCAGGTCGGCCGCCGCCAATTTGTCTTCTTCCACAAGCACTGACTTAGTACGCCATTTCACCAGCCGCCTCGAACACACCGCTGTCGATAGTTGCGACAATGTGAAAGCGTAAGCGGCTAGCAGAGCCACTACGTTCCTTAAGCACCTTCCACCGGCGTTATTCCTTCTGCACGCAACATGTCATGAGCAATATTGTTCTGCGCATGCATACACCCTCATTGACATACGTTTTCGTATTTTCCTCTGTTTATGGGCCAACGTGGCTCGGCTCTGGATTCCAGGAGCTCGCCTGAGCAGCCCTTGACGGACCTGTAGCAGACTACGCCGTAAAGGGGGCTGAATGCAATGGCATTTAATGTAACCACCTGTGGGCCCGCGGACGGTGGGATATTTCTGCTCGTTTGCTAGTCTCGCTCCAACGAGGCCGGTAAAGAAAAGGCCAAGGGAGCTTTATCAGGGATCGAGGCGGTTGACCTCGTTTGTATCACGGGTAGACCTGTCTGTTTTGCGATGCTCGGATTCGTGCAGTGCATGTGTTTACGATCGTGATTAACATGAAATGACGACAGACAGTCGACGGTATATGAAAAATTTATACAAAATAAGCATAACATTTTATTTTGGGACTCAAAGATAATACTGTGATTTTTAGCAGATTGTTTGGTAGTTGATAAAATACCTCATGGAAGTTGGAAGAGGATTAAAATGTTTTCAAAAGGACGCTACAACACATGAAAATTTTTAAAGCACCGTTCTAGTGGACAAGCGGGGTCTACCTATTACCGGCTCAAGAGATTTGACCTAAGTAACCTGTTAAACTGGAGCCTCGTGCCAAACCTGAGTTTTTGTTTGCATGCAGATAAAGTAAATTTGTTTTACTTGGTAATTTGAAGGCTGAAATAGGTTATTTGTCTGGCAGCAGGATATAGCGCAGCGTAGTAGCGGACTAATTATAATCAGAGGAAAAGACAGCGTCAGAAGAGAAGCAAAGTGTACATTACTGATATGTTCCACTAACAAGACAAAATCACAGCAACGACAGGGTAACGTGGTAGCCAGCGACAATACATTAAGGACAACAAGATAGCCGGTCCCTAGGATAGGATAACTATATAAAAGTCGACATGGGCTCCTTGAAACACAATAACAGATAGACTGAAACAGTTCGATAGTTGCAACGGAATAATGCAATTAATAGGACAGGGTCTCGGGACAACTACAACCAGGTAACAATAAAGGTTTAGGTCTTAAATTGAGGATGATTATGCGAGGCCGGGTATGACACGAAGCATATTTGTTCGTATTAGAACGGGCGGATTAGAAGATCGCGCCAGAAAAACGCTGAGTGAAAAAAAACCTACATTATTGCAACCGGTGCACTGTTTCGCTAAGTTGCTTAGTATATAGCCAGACGCCAGATATCAAACGATAACAATAACTGCGCGCTATTTTGTGGCATTTTTTCTCATTGAAATTGCATTTACACTAAAATGAGAACGTGGGACTATCTATCAGATACCGTCACTCGAACGTTTCGTCGGCAAACTTCTAGAAGCTGTGGGAATCGAAAGAAGTCAAGAGGTTTACAAGTATAGGGCTACATTTTGTAGAAAACTACAACGTGTAGCGTGTTTGAAAGAAAGAGGGCGGGGCAGGTCTAGCAGAGTCACCCAAATATCGTAAATTTATTTACCGTAAATTTATTACTGTAATAATTTAATTAGTGACATAGCGTTTTGAACTTTTTCTCAACGGAATTTTTTACATATATTAACTGAAAGTTTGAAGTATAATATGAAGTTGACTTTCGTAGAAAATCCTAGACCATTTTCCTAGATCAAAAGTTTACAAATATATATATAACTAACAGAAGAAATCTCAACGGTAAAATATCTTTAGGCTTTAGGAAACAGAATCGGTATACGAACTAAGACAATAACGTGTCTCAGTCCATATCATTCAGTCTCATATGTGCAACCACTTATTATAAAAAGGAAACCCTTATAATACTTTCGCGACTTCCAGGGAATATATTTACTATTCATTTATTCGTATAGTATGCGTAAATGTTTTCGAGTTTTGGTGACTTTATCGGAGCGATTCGATCAATCGCAGGTCCGCGTACATCCCTCTCATAGATCGGTCGACGGCCGATTCTAGTTACCTGCAGTAACTCAACAACAAAGTCAATTAGTTAACTTAGAAATAATTATAGAAAAAGAGAAACGCGTTGGTTAGGGAAAGGTAGGAAAGGCAGCGAAATAACTACTATTAACGTGTACTTGGTTTAGGATTTTCGTTAGCCCAACTTAACGAATCGGATTAGGCAAATTCAGCAAGGGGCCGAAGCCCGCGTGTCCGTTTACCATGTTACTAAAAATCTGTATATTTGTTTATTACGTGTGTACCTATTTGTTTGCTCATTTGAAATAGCTTATACAGAATATCCTTTGTTGATTGATTGATTCCTTATGAACTCGTATAGCTTCACCAAGAGCTAGGTGGGCGTTGGACTTCTGACGATAGGATGGTTTTAAAAGGGATATTTCCTATCTTTATAGAGCGTTATGCTAGTTCGGGCTAGTTTCCCTGAATGCTTTTTTTCGCCAGCCGTTACTGATAGCTGAGAGTGTTTTGTCTTCAAACTTTACAAGATAGGCGTTAGGTGCTCTAAAAATTTGATTCTTATAGTTTTGCGACTGATGTAAGGTAGGTAATGTTTACAAGAGTGGTTGGATTTGTACGATATGTCGATGTGGAAGTAAATATAAAAGGTCATCATAATGAATGAACGTGACAGCTGCAGTGGGGTATCGGGACGACAGAGATGCAAGAGCGAGGTCGTTTGACAGGATTATTTAGGTTAACACCTTCGGAGCCAGGAGCAGCTATTTCTTTAAATAGCTAGCTAGCTAGCTAGCTAGCTAGATACATGCATCATGGTATCGAACAAACTGTAACTTGTTTGTAATGAAATAACTACAATGGCGTGAAAGCTTTGCAAACAGAAGATGGAGTAAGTAGATCGAGATAACTGGAACAAGAGAAATCTTCCTGTGTATTTTATCTGCAGTTTATGTTGCAGCTGGCTGTGTGATGTCGCTAGACCAAAATGATTAAATGAATCGATGGCTGTACAGGCACGAGGTAACACCTCGGATCAATGGTATATCCTAAAGCGAACCTTTCAGTTACCGAATAAGACTTCTACTTAGATGAGATAAAGTAGGTTTATGTTAACGCCAAGTTAACATGTTCTAATATTGCTTCTCTGCTATTTACAGTATCGAAAAATGAAGCTGACGGTGTTGATTGAAATAGGTTACGTCGTATGGGGTGCTTTTACCTCAAGGTCCACCTATCATTTAGCATAAATAACACTGTTTTATCGATTGCCAAATGACTTGCATGTTTATAAAGTTGGTGATGATATGAAGAACTGCAGGACAAGAAATAGGGCAATACGTCTGGTGAAAGAAAACTTTGGGGGCTTTCTAGTTTCGGTGATGCAGCGTACTTATCAGTCGGATGCTTGTGTGACACATAGATAAACTTTGTTTGGGTCTAGCCTGTTTTTGGGTCGATCTGAGACCCACACCCCATCTCGGATCGATTTGGCTACAACTCTCTATACGAATCGTTTTTTTGATGGGTCTGTATACGAAAACTACTCCGAGAATATAGTCACCGATCCTATGCACGCTGATGTTGCTTAAATCAGCATTTATTGCAATCCATTAGTGATGCATCGTATATACTGTTTGCAATATGGCAAATCGATCGTCTGCGTCCCAGATATCGCCAGCTGACGTTCGTGAATTATTTATGTACACGAAATATTTCATTTAGTGTTATGGCGTATCGGGACATTTTAATCTGTCAGTGTAGTTGATCTTCCAGCATAGATTTCATCTTCTCACAAAAAAGAATCTGCTGGCGTCAGGTCTGAAAAACAGACAGGATACGCAACGCGAGCTCTTCGATCAATCCGTCTGATTCTTATTGGGAGACAACTATGGTGGACAAAGACGGTGACTCCTGTTAGAAATCAAATTTGTCTTCTTACCAAAGTCCTTCCAAATGCATAATCAAACAGATCCCCTTAGTAAACTCTAGTAATTAGCACCGATGACCTTACTGTCAGACCAAGAACAGTCCGCGTGATCCATTGCCTAAAATATTGTTTCTACAAACAATGTTATTTAGTGTAATTATGTCGATTTACTGTGCCACTTAATCACCACCATTAAAAACATCCTAAAATGCGATTGATTCTTGATTTGCTGACGCCGGTTTACAACCTGATTTCCAGAATCATTCGCTTTGAATTTCCAGCACCCTTTTTTGGCCGATTGAACCCCATCGTTTGTTTTCTTTGGTGTTTCTGTATGAACATCTTCAACAGTTTGATCTGTTTCGAACTTCTGTTATTGCACACTGTGTGCACGGACCTAACTGAAACTCCATATAGTATTGAGCTAATACTTCTGCTAGATTTCGATGTGTACGATGACGCTGTACCACGACCAGTACATTGATAGCCTGTTGAACAGTGTGGACACCTTTCAAGGCACTCTATATGTGTACACCGAAAACACACGCAGGTGCCAAGATGGATGATCGATCTAGACTATCGTCAGGCTGGTAGTCAAATGAGCTGGTATCGCCTCGTTAATAGCACACTTTTCAATATAATACACTAACAATTTCCCTGAAAGCTTTCTTTGGGCAAGAAGCACCTAATAAGAGAGCACTAATAGTCGCAATAGTCAAACTCGATTTAGTCATTGTAGGTGACATACATGGTCTTCAGCCCTGCAGTAAAGGGATCAGCGTAGAATTACCGTGTAGGAAATACATTGAGAAGCAAATGCGTGGGAATGGCTGAAGATTGCTGCTAGTGTAGTATGAATGATCCGTAGAACACACGTATAGAAAATAATTTTCTGCGATGACGAGTTAGGTGCCTGCTACTCCACCTGCCTCGATCTCTTCACGCATTTCGACTCGAATATGGCATGATAGGCATACAGTACGTGGAAGATATAATTGTCCGCAGATGATTTGCTCTTCACGTTTAAGTGAGGTTTGGCTATTTATTCCTAAAATTTGTTCTGTCATAGGTTCTTTATACCCTATGTAGAAGGGGTTCAGCAATGAGTCGTACAGAGGAGCGAGCATCGATTCGTCCTTAGGGCTCGCTATCTCTCAGCTGTGCCCGAACGATGTAAGCCTTTTTGATGCGGCGATATTGAAGATTTAGCTTATGCGAAAAATTGAGCTAATACCGGACACGTACGGCTAGACACAATCCGACCGGTTGAGGCAGCTATAGAGTGATTACAATGAAATGCTGCAACGAAATGGTTATCATTGCTCCTGTCTTCAACTGAATTGTCGTTCAGGACTTAGACCTGCCTCATGTTGGGACCAACTAAAAAAAACCTACTGAAAACATGGCTTGTTATCGTGATTCATTATTTTACGTCGTTCATTCTTCGATACCGGTGATATTGAAATTTAGATGATTTTCTGCTTGCATATGACCTTATGAGGCCTGGAAATCGTGTAACAGCTGTATGGATTAAAGTTTCCCGGGACAAACAACGATCTCGTCTGCAAGAAAGCTGAAGTAGGAGTTTTCAACATCCTGTTCTCTCTGAATATGTACCGCGATAGATAGCCTGAAAGGACAATTTAAAGATGAAGATATTGTCAGCGAATGGGCACATAAGCACACTGAATGCGTCGTATCGTAGACACACACGTGAGATTCGCTTCCATAATGTTGTTTTAATCTCAACAAATCATAGCAAACTATAGCTTCACTGCAAAAGTTCATGGTAGATCTACGGGACTGTCTTTTGTACAAGCGATTGGTAAATGAATTACGCGATACAGTTACGGCTGCTTGTCAGGCGCACACGAGTAATGAAAGCCATCAAGCTAATAAGACGTCATTAGAAAGACGTTGATCCCCGTATGCTTCGTAAGTCCGAATGGAAATTGGAAAGGAGCCGTTAGGCGTATCGCATCGTATAGAATTGTTTTTCTTGCCGAAGGTCTGCGAGGCTGATTTTATTTAGCATGAAATAGTGACGCGTTTACCTCAAGTCTACCCTGGTGGGTCTTTGCAGCGATTTAAACAGTTTGCAAGAAAAAGCTTTCGGAAATAGTTAGCCATATACTCTATAGCCTGCACAAGAAGACTGTAATGACCACTACTATAAGACAAGTAGCGTTTGGGGCAATGTTCAGGTTGTTCATTGGCGTGTAAAAGGTGTAACTAATACGCGCCCAACAAAAAACACAACAGACATACGATCTTCGTCAAGATCGGGGCAAACAACCCTATGCTGGAAGTGGACCAAGCAAATCGGAGTCACAAGCCTGATTCTGACGACCGTTAGCCAATATAGTACGAAAGTTTTTGTTTAAGTTATGTTTCCTAAAAAGCAAACGCTATAATGGTCACTATAGTCATATTGAGCTGTAAATCAAATGAGATTATTAGAGATAGTCGCGGACTCAAAAAATATTTATCGAACTATTAAATTTAAAAACGTTGATCGGCAATTTTAGTTAGAATACTTTATGGGCATAGTTCAGTCATCTAATAATAGGGCAAGGGGGAGTTTTATTGAATTATAAACTCTTCAGGGATTATTACGCTAGTGTTAATCCTTAACCTAGCACTACTAGTCAACTTGACTGGTTTTTTTTTTTTGTTTTACAAGTTCACATGTTCTCACACACCTTCTCATGTACTCATTAACCTAACGTCATCATTTAACTATTATATAAAAATATCTTTTTAAGGACGAGTGATTTTTATCGCGCACAATAGGAATGGGTATAAGAAAGTATCAGTAGGCTTAATGCTGAATAATGGATTTCAGAAAAAAAAGATCTGTTACAACCCAAACATGTCTCACATTGGTGTTAATTTCGTCCGAAGTATTATTGCGTGGCACGTGTTCTAACGCTGCCGGAAGTGTCCAATAGGTACCCCAAGCATTGTTATAGCAAATGTTTTTGTGAAGGTAAAGCGATAGGCGCATCCGGGTAAGCTGTCGGTGCTTTCCCAAAACCCATTTCAAAAAAGGCATTGATATGTATAGCTCGGAAATAAACTCAAGCTCAAAAAGTCAGATTCGAAACAAAGCAGGCAAAGGATCATTCACGTCATGATTCCTTTGAAGTTCATTATTAAAAATAGCTATAGCTAGAATGTAACAAAAAGAACTGCGGAACAAAAAGTTCACCTTAAGATAATAAATAAACCCGACTAAAAGACAAGCATTTCTCTTTGGGAGTATACACCAACCTAGGATTCAGCCAACAACAAGCACACCTCGACCGATAACCATCTGCTAAAGGCGATCGGCCATAGGTCTATGACAGTGCAGAACGACTCGGACAATTGAAAGCCTATTAATCCTAATTATTATATCATTTTCTTGATAAATTATTTGATTTGTATCTTCTATTGCAGCTGAGAACTCCAGAAGTCAAAGAAAGACATTCATTGGGAATAAATTTTTGTTAAATCGTCCCGAAATAGCTAAACACGCTCTGCATTTATTTTTGCTATATACATAGGCTAGAAAACGTTCAGGCTAATTTCGTTGACCGTGGAAAGCAGTTTTTTTAAAAACTGTTTTTTCGGCGACAATTGAATAGATCTTATCATGACGGCAGAGCTAATAGAAAAGTGCACCCTGCCACCATTAAATAGAAATGAAGATAAATAGTACACAAGCTACCGGATAACGGCACGAGCTCAAGTCACATTCGACGAAGGTGCTTCCTTTTGCTTGTCTTCGATATTCGTAGATCTAGAAGACCTAGCAGATCTGAAAGGTGCCGGCTTTCACGCCGCATCAAAAGGGACTACCAAGCTCGTCGGTCGACCCTGGGCACGGTGGTGAAGTTGCTTTTAGAGTTTTTTTTTGCCTTATTACATTATAGTACTTCACTGTTGCTACACACCGCTGACGAACTTCAGTTGGTGCTTCAAGCTGGCAAGGTGAGTTTGTCGTTTTTTTTTTGGCCTAAAGTGGCCAAACGCTGCTATTTGCTTACAGTCTTTATCTGAAAGAGGCATGAGCGCGACGCTAATGTTGCTAGGCGCTGCCGCTAGGCATTCCGTGGGACAGCTGGGTCCCAGCACGAAGCTAAAGCTATCTGTCTGTGTCCAAATCCAAAGCTACACCACAACGTGTACCTAGGATTGGCAGGCAAATGCGTTAGCTACCAATCTGTTACAAGGAGTGCTCACGACTCTGGAAACAATTTACCTGAACCTATACTCTAGTAGAAGTTAGTGGTGATAAACTTCTGTTCTTAGGCGTATTCATAGTCTCTGGTCTGTAAAGTCGTAGAGTTATTATTGTCTCGAGGCCGCTCTCGTATATTGGTGAGCTAATTTCTCGTGGATAGTATAAAAACCTATGCGACAACGTATGCAATTGTAGTATACTATGGCATTTCACGCTACCCCACACGCTTGTTTTGGCGCATGATGTCGCTTCGAAGTGGTGGCGACATTTCTCGTCAGGTACGCGATTTTGCAACACGAAACGGAAATCTTTCCTCAGTCGTTACTAGCCTAGTAAATATATTACTTTTTTTTCTTATATTTTCCTGGCACTTTAACAGTCCTTCGAATAAAAGAAACGCTTAGGCTAACCATAGTAAGCTGGGTTTAGCGGGGAATAAATACTGGATGTGTCTATTCCCCGTAGATTATTACAATAATTTTTAGAGTAAATGGAGAATCGCTATCTACACAGATACGTCCGACCCAGAACTATCAGCATTCTGTCCAACTCTGGGTTTCTACTCTCCGTAGCCAGTATCAGCAACGAGTTAAATTTCTATTCGACTGCGTCCGACTGTTTAGTAGGTAAGCAATTTTTCCTAAATGCCTCATACCCAAACTGGGTACATTTAGAGCATTTCAGGATCCGCAAAGCCATTTATTTTGGCAGGGATTATTATATAATTGAAAAGTATCGGTGGCCTAGAAATAATGATTTCAAAGCAGTTGGTTTACGGTGGGGTTGGGTGTTAGGGACGGATCAAAGGTCCATTGATTGAGAATAACGAGTCATCTAGGAACATCTCAACCGGCGTCGACTTTAAATTGTGGAACTTTTGGAGGAGCCCAGGTTAGTCAGGCAAACTGTCAAGCTTGTATCTACTGCTCAGTCGGGTTACACCGCTTTATTTTATATGAAACTTCGCTAACGATTTAAAAAATTAGAAAAAGAATGGACAAGCTATCCTTGTTTTATATTTACAATGCTACATCCCTTGTTTACCTATGTGAATACTGTTTTATTTTCAGAGTATGTTATTCCTGACGGGAACTGTTCAGTCAGTAACTTCAAGTGAACGACGTATATTTGCTTGCTCATAACGCAAAACTGCCTCATCTTGTCATGACGCTTACTATATTGCGATTCATGTTTTGGCCAAATTGACGGAATCACCAAGGCTGCCTATGATGAGCAATTGTGAACAATGCAAGAATTTGTAAACTAGCTTCTTCAGCGATATAATCCTTAAAAGCCTGATGATAAACCTCTAAAGTTTACAAATCTTAGGTTTCCATTTTCTGTTTCCCCGAATGAACCCGATTCATGCACTGAACCACTAACTAAGCTTATGCATGCTAATTGCGCGTAGTATCCTGAAAGAAATTCACTTGGCGGAAATACACCGTCAATTCTTCACTTTTTATGCTGTTCCACAAAAAACAAACGTTTGGGTTATTATAGGAATCTTTGAATGCTTACTCTTCTCTCCTTTTAGTTGCTTCAAAGACCAGTAGACAATTAGAGAATGAGGTGTCCTCTGGCCATCCTCAGATCGTCGTAATGCCAAGAGTAAGTAGTCGTTTCATAGAAAAAAAACGTAGTTACTTTTTTAAATTAAAAAAAGAAAAAAGTTAACCCGACTTGAATAAACAAATCGTCAACGATACACGATCCTAAATGGCGATTCTTATAAACTCTAACTTAGTACCCCTGGATCAAGACATGGGGACGTGTTTATGAAGCTGATTATTTTCGTTAGTGTTTATCTAAAAATTTCACCATAGGGCTGATTAGATAAAACGAATAACCCTTATATAAACGACGCACGTGTTTTAGCGTAGCGCCAGCAAAAAACGCGTACAGCCAACACTTATATACCTGAACGTAGAAAACACCATTCGCTAGTTGCTAAGCGTGTTACCTAGAAGTGATACGTTCTAGGGTGAGATCCCTCAAAGTACATTACCGGTAATATCCAACAATACGTTTGAAACTGGAACAGTAAGCATCATCTTCAAATACGATATTAACACAGCGACAAGTAGAACAAGTCAGATCATCTTCGAATCAACGCCATTTGTTCCAGGGATGGTCTATCAAGTTGCTTACTTGCAAACCTCTGTAGGTCATTTGTGCTATATGTTGTAATGGATTTTACGTACATATCCTATGTTAGAATTTTGATTTGCATTCTTGGAAAGGACTGGCTGTTACTGCCCATAGAATATTTGAAACGACATACACAGAAAACAAGTGCACAAGGCAGGTGACCTCCCATGACGGTGGAACCGTGCTGGGCTTATCTTGGAAGTTATTAGATCTTGTCCCAGCACGTTTTCTCCAAGAGCCGCAGTTTCGCTCGTAAAATTTTCTACTCAGCCCCTTCTCCCTGTGTCTTTCGCGTTCGGCTTCCAGCAGATGACTTCGAAGAACACATCTAGCATTCATATTCAAAACACCGTCTCAATAATAATTATCTTAAGTGCGCCTCCGTTACTTCAAGATCGCATGTACGTTACCTTATGACCTGTTCCCTCCTAGCTTTTTTCTGCTAGGGACTCGCGCTACCTGGCAGAAGCTTGTCGGGATACAGTAATCGGTAGAGATTGCGCTAGATAACGGTAAAGTATGAGACTTATAAATTACTTTAAAGCTAAAAAAATAATCCGACTATGTAGAGTAGCTACGACTTTATGGTTATCCGAGACAACGATGACTCGTTGTCCTGATGTGGCTAAGGATATTCGGCCAAACACAAAAGTGCTACACCTTACTATTTTACCGAGTTGAATTTTTTACAGAAACGTTATTATTTAGTTTCGATTTTCTCGCCACAAATTGCAAAGCTACTGCGCGTACAATTACTAGCGCAAGTATACATTTTTCATATCAAGCATAACAGGAGCACGAAAATATAAACAACAGGTGTGCAGCTTGTGTTCTTATGAGCTCTGATCTGCTGGCTCGCTAGTACGCCATGCATATGCCTACATCTCCGATCAAATAAGGCCGAAAAGGAGGCGTTGGTTGCGTCGTAGGCAACGCGTTAAACACTTATAGAGCGCGCTTCCATGGCTGCCGCGATGATCGACGTGGCATCCTCGTGAAAGGTTTTCATCTCACTAGATTCTAGGTTGTCACCTTCCCCAGTTCCCCTTATTCGCAAGGACGATACCCTTTCTCGTAGCTGTTTCTTCTAGTTGTGTCTACTTATCGTTCTAAATGGTATGGAACACGTATCCCCCTTCCGCGAATCTGCTATTATTTTGTAGTAATAGCCGCAGCAGAGGCAGCCCCCTACGGTACACATTTTATTCACGATATCGTAGAGATCACAGGATCTTAGGCGAACTACGGATTAATAGTGGCATCCGCAGCAGTAACAGGAGGGAGGCAGGCGGCAGTAGTGGCTGTGGTAACAGCTCAGGGAACAAGCCGCAGTGTAAAACTGTTATCGCTTTCTTGCCACTTGCTTTGACTTATATTTCAGTAGTCGTTTGCTCTGGATGGGCCCGACTCAAATGCTCACGTCGCCATACATAGCTGCTTTTACTAGATGGTAGTAAGTACTATTCCATTGGCATAAGAAGCTTTTGAGGGTATCTGCCACCCCATTCTGTTGCAGTGCGTTCCTTTTCTTCCCCTTTCTCACTGTTGAAACGATCAAACGAAAGCGGCAGCAGGTGAGGATAGATACAAGCCGTGACCTTGCCAACTCTCACAAGCCGACTCTTTACCATTCACAGCGTAGCAGTTGTTTGCTACTGTGTCTGATGTTGTCTAATGAACCTAACAGAATAATCTGCGTCCATTTATTGCCAGCAATGTTAGTTAAAGAAACTACCAGGACTTCTTCTCCGAGTAGGCAGAGATGGACGCGGGCGCCTACCCACCTGCCTGCCCATAGCAAGACGCATAAAACATAAAACATAAATGTCTATCAACGCCAATGGAATTGAGCGAAACGGATAATGTGATCATTATCCATATGTACGTCTCTATTCCGTCTCCCGTAGATAGTAATGCGCAAATTAATTGTGATGAGTTCCGTTCCTATGGAAACTATGATAATATAGCCGTCGACATGTTTGCTGATCATGAGTAAACTGATGAACAGGGACTGGCTATCTGATATATTAGTAGACTGCAAGAATAGAAATAGATCGAGTGCCCTCTCGGACGTGTAAAAACGTTGCCTGGGATTCAGCTTCTAACAACATGCGAAACGAAAAAAATGCCTGATCATCGGCAAAAACTACCTGCAGGGGGACGCCCTATTTTTATTAACAATGCTTCCCCCATTTTTAAGAAGGGTGATATACTTCCGAAGCCGCCAAAATTTTTTAGGTAGTCCAATTTTTTTTTTTTATAATCTGCTACCTTCGATAAGCGAAATTGGCCCATTGATTCCCATCACTTGAGCGCCCACGATCCTATTGAGTATTCCGACGCTATATTCTATTTAAAGATAATTTGGCATCTTTAAGGACGACGTTCACTTGACAGGGCCATCTCAAAGGCATCGACTGAACCTCGAACAGGATTATATGAAAGAGTAAGGTGTGTATTATAGACACTGCGTCATTCGGCTTCAACCGAGATTACTGCATCAGTCTTCCAACAGAACACTAGGAAACGTATATTTCCAGCTTCTAGTAAAGGTCTGAATAACTAGCCTTTGGACCACTCAGCCGCTTGCCAGACAAGAAATATAAAACATCTTGGTTTGCAAAGATCTGTAACATGCTTAACTGGAAAGCTTCAAAATCAGGAAATTTTTCGCTATCTAGCAAATTCATGCTCCAGATATCTTTTTTCTCTCGACCTTTACATCGATATTGCGGGCAGATCTCAAGAACAGACGCTTTTCTTGGATGCAAAATCATGGCGGCCACACTAACTCCTGAAGTCGATCTGAGCTTGATACTCAATAAGGCCGCTCCTGATTCGGGAAGCGGAAATCATCGGCTTTGATTTTGCAATGCAGATATTCGTCCATATTCCTTACTTACATACTTAAAAAGATGCAAAGGCACAAGTGTATTTCGAAAAAAAAAAAAAAGAAGAAAGAATTAACCCATGTTCTATGTCTGGGTGGACAGTTTCCAATTAGCGATACTTTGTTTTTGGTAGGTATCGATTTAGGTAAAAAGTTCTCAACGAGTAATTTCGATTAAAATTCAGTATTAAATGGGTTTAGTGATTCTTAGCAGTATATTTTAATAATAGCTAATTTATAACATGTACTTAAAACGATTAAAAATAAAAATTAGATTATTGGAACAGTAAATGGCATCTATGTAACAGGGGTTACATGGATCACACATACGATAGCATTCTCCCAACTCTTGATCGAACCCGAGCTGATTACAGATTTCCTATGGGAGTGATTAGCGGTATCTCATTAGCAACACGTTTTAACTTGAGTATGGAAGAGGCGAAGGAAACTAGAAGCTTCGCGCATGCCGCTATAGAAGTTAATTTGGGCACGCTCACGACAAGGAGCCTGCTACAAGGTCGCCATTTTCGTAATAACAATCATGATGGGACAGATCTTCTAAAAATAGACCGACTAACATGAGGCAGACTTTCGACGCATCGCGTTCACTCTTTAATACAACTATTTTTGTCAAAACATATTCTGTGTGTAGTCCTTAGTCTAGGATTATGTTTGTGCCTTAAGCAAAGTTTGCTCCGAGACAGGCCGTGAAACCCGAGGCTTGGTTATTGGGACTAACGATAGCTAAACAACACACAGCAAAATTTGAATCATATGTCTAATTACAAGAAATAACAATACCGTAGTTTGTTACGCGCCACGAATGCTAATGCCGGTTGATGACCCTTTACGGATTACGCTGTATGTCCATTGCGACTGCGAGATTTTGCATGAGAAAAATTGTAAATTAAAGGAAAAGTGCATAGCTTGATAAATACGAGAAACGGTAAGAGCTGTATACACTGGTTGATAACAGTCTTTGAAACGAAAGATATTTGTTTACGTTACGTACGTCTTATCTACTATTACGGGATAAAATTCGCACGGAAAATGCGGGGTGTAACAGCAGACGAAAAATTTTTAGTCGTTTGGAGACAAAGCTTTTACATGTAATTAAACGCTGGAAAGTGTATTGGAAACATCTAATATGATTCATCTTAGTTAGGTTGAATTTCTATAGATTCAGGGTTTATACGGGAGGTTTTTACACAGGGATATGCTATATTCAGCACATCCCTGGTTAATGATTATCTGCCTGCCAGGTATGCAGACAAGGAATCCACATAGTGAACAGATCGAATTGTTTTGCAATCTTACTTAGAGATTAATATTTAATTAGACTTTAAATCCATTGCTGAAATAACAGCTTTAGTTGAAATAACAGCGAAACGTTTTCTTCCTATAGGGGCATTTGGAGATCCGACAATAACTTCGAAATTTGGATTAGCGGCAAAGGGCTATTGACTTCAATTGAGATTATACTCTTCAAACTGAGCTTCATCGAAATAATGGGCAGTGTGTTACTTTATTTCTTCATAATAATTTTCTGCGGCTAGCCTGCGCGGGCTAAGATTCAGGAGTTTTAATTTTTTTTCTAGTGCGTATCGATCATAATACCTAGTCTGCATATCGGTATATCCCGCACCTCTACAACTCCCGTGACTTTCCGACCCCCCACGGTGATTTTAGTCATGAGTGAGAACACGATTCTGAGAAGTAACACTGTCAACTGGCTCCTCATGGTAAGCGTAAGGTATTAAGTGATTTCCGCGGAGAAGAAAGTGTACTGTTTTCGGTTGGGATTGTATCTAGATTCTATGATTCGATTCAAGCTATGAAGTAACAAAACAAATTGAAGAGGCGTTGTACCTCGAACGGTGCTCGATGTTCGCTCACTGAACAGCAACTTGGAACTTCTAAAGCAGTTCAAGACAAATTTCAACTTATACTACTAGTATACTTATAGCACAACTGCCTACTTACTGCTCAGTTGTAACTTCTATGTGTTACAAATATAAGTTGTATCGATTGGCGGAGTAGGGATGCCAAACCAAGACACAAGTCGTATGGGTAGACTCCATTTCACATGCTACGGTCGCAATTCCACTCGTGCTTTTACCATCCACTTTGTGATTTTTCTAATTATCATAGCTAAAAGAGACATGCAAATCTACCAGTTCCCTGACCCAACTTTATATGATGGCCGTCTTCGTATTCGCATGAATTGCGTGTTGTCCGGAGATAGGATTTCCTAATCGTAATATTAGCCTGAGTTCAATATCCGTCAAATAAATAATAGTAGTTTTTTCTCTTATACACATAAACGCATACAAACAATTAACTTTATTCATTCTAAGTTCATAAGTTTTGACAATTTACACAAATGTGCGCTTCCGTTGTGCTGTCCGATATTGATCTCATTGGAACTTCAGAAGACATTGCTCCAAGCAAAATGTTTGAGTGTAATGCCTTCGTTTTGGCACCGTTATTTTTGTAACAGCTGCGTGGTTATCTCAGAACTGGCCGTTAGTTAGACGAATCGGCAAGGGGGTTGTGGACGTACGCTTGCAGATAATCTAATTCCACCCACTCACACCCCCCATCCCCGGGAAATTTATTAGCTGGCGCTCAATGGGCAGCAGCAGCATCTGAAGGCATTTGATCAAAGGGATACGCCAACGATATTTCTTTTCGTAGAATCATCTGTTTCTGACACATTTGCGTCTATGTCACTGTATTTATATGATCAATATAAATGATTAGAATGCCAAATGTCTTCAGAGAATTGTTCAGGCTCGAATGTTATACTTGTGGTCTTATGTAACAAATAGCAGTCCCTTCGTTCTTCAAGCGCTGAATTTTTCAAGCATCAATATCTACTTAAAAGCTTGATTCCTAGTCCCTTAACAAGGACCAGTTAAAGAGGCTGCAAACTACGTTACAAACATATTTCATCATGTTCGATTTAAAAAGTTGATAGCAACTCTTGCATCCTTTTGGATCTGTTTGATCGTTTCATATATAGGCTTATTTTCCCTGGAAGCATTTTATCGACAGTCGTCATCAACGCCTGTTGCGTTTTACCACTTTCTTTGAGGCTTCGTATAATTTTTGTTACTCTGTCTTTTACAAAGTAAACCGTATCTTCTTTTCGCTCATATATTGTATAGCTGCTTTTTTTTGTTCAGGGTGCTTTACGCGCATCAGATTTAGTACATCGTACCTAGTCCCAGTAACTTATTAACCGAAACTACTACGCACTAGTAGAAGTGTGCAAGAACTATTGCAAGATCCTATTTGACAGCACACTAATGTCTAACTCACAAACGTAGTATATAGCCCTGATTGTATACAATTACTAAGCACGACACTGCTGATCTAATGAATTTAGTATTCTATTTTGCTCAAATTAATCTGCTAATCAGGTACTACGCAGTCTACATAAACCAATTTATTAGTATCAAAGCATTAGTACTCAAATGTTTTCCATGGCGTGGCTAGTTAGCTGACTCCAGCGCATTTTGACGTTTCAGATCGTGAAGACCGGTGATGGCGAGATCGGCTCTGCGGGCGGGACTGGGTCAGCCGCTGGTGAGGGCAGTACTATCGGGGTGACTCGAGGTGGGGCGCTATCGAAACTCAAACAGAGTGTCGCATCGGGGATTCAGGGTTTTTCTCAGCCTGCCAAGACACCCCCCACTACCCCTACAAAGTTGTTCAATAGGGAACTCACCGGACACCTCACCGAGGAGGAGCGATGCATCCTCGAAAAGGTCTTCGAAAAGGAGCAGCAATTCGAGATGATGCAAAAGTGAGTAAATTTATGCAGCTGTGGATTACACAAGCTTTATCTCTAATTAACCAATATGATTGTGAAGATGTCGAAGTAAATAACTACTGCGTATAAACTGCTGTGGCTTCCAAGGTACGTTGCCTAGTCCCCTAGCCAACTTAATAGGCTAGTTCGATTACAGCGCGTAACCTCACTCAATGAAACAGTAAAGCACCAATATGGTCGGGCGTTGAATTTATTAAAATTAATAATAAATCTCGGCTCCGCTGGACGAACCAAAGTTATTTCGAGGAAAGAACTAAGTTAACCTTTGTTGCCGACAGTGACCAGCAACTGACGGAGCGAGCTCAAGAGGTAACACCTAATAGTGAACTTTTTTTGTACGCCTATTGTCTTAACTTATTGTCAACTCGCCAGCACTATCTTCATTAGCCAACTTTGTACCCTTTGAAAGATACGTCGACAAATTTAAACTCGAAGTAAGCATACGAGACCCGAAGCAATGAAACTTTGTCGCTGGAATACGCTTCCGGTAACATGCCGACTTAGGCTGCCGTTAGGGCTATCCAATATCGTCGCGATTCCTCTGATTGTCTGGGAACAACTACTGAAATAAATCGACCACCAGCTGAAGAGCGCATTAGCAGAAGAACGCTAAAGGCACCAGCGACCATAGTAACTGATAACGGTCTTCCGTCAGAGTTGGCGCTGGTCCACTTTTCACCTAAAAGTTCAGCAGTATAATTTATATCGCCGTCTCTTAATATACGGATATTTTACGGCAAGATATAGAGATACCAATATTTTGAGGTCCATTGTGTTAAATCAGCCGACCTCGAATGTATTCTTTGCCTCGAAATTTCCATTAAGGGTTAACTTGTCGATTTATTTTGTCAAACCTACTTATTTGTTGAAGGACTGAAGCAACAATTCCCATCAGAATAAAGAGAAGCGTACCCACGCTCTTCTGGAAAGTAAGAACCGAAATTTGGTGACATAGACCATTTGCGTTTCGAGTTTTATGTCAGGTACTGCTGTTCGGCGCTATTTATTTGCCGTTAGAAAAGCTGCCTGGCTATGTGGTTTAGTTTCATCATTCTATAAACACCTGTCACTTACCGAATTAGCGAAGTTACTTCAATCATAGCCAATGCAGAAGTTTAAGATGATTTTTGTCTAGGTCAATAGATCATTATGGGGCTCTCTAATGTGTAACGAATATGTTTATAGTAGTGGTTTAGTAGTGTAACCCATCAAACAATGAGCCGATTTTCTTTTGAGTAACTTGGACTTGCTTGTTGAGGACGAAGCTCTCCAGCCACGTAAAAGACTTGAGGAGATTTTTTTGTAATCTAGGGAAGTATATTCCATGAGAATGAACCGCTTGGCTCACCACGTAATGCTCAGTTCGACCTGAGCAGAAACTGTAGCGTCGGAACAGGATGATAGGAGCTGATCGATTAATACTGCACGGAGACGGTGGTGAATTGGTGGAAGGATAAGCAGCATATGAATAGGCCTTGTAAAGCGAACGAAAAAGCCCTACAGAAGTTCAATAAAAAAAAATGCAGCGTGCTGAGCACCAATCCCTCCACATAGATCTAATCAGAACGTGTATTACTGGGGCATTTTTTTCCATCACGCCGTTGAAAAACACTGCAATATTAATCACGTAGATCTTGAAAACACAGAATGAAACATTAAGTAACTTTGAAAAATTTTACCATATTGCTGTCGGTTCCGGGGTCGAAGGAGACATCCAACACGCATGAATGGAATCCATGCAACGTTGAAAAAATCGAACTTATAGTATACAGTTTAATAATCTACAGACGTGCAGATATATCAACACTTCGCTAACGACCTACTATGCCATACAGGAATTTGCGTTCCCTGCTACTCGGTAGCATGTTGCTAATGGGAAAAGTCGTTGTCTCATTTGTTCGTTTGAACTGACCTGGAGATCAGCATACGGGCAAGCTGACAAAGGCCTCGTAGTAGTTTATAAAGGTTGGGGTGCAAATAGCATAACGGGAACTTCGTTCCTTTCTAAAACTACCCATCGTCCCTCCATGGCATAAAGATTGATTCCGGGTGAATCTTTTATCGTGTGACTGTTTCTCCTCTCCGAATGAACTACGGAGCAGGAACATTAAGAGTCTTCAAAGGGTTGTCTTCTGTGTTGCTCGGCGTAAACTAAATTGCAGGTACAGGCGTTGGTTTCAGTAACGATGTAGGTGTACCGCGTTTGCCAACTAAACATAGCGACATTTAAGGTAGTTTAAATTCGGAACCAGGGAGAGACGCATTCCGTTTTGTGCTAATGGGATCCAGCTTCTGAAGCAATGCCTACTAGACGACCGGAATGTTAGATAGTAGATATGATTATTAAATATGACAGACGATAAATACAATGATCAGTTTGTTCTGCGTTAAGGAAAATGCTTTGTCGAACATATAATAAAGTTATTATCGTTTGCGCATCTAAGATACCTGTGCTCGCACTGAGCGTGAATAACTTTAGATCACAGCAGCAAAAGACGTTGTATTTAATATGCAAATTTTTATTCATCTACTGAATAAAATAGCTAATTAACTGATTACAGTTACCCAGGAAATTTAAGTTCAGTCTATCTTTTATGTATTTGGAGGGCTTTCCTAATGATTGTGCAGCCATTTTTCTAGACGATTTACCTAAAATGGCCGCTGTTTCACCCCAACAAAGAAACACTGGCTGCGTTAATACTGACTCTGACTAATCTAGCGCACCTGCTTATTTTCGAACTAGCTTGACTTTGTTTACAGGGTATCATACCACGAACATTTGTATGAACGGAGTAATTAACGTCAAACGTTGTAAGGAATAGCTTAGCGAATAACTTTTGATGTCAAAAATTAGTAGAAAGTTCGAGACAAAGCATTTTGGAGCGACTCCTCCCAACTTAGCTGGTTTAAAAAAATAACATACGAATAAAACAGGCGCACGATGAAGCTCTCTGCTGTAAACTTCGTTTTTTTGTTTAATCTGCATAGGAAATGTAATAAACCGGTTCGTAGGTTCAAGGACGTTTAAGGAGCGGTAACGCCGTTGTCCTGAACTACTCTATACATGTAGCCTTATACTTTTTTTTGCGCCCTGCTCATAGGTGAGTTACATTGCCTTATTGATACGCTGGTGATGGTAAGATGGCGGTAAGCAATCTAATTTTTCAAATTTCAGACAGGGGGCGTCCGGGGGAGCATCCACGCAACTAGCTGCGTCTGACGGAACTAGTAGTCAGACAGAAAGTGGAGACGCTAATAATGACAAGAAATTACCGGCCGGCAAAGGCAAAGCTAGCTTCGGAGAGTGTCGCATCTGTCGTAAAATGTTTTCCAAGGACGAGCCTAGGAAGGTTTGTGATGAATGCAAAAGTCCAATTTGTGAGGACTGCGCGTCATATACTTCTGACAATGTCACGGTAAGTTGAGAACCAAGACGGAACGATTGCAAGACTTTGTATCTAATCTTTTCTTTTTATATAGTACATAAAATCTCTCTTCGAATGCTTCGAACAGAATAAACCATCCAGGATAGTGGTACATTTGGACCTTGATCCAGATAAACATCCTTTTTTTTATTTATCTATTATCAAATACCAAAATTTTGATCATCATCTTACTGTTCGTCAGCTGTTATCAAGTGGGGTAAGCAGAAAAGAAGCTGTTGTTGGGGAAATCTCACCGATATGACTCATGTGTACTTTGTGTAAATGAGATTAGGAGTTTTTTTTCTAGGTCCGCAAAGCTCAGTGGTGTTTACACTTAAAAAAGAGGTTAATATATATATATATATATATATATATATAGCCGAATAATGGTAAAGGGCTTGGTTCTTACAACTAGCTATACCATAAGTCTCGGATCACGTTCGTCTGGTTTCATTTAGTCGTCGCTGCTTTTTGCAATTTACGATCTCTCGGACGGCGTTATTTTCGACAAGTTCTGTTGTCGCATCTAGTTGCTCACTGCCGAGCCTCTTCCTTTGACTTTTTTTTTATCCAGCATCGCTGTGGCGCCAGCAACTTAAGCCAGTGAAAGACACACAGAATTGATCGCTTTGTTAGCATCGAGCTCTAGTAATAACACAGACATACCTCCCTTGTTTCGACTTTTACGTCCGTTATCGCCATTACGCATTTTATTAAACGGCTGGCTCCCAGCATGAAACAAAGTGCATCTATGCCCGAGTGCGGCCCTCCTCGTTTGTGGCTCCGAGTAAAACCACAAACATATTTATTTGTTGTGTATTGTACAAGCTGTCTTCAAGTGAAAACAGATGTTTAAATTAGATTTTTTTGCATAGGCCGATATATGCTGCTATCCCATAGCGGCTTTCATTCGGAGCCTATGTAGCTCATAGGCCCATCACTTCTATTCATACTTTTAGACGCTTACTTAATGGCAACAGGAAGACAGTTAAGGTTACCATGTATAAACTTATTAGACTACTCCTCACTATGCCTTACATAGTAATCCGAAGGAATCAAACTGGAGTTGTGAAAGGGCCACAACTTCTACTTCGAAACATGCATTTATAGCCACCTGACCCTACACTAATTTAGTTCGTATGAGCTCGTGTGACATTTTTCTGAAAAATGTATGGCCTACCATTCGAAATAGTAACCATCCATAAGTTTACCACTTATTCAAACATCCAATTAAGTGTCTTTGATAACCGTGTTTGGGCTTAATGTCTTTAGAAGGCTTGTGCGTGATAACGTCAATTGCTTTGCATAGGACGTGTGCCTAAAGTCAATTGTTCTGCTGTAAAAGAGCCTCCTGTGTCTTTTCAGCAGATTGCGAACACAGTTGCATCATTGTAAATGGTCGATTTCCAGTGACATCACACATTGGCTGATCTTCGGTCATATTAAACATTTTCTTATTTCTACTAAGAAAGTCCTTTTTTGGATATTCTGGTGCCACTGGTAGAGGATAAACGCCTTCCTTTTATCATACCACACCATATATATCCTGAGAACATACAGCGAAATATCTTGCTCGGCCATAAACTGCCTAATGAAGGAAGGTCTTTATTAAGGACGTTTACCGTTAACAATGAACCCATTTGCGCATTTTCTCGTGAAATCTGTCTATTTGTGCCTTTAACTGATTCTACTTATACTTTCCGATGCCTTCTGCTGAATCGAACTCGGTTATAATCATATTAACCACCTGCATAGATCTGGCGCTGTAGTTTGTGTCGACGAAGATGCACGAGTATCGGATTAGGTATGGATACCGCTTCTGGAGCAGCAGGGATCCATAGGGTACCTTCCGTCAGACGCATGGTATGTATCATCAGCAGACTAATACGGTATCCGCATTGTATTTTTGCCTATATACTTCTACTAATTTTTACTTAGGTAGTTACTCTAAGTAATGATAAGGCAAAACAACGAACGATGTAATTGGATGATGACGGATAGGGAAAAGACGTTTTTACATAGAAACTAATCAGTAGCCTTTTCAGTTTCACATTCCCTCTTCGGTCACACCCTTCACTTAATTTGATATATTTCTATTGTTGTTATTGGGCGTGTTTGGCACCATTCAATAACCCAGGAACAGGGTAGTGCTTGTCAACGAAGCCAACTCACTGACTTAGTGAGTCACACCGCAGGCGGAGGCACCCGCGCCTCCTTTATGTTACCCGACTCGTATAGGGAGGCACTCATCATGGAGATCGAACAGCAACGCCAGCGTGAAGAGCAAAGTCGGCAAAATGAGGACGGTAGCGCTGGTGCAACCAATCCAAATAGCCTTAGCACTTTAGCCATAGGAAAACCCATTAAGAGGGGCTCGTATGCAGGAACGACCGAGTTTCAGAAAAATACTCAAAGCGATCAAGCCCGACCTGGAGGCGAGAGTTTGGGGTAAGTATCCACCCAGTACTTGCCATCGCGATCTACCATGATAAAAGTAAATTGCTTATATTCTGAACTTCGATAGAGTTTCTACTTGTTTTACTTACAGTAACTTCTATTCACATGCAATATAACAAAGTCGCCGTCCAGAAGTACTGCAAAGGTAAATTTAAAACAACTGGTCACACATAGAATAAGTACAACCGCCAAGCAAAAATTGCTTTCATTATCTAAAAGTTATATGTTTTTTTTCTCAATTTCTATTACAATACGTGTGTGTTCTTGCGCTGCAAGCTGACCTCAGACCGGTTTACGTCATTTAAAGGCCTCGATTTTCCATATTAGGTGGATCATAACGCTTTATATATATAAAGCATTGATCACATAGGCCGGAAGAGTAATCGGAAAATTATGGCTATATACAAAAAGGTTGTTCAGGACGGAATAGAGGCAGTGGAACCAAGGTTGGTGCGACACGTATTTACTGGCAAATGCGATAAAAGGAGCTGACGAAGCGCTTATGTGCTTTACTTTTAAAATTATACCTGGTGAGTGCAGCTAAACTATTTTTTTTGAAAAGCCATATCACCCCACTCGAGCAACTATCCGTACCGATGACAGTCATATGCCGAAAGCTCGTATCATATGTAAGACTTTTGTTTTACTTTTTCCAAGCCCTACTATCGTATTAAAGTACACAAAAATACAATACTGTCAACCTATATCCAAAAAAATGTTAGATATATAGATTTTTTTTCCCTTTTAAAGCTCTCTATTGTATGGCTGTTTCATAAAGGGTTCAAGTAACAGTGGTCGAGCTAAGAATTAGCATATCTGTTGGGGCACAAAATTTCATTTACATGAATACGAGTTAGAAGTGGCCCGTATTATAAGGAGCTAAAGAGAATACATTTATCTGGAAGCGTTTAGCTGCCTCGTCCATAATTACATGTCCGCCCCCGTCATCAGACAACGGCTCAACAAACTACTCACTCTACTATCATAATATAGGCTTGACGCATTTAGATTAAGGTACGGCATTAGGGTCGACTCTTATCTCGACAGAAGCGAACGCCCGGAACTTGTTTGTTGGAAATTCAAGAAGATAAACTTGGATAAATGCGGAGCTAAACCTCTCTCAGACAATCTGGGCAGACGAACATGGAAAAAAAAGTCACTCCAAGAACATCACTACCCAATCCAGCTACTGTTCGCAGTCGGGCATATTTTTGTTATGGATGTGCGGGTTATTAACAGATGCATTAGTTATATTGCTGCTGATGCTCGTTACCTTGGGGATGGGTTTTTACGAGTGCAATCCATATTTGCTCTTCACCTACTGTTTCTCAATTCATTGTCTCAGAATAAGTCTAGCTTCATCTAATTCAGCCCAGTTTCTTTTCTAAGCTTCACCGCAATTGTTAACAACGTTGATATACTATGAAGCTTGAGCGGTAAGCAGAATTCGGGTCTATACCGCAGCTCTAACCGGCAAGATACATGTTTAGATGTCGTATTAAAGGTTTTTGCCCATATTAGATATGACTGAACGCAATTGTTTCCGTCTCTGCTGTTGATGTGGCTGTTAGCGTATCTCGTTGTTCTACGTACTTGCTAGCAACGACCCAATAATCTGAATTGTCTCGACCATTTTCTGGGCCATGCCCATTGGACCCTCGTTTGCGGCTATTTCGAATAGCGGCGATTCCAATGCCCATTCTTCCTACTGCACACGCGACCAGCCAATGGCAATATGACGATCGGAAATTAGCAACAAGATGGAACATGTAGAAGACTAAACCGGACTCGGATCAGCGGCGATTAATATAAACCTCAAGCTAGTTCTCTGTCGTA
This sequence comes from Varroa destructor, assembly GCF_002443255.2. Lineage (NCBI taxonomy): Eukaryota > Metazoa > Arthropoda > Arachnida > Mesostigmata > Varroidae > Varroa > Varroa destructor. Next base: position 23,495,363 of record NW_019211457.1, on the reverse strand, counting down.
CGCCGGTGTGCGTTGTCGCCCGATGTCACGATCTTGAAAAGTACGCATGGAAGATTAACGATCGTTTGCCTGTGTAGCTGAAAACTTGCCGCGAGGTTACTTTATGAACAAGACAATAAAAATGTTTAGAGATAGCTGTTTGGCTTCGTTTTGCCCGTTTTTACAGTCTGCCGCCATGTTCCAGAGGCACTCGTTGCTCCCGAGGGGGAAAAAATAATGCTTTGTGTGCCCGCAACACAGCGGCCTGTGTTATCTTCCTTTCAACGCCTTTTAAAGGGGCGGCTATTGGGCCCGGCGAATTTCCTCGACTAGGACAAGGCAAAGAAGAATCAGGCGGTGCTATTGTTCTTTCCCTAGTCTTGTAAGATAAAGATTAGTTTTGGTGGAATGTCACGCTGATAGTAAATTACAGGAAGTTCTCCGCTAAATGGGCAGCCTGATACAAGCTTGACATCTAGCGTACTGATAATAGCAAATGCGGTGTTTGTCCAAGTTCTGTACTTTCTACCGATTTATTTATTGTGGGGTAAAGTATCTATAGTGCGAAATTTTGCTTCTGTAGCTGCCAAAATAACGTAATCTCTCTCTAGCACAGCTATTGTTATCTACGCAGTGTATGCAAACAGAGCCTGTCGTCGTATATCGTCTCATATATGTATATATTATTTATAATGCTGTTTCAATATTATTTTTCGTTCGTTCTACAACCTTCCCATGTAGTTAGACAGGCACAATGCCATTCGACGGTATCATTATTCTGCACGGTCAATCTCTCAGCGTTGTAAGTCGTATAAAGACAAAAAAATAAATCTATTTACTTCCTGAAACATCAGGCTGGCTAGTTTGCAAGACATCTCTGTGGACACGAAGACATTAGCATTGCGATTGATTTTTTATAAAGCTTTACTATAGCGATGGATAGGATCAGTCACGGAAGATTGGTCGCGAATACGCTGAAAGGTAAGTGTAAAATATACCACCGTGCGCTTTTAACCAATAGGTTAATTTTAAGGCGATGATATCATTTTCTCTAGTAGTAATCTTTAGAGAGCACTAAGCAAGCTAGCTGCCTCATTTGGCGTACTCACCGTGTAAGCGTGCCTTATAGAACGTTTTCGACGAGAGAGAACGCCTTTTTTGATATTGACATCAGTCGGACATGACATATTACGATCTCTTATATAAGCAAACGCCGCGTTAATTCGGTCGCGAAAAATCAGTGAAACAAACGTGCGTACAATCGTATAGGCTAATTCAAGAATAGCAAACTATAAGAAGGGTCGTTATAACTTTAGCGTCAAAGAGAGCGTTTTCTAAAAGCCATCCATTCACCGATATGGAGGTCACTGTAGCCAGACGGACGTTTCGCTCACGTTACTTACCAGTGTATATTCTTATCACTTAGATGGACCGTTTAAGAACGCCGCAGGTTATCGTATCCTCAGTACAGAACAAAATAAAGTAAATGCCAACCGGTTATAAAAGGCCCGGGTTTTTTAAAAATATATCTGATTGAAGCTGAATAATAATAAAGGATTTAAAACAGCACATGTAGCTGCTCATACAAAAACAACCATTCTGTTCTAATATATGATTTGCCATTGTGGAACGAAAGCTCATACTCCCTACGGTTGCGTGTTGAAGCGCGTGTTATCGTCGTGTATGACGATGAACGAAGCGAAGTGAATGAACAGATACGCTTAGATATGAAACGGGTACCCAGCCAGTGAAAATACTCGTACAAAGGCTATTGCGGCGTACGCGGCAGTTAATAAGCTTCGTTGGTTAGAGAACAAGGCGCAATGCCGGCCAAAAATTTTTTAGACGGTTTTCTACTCGTTTACTAAAAAGTTAGGCATGTTAGTGCTACGAAGGCGTCCAATCTTTGATTCTACGACTTCTTATGTTCTTTTATATATATATATATATATATATATATATATATATACGACTTCGAGAATTATAGTTTTTTTTTGTCTACTCGAGATGATTAGAGCGTTCAGAAACGTGCGCTTTTATTTACGACCACAAAGTAAATGCGCACGTATAGAAACTGGATATAAATGTTTCGCATACTAAATTTCCCTGTTTCCTTAGCTACTCTATGACATATGCCATAATATTTTGTTATTATTATTTCTAAAAAAATATCATCTTAGGACGGTGGAGAAATGTCGTTTAGGACCCATCTAGCTCAATCCAAATACTCCGTTTATTGATAAGCGTTCGGATCGTGCCAGCATAAGAACATATACACATATATATGTATATATTCTTATGCTTCTTATAACGCCTAAAGTGGGACAAATTCTGGTTCATTATGTGTGAGAGCGGGCATGCGTTCATTCTTCCGCGTACTTCCGGTAGCAGACAAATGCTAGTTCGTCTGTGCAACGTTTTGAACCCCTGTATTTTTTGGGAATTTTTGGCCTGCTACCAGTTCAAAATTTTATTACATTCGGTATTTTGTATGCAGCGCATTTGAGCAACACTTTAACGAGTTGACGTCTACTAATATCGTCTGACGCACGGTCGCTAGTAGAAATTATTTGCGGATCGAAGGGGTACTTTGGAAACAAGATAATGATTAGTCAGCAGTTGATGCCCATACTAATTCTATTAAACATGTACAGCCATCAGGAATTAGGCTCCCAGTACATGCTAAAATCTCTTTTACTTTTACACTTTCAAAAGCAGTATCACGTCCCAGCTCAAGCCCTTTAATATATGGGGTTGCCTAGCCTGCCACATAGCACATATATCACTGATAGGGGTTTCGCAAGCACAACGAGAGGCGGCGATTATTCTTAGCGTACGATCACTCATACGATTGTTACGTGCAAGAAGTATTGTCTTCTTCTTTACCGGGTATCGAGGAAAGCAGTGAATCAGACAAAGCCTCCACATGACGTTAGTTAATATTATTATTTACTGTTTACATTACTCGACATTTGGTGATTACAAGAAAGAGCATGTGATACATGATAAGGCCGCATTTATGTAAGCCTATGGATAGAAATAGAAAATTTCTGCGAAAAGTGCTTTAGGCTTGAGGTATAAGGCTTACTTATTGTGACTTAGAAGATATCATTTGCCTGTTTTCATACTTCCATTTCATTGCAACTAACATGTGCGAGTCGATATGTACCCAACTGGATTATCATGATCTTATAGTATGGACGTCTTCCAGTGCTTACTAGCGGGCATTGGAGAGCCAGCAACGTACAACCAGCATAGATACTAACTAACTATGGGGTGAGATCTGATCATAAATTGGCTGTCGTCTCGCGGTAACGGTGGCTGGCGAACGTTCCTTGCGGTCAACATCTGCTCTACGATTATGACCACGAGAAACGTACATGAATGTTACCATTCCCTCCGCCTTAAGAGAAAAACGCCTACCTTTATTAGCAGAACAGTGGTCCGATCGAATACGACTCTAATTAACTGCCATCGTGTAACGCAGTAATAACAGTAGTGGTAAGAGGAAATAATTTCAACATTTTCATTAATTTTTCATTTCAATAATTGTTTAATGAATCAAGCTTAGCTAGACTTTGGCGAACCCTTATGCTAACCCTTAGAAACATACCCGAATTGTGTATATTTTTTTTTGTACGAAGCTCTAGCTGCTTCTTTGTGGCTTATTTGTGTAATTAGTGCAGTGATTTTTGGCAAGATTGGATTTCTCCGTGTGAGCATGCGACCTAGGCGTACTGTATGTTTCTTCTTTGTTGGCCCTCTTACATCAGCTATTCAGGCATGTTAACAAAGAAACCTTCGAAACTTTACGTCGTGTGCTTTAGCTATCGGCCTGCCACAGGTCGTGTTCGAAAAAGTTTTGATCGAAGGGCTAGAGTCACAAGCAAACTTTTCTTAATTTCCCTTAAACCAAACCAATGATTAAAGGTCCTATAGGCAGATATAAAAAGCTCTTGCATTGTTTAAGTTTTCGTATTCATTATAGAGAATGATGTTAGTAACAGAACTGCACGAGGCAACAGAAGCGCGGCATTATCGCAACCGCGTGGTTACCTCCGTCCTTTATACGATGTCTGCCTCGGCCTCATCGTCGCCGTACGAACATGTTACGTCTGACGTCATTCGATTCCTTTACGTACCACATAAGATGACAAAACTTATTTACATGTGCGAAAATTTACTAACACATAAATCTATAAATAAAAGCAACATCGCTGTTCACCAAGGTTGCTACGTCATAGAAGTTTCACTTTAGACATATGTGTGTTTTGAGTTTTACGTCCGGAATCGTCATTAGGCCTAGTTTCATCAGGCGGTTGGCTGCACGAAACGCAGTCTCTGTCTGTGCCAGGGTTCGAACGCAGGCCACAACGTGTCCCTAACATTAGCAGGCAAATTTGCTATCCATTAGGTTATTATGAGGATTCATTCTAGACATCTAAATGGTCATCGTATCATGTGTTTGGCACGTACTCATGGCTGAATGGCAAAAGATGCAGTCTTATGGTATACTAGACTTGTGCCATTAAGCCTGATTAGCGCCGCGACGATAGAATATACATCTCATACATGGCGAGTTCTCGACAGACCATTGTTTCAAGAGTACACGTGTCTTTGCCTATGAGCATTAGAGTATTCTAAGGACAACAATAAATTAGAAGGTCAGAATACTTATATGGTCGCCATGCGAGATGAGAATCAAAAAGCTATTAAAAAAAAAAACAGCTCAAATCGAGTAGGTATCTGCGGAAGGCAGCATATTGCGGCTTTATATTGCAGTAATTTCTGATGATCTGGATACAGATGCGACGGATGTAATTGGTTAGATGAAAGAGGCAACTCTCTTTGATGGAGTTATTATATGAAATAATTGAATCCAGAAAGGGACGAATATAATAGGCGCAATTTAATCAAAGTACTCATAAAAGTAGAGCAAGTCATCTGGACAAAGAAGAGAAAGAATCATTACGAGCATACACAGACTGCGCCGCCGTGTCAAGGGAGTCAACAAATTTAATGAAAACACTTTCCTTCAAATTTCAAAAGTTAATAACACACCCTTATGGCCCAAAGCATGTGTATTCTTTTGAGGGTCCGCGGCGGACCGATAGACTGTAAAAGCTTCTGTTTGGCAAAACATATATCACTGATCATATACTAACCACGGACGACGCTGGGCAGACAATGACGCGTTGGGTACGTTTTTCATAATTTCGAAACGTGTTTTCTTCCTCGTTATAAAGGCTTGCGTACAATTAAGTAACTTAAAAACATCGCACCTCCGTTTTCGGAACACAAATCGTACTATTTTTCGAAATTAGTTAGCGTCAAAAGTAAAATGGTAAGGCGACTCGGCTACCACAAATACGCGGTACATTTTTGAAACAATATCGTACCTAACTTTTCTAATGCAATTTTACAAATCCGATCCACCTTGCAGACTACCTGATCGATATAGACCAATATCTCAATCTTCGCCTTGGTTGTTCTACTTGGTTCATCGGGCGAGTGGTCCTGATATCTCTACGGTATAAAATAACCGCTAAGTAGGTTTGATCTTCAAATGACCGTGGTCTACATATACCGAACCTTTACCCTCGAGACACTCTTCTGATCCCAAATGATCTGCATTACCTAATGAAATAGAAGCTTAATTTCAGCTGTTGTTGTTAGTGAGGATTCCACAGGAAGCACAGTCCACGTACACATGCAATAGCACGCGATAACTGAACGTATGGATACGGAAGAGTACAAAGCAATTATCATCACTTTACTGCCAACACGACACAACGGAAATCGGTTTCGTCCAACAAATTCCCCCGAATCGTAGCCGAATTGCCCACAAATGGTACACAAAATGTTGAGCTAAAGACATCATGCTGTTCCGCTGAGCCAGTTTAAGGTGCAAATATTTTTCACCAAAGTAGAACTTTCATTCTGCAACCATGAAGGAATAGAAAACACGCTCATATTGACAAGGTAATAGACGTACACTCTGAATTAATGAAGTTATTTGAGAAACAACTATTGTTATATATATATATATATATATATATATATATGCGGCACATCTTTGAAGAGCTTAGAACAAGCCGTTTATAGCCATCTAGCAAGGTTTGGACTTGCTGGGCTTGCATATATATCTACATGTACGTTCAAAGACGGTGATCGCTTTGTATGTGTCCTGAATCAGGATATCTTGATGACGAACGTCATCACTTTGACTAGAATACGCTAGGATACTTTGCCGCGTAACGACTTGACAAGTGCGTGGAGAAAACCAACTAATTGGAACAGCATTGGGCTCTCAGCGTATCACTGTTGATATACACGTACCCGACCTTATCGTACACGACCGTAATACACCTTCACGACATTATCATCCGAACGAGTGAAATAATACTCGTCAGAACTGCTATTGATTTAATCTAACGAGATATTCAACAGCTCTCCACATAGTAATTATGGCAAGATAGACGATTTAGACTTCAGACTAAGACATGCGGTACTTACGTGAACAAGGTTCATGCAAAAAAGAAGTGTGATATCAGAACAGGGCCGACTGTTTTAAAGATATATGGGTTATGCACATATACATACATCTGTGACAAACTAATGATAAACATAGGTTTATGGAGTGCAAAATCGGAGGATCCATATTAGCATTTTTCAGAAGGCTGCATGCGTAGCTTCCCAACCAATAGCATATTGATTTCGTAAATTGCCATTAATATTTCTAGTACGGAAGTGTTGGGGCCAACTCTACACAATCTTCCTAGCGCCAACATGGGTTACCGTGCAGGTCGAAGAAGCCTGAAAACATCGATATCTGGGCACGTCTGCCCTCAATGGAGATAACAGTTTGAGAAGGTCGTCAAAGTTGAAAAGCTTTGACTTAGATGAAAGTCGTTTTCAATTTCACTTTTCCCGCTCGCTTACCTATCTACTGTAATAGCCCGTTCTCCTTTTGAAATGATTGCGGCCAAACCAACCAAAAGGCTGAACGATGAAGACAAATAGGTAATGTATAAGCATCAGTAAAGAGGGTGCTCCATGCATCTCATGTATAACTCGTGCCCATAAGGCACATATCAGTCTTTGGCAGTTCGCTATAGAGAAAAATTGCTTCACCACATGTCACACGATGGAGACCTTTGCTCTAGTTGTCATGACATAGCAAAAATGAATTTGGCTGATACAAGGGATAATAGTACGTGCCTATCAGTAATTTGGCCATCACAATACTAATATGGATCTCTTTTACTCTGTATATCGACGCCAGCCATCGGGAACTGGTTGAAATCACTACCGTCGGTAAGAAATGAGCAATTCTGCATGTAGAATAGTGGAGCCTCCTGTTCATATTTCTGATTGCATGAAGTTTTTAGCATTCGATCCTACGGCGCCCCGGTTAGTCCCAGGCCAGGCGTAGCTTAAGGCGTATCCTCTCGCATAGACGAGTTGTCGTTGCGATTGAGACTATATGGAGGGAAAAGCCTCATATCAATCCGCTCCGCTTGACTTGACATCACATAGACGGTACGCTAAAGCGCCAATTGAAGCGCTCTATGTAACGTTTGGCCGCACCGTGGTGTGATTTCTGTGCTATCACGCCAAGATAGACGGAAGAAATTGCAAGCTTGGCGGCTGACTTGATCAAATCGAAAAGCATCACAGACGCTGGCCAAAACCCCCCTGCTCACCACAGGAATTGAACAAGTGGGCAAAAAGGTAAGAAAAAATTACATCAGGATGTATTTTAAACTCGTCGTCTTCGTCGCGTTGCTTCCGCAAATGAGTCCATCGTTCCTGTCCAGATTCTAGATCCTTACTATCAACTCATCGTTTACTAACCGGGCTAACAGCTACCTCGCGCAAGAGCACAAGCCGTTCAGATAATGAAAAATGCGTGAACAATTACACACATATATACAGTTCGAACGCTGCGTTTATGGCAGATACGCACGTCTATAAAAAAAAAAAAAAAAAAAAAACGAAGAAGGGGAGAAAGATATTTATGTAACTATTCAGGTAGACAGTGGTGTGCGGGATAAAAAAGGTGTAACGCCGGCCTTAGTTTAAAGACGAACTAGCTAAAAGAAAAATTAAGATAAATATATAGACATATTAAGATCAAGGTCACGGTAGAAGCAGGCAGCCGTCCATGAGATTACCTATCGGGACAGTGGTTAGTCAACTTACAACTTATCATAGTGAAGAATCGTAGTAAGAGAAGGGCCCACTTCATACGAAGCAGACATCGCTACCGGCTCCCCTTACTACCACGATGCCAGTAGGCCAGATTACTGTGGTAGGGAAAAATAACAAAAACGGTCAAGGTTGCTTGTACCCTTACTCTGGAGTTCTCGATGTTTTCCTGCATTGGACCTCCTTCTTCTGTCGCAGTTGCTGCAATGCCTCTTAGCGACTTGGGTATCCATTGCTTCTAAAGTTTCGTGGGGTCCTTTGCTTTGCCTTCCATTTTTCGCCTTTAACCTTGCACATACAAAGTGACACGGGCAGAAGATGGACGAGCAGGAAACGTGACCTCCTGATCCCGAATTTCTAACGTGCTACGGTGATCGCCGTGGTGGTTGTTGTTGTTGTTGTTGTTGTGGTTGTCGCTGTCGCTGTCGCCTTCGTTGCTTTCACAGCGCCTGCCTCACTGATTGCCATTCAGGAGGCAGCTATGGTCGATCCCGAAAAGCCATTCGACTCATACTACCAACCGGCTGCCGGCTCGCGTCTGTTGGTTTCCCAATATCTATATAACGCTGTGTGGTTTAACAAAGCACTGCAACGAAGGTTCGCTGAATCTTGCCAGCTACATGCAGCGCCCAAAGAAAATAGAGCCAAGTTTCCCTCCACACCTCAGGATTTTTTTGATAGCATTTAAACAGCGGCACACAGAGGTCCCTTTTAGCGAAACCCTTACCGTCTCTATGTGACAGCGCAGTCTGCCTATCCAACCGCCGAATCGGCTGTCCCACTAGTCGCCATTTAATTCGCTAAAACGCCGGGGGCTGCTTTAGCCGCTGCTGCGGAACAGGAAGAAGGAGGATCATTTAGCTCAGTCAAAGTTGGCGCCATTGCGCGACTGACAATCGACTGTCAACATTGTTGAGTGCCCTTTAGTGCATTTTGTTTTTTCTTCATTCATAATCACGAACTCCCACGCTCGACAACAACTGATTGTGATTTCTTTAAATAATTTGAGTTTTTAATTTCAGACCACACGATTATATTTGATCAGCATGGATACTACCTGCTTGTAACGTGTTCTGAATTGGTTCTCACCGTGCCACAGGTACGATCGCCCATTGCTGGAGTATTGCTGCTTAGAGGTTCTAGCCCGTACAAAAAAATCATGATTAATTTAGGGGGTCAACAACATATGCCATGAGATTCGAAAGGCAGAAGCACCAGCACGGGACGAGAGGCAGTTAGAGCAACGTCAGAAACGCAATTCGACTGTGAGCAGCCTCATCTAGAAAACACGGCTGGGAAAGGAGCGGGACTGCTTTACGGAATTTTGTCCCGGTTTTAATCGGAAGAAACGTGCTGGAAAAAAATTCATTACGCTTCGTCGGGGTCTAGTACGTCAGAGCGAAAGACTAAAGGTAGCCCATGAGTTTTAGATTCTCAAGTGGCGATCGTTCGTAGAAATGACGGCCATTTTTAGACGGACAGCAGTATGCAGAAAAATGCTTGTTCTTATTAACGTAATTAAGTTACTTTTATCAAAGCTGTTACGCAGCCAAGTCCATTTGAAGGAGCTGCATATGACAGATTTTACCTATAAATCTTATTGTTGCTTTAAGTTTCCCCAGAGGATTCATGAGGATGTATAATAACAGACAAAACAATTCGCCTGGTAGAAAACTGATTTTTGGTTTGTATGCTAACTTCATTTTTTAAAACGATACTATATATATATATACATAGGTGCTTAGTTTATAACAAGCATCACCTATCCTAATATGGATCATTACGCACACGAATGAAGTCACCAGTATAAGTGTGTGTGTGTGTAGACAGTCCTTACTGCTATAATACTAGTGGTATTAGCTATATAGCATATTAAAACTATGTTAATTATTATGAGTATGACACACTGAAATGTAGTTATATACACATAAAGAATATGCTTATATATGTTATTAAAATTTAATTTATAAGCAAGTTGTGCATGAAATAATGCCTAGAAAAGCGCCTCTTGTGTGCATCCTATGTAAGGTTATTTTCATTCGAGTGGCCTTCGGATAAATATAGATGTTCAATTTTATATTTATTTATATTAGAAAAGTTTTGAACGATCCCCGATTTTCGGTATATACTATATAGGTTACGACATCTAAACTTAGACTTTGTACTAATTTCTTTTCTAAATAAAAATAGATATTTGAATTAAATTTTTAGTATGTGTTAAACATTTCTAGACGGGCACGTTCATTCACTATACATCCAGCTAATAATTAATAACTTTTATGCTCAACCTAAATTAACTGGCCATTTTTCAACAAAAAATATTCACATTTCAACAAAAAACAAAAATCTCAATTGCTAGCTATAAGCTTATTTAAGGTTCGTTCGAACAAAAAGTCTCAAGAAGACTAGCTGCTGGACTTAACATGTACAACTTAATTGGTAGTTGATACTCTCACTACGAAGACGGTTGATTTTTGTCCTAAAAATCTCGGTGTACATGAAAATATTTTTTAAGCCATTAAAAAATGTTGGAGATTTCTAACTTGAATTTTATCTAGCATCTTTGGGTTTGCCTCACAAAAGTATTCATCGCGTTTTTGAGAAACCGCATGCAAACGTGCAACGACGTAAAGCGTCGGTTTTAGTCCTGGTGAGGATTCATCTAGTGCGGAAAAATCTGATAATAGCTGATGCTCGTTCTGGTTCCGAAAACGACGTACCATTATTCGCCATGATGGGCCTGTGGTTTTGCTCTCGAAGGAGCGGATTTTTCTTGTGAAGAACAGCGGATGAAGGTGTGCTCACTACGACAGAGAGCGAGCTTGTCTCAATTTGACTGTTTTTCCATATATATATATATGTATATATATGAATCAACATTGCAACGACATTCTGAGACTAGCGACCCATGTGCTACAAGGAATTTCCATTTGACATTAGCTTTGCCAGCGCGTAATTGGACGAGGTTGGAACAAACCATTTATTACTTAAATATGATCTGACTAAAACTAAATACTCCTTCACATCCGGAACGAAGCTGTCTCCACCAGTACCAGAATTGTATCTACCGCCTGTAGCAAATACGTACCTCTCATGTATCTTTGGGGTCCTTGGTTCTTTTTTGTGCGACAACGTGAGAATATTTTGCGTCGTCTGCTTCTGTTGATAGAGGCAACAATTTTTCTAGTAGCCCTCATCGATATAGCTGATTCTGCGATGTGCCAAAGAAAATGAAATTCTTTTTTTGCGTTTTGCAGGATGCGATTCTATGGACCGCTACGCTGACGTTTGTCTCTCAAATTTAAAAATATATGTATCACCCTGTCTGCAATCGCATCATTTAGACTAGCCTAACACTAATAATACTACTGTCCGTTAGGATCTTTAATGGGAAGAAAGGGTCTCGCTAGCCGCTTTTTTGCGTAAAGGTACAAATTGATCTGTTCATACTTTTGCCACGAAGCTCGACTTCTATAAGCATCTTTGAAGCAGCCTATTATGCTACAAATTAAAATAAGTGTGCAGATGTCTTTGACGAATAAACTATTTAAACGTGAAAATACTCATATCCGCTAATTCAAATCTGTAAGAATTTATCCTCCATCGATAGCTCAAAGGTTACTGCAGTAACCAATAAGTCACTATTAAGTTTGTAGGCAGTCACATTTGATACATTTGCGGCTGTCGTACCTGCGACGGCAGAGTATTTTGTGTGCGTTTCCCCTCAGAGGCTATGATAATCCTATACCGAAACATCAGTGCCGCTTCCCTACAACGCTATGTGATATCCAGTTTCATATTTGTCCATGTGACGACTGGAAGACAAAATAACATATTATATTGTAACAGCACAAGATGGTATCGGAACCAAAATACAACCTCTATTTTAAAAAACTATCAGAAAAAAAAATCACGTAGTGATCACACCGATTACTGCGTGATCGACGCTACTGAGGTTGTTTCCCGTTGTGCAAAGCGGGAGTCTGAGCTAATACGACCAGTACATTGCTTTTATTTTCAATAATCTCTGCGTTTTCCTCGATTTCCAGATTCAACCACTAATTTGTGACGTCCAGCGAAAAGATCTTTATAAGTGGGCCAGAAACCTGGCCCCTCATTTGTCAAAAAAATATACTGTAACTATTTGCAGCTTCTGTTAGAGCCTTCAAAGGAAGCGGGACATAGCATTTCATTTTCCCTTAGTGGAAGTTTCAAGTCTGACCACATCTTAATCGAGTCCTTGTTTTTCTTTTGGTGTCTGACATGTCCACTGGTAGCAGGGCCGCTATCGATGTTCAAAACAATCTGTAGGAAGAGTTTACTAAGTAGCCGGGAGGGGTTTGACCCAAGCCTTACTCAAACAGTGGAGCAATCCGCGTGGAAGATTGCCAAGAAAGAATAGGGCTGTTCATTATAAGGATGTTAACATACAAAGTTTTCTGTCAGTCTACCTTAGTGTTGGTCCAACTTACGGAAACGGAGACTGGATAACAGGCCTGTAACGGACAGGGCGCCCTATCAGGGAGTGTGGTTGGGAAAATGCTACAGAGACAAGAAGAGCTCGCACGGAGGAAGGCGCTCGTGCAAAAGAGGGAAAGGACAAAAAAAAGGGGAAGATGGTGTCCCCGCCTTGCGTCAACATTCGTTGGCTTGCTCACTAGCCAGTTGGATGGCTGGCTAATTATACCTCAAACGATGCAATCCCTGGAGGTGACTCTTGCGGCCTAAAGTGAGAAGTGCTTTAGATTGATCAGGCTACATGCATGAGTAGCCTAATGACCTGCTCTGTAGTGGCCGGATCAATTCTGTTCATATTTACGATTATACGATATGGCCGCGCGAAATAGAGTGCTAAGGCTCATTATTATATAGGTAGACTTCACAAGTGACGATACTTTCGGTCTCCCGGGGGTTCCTTACTGTGCCAAGGTATATGAAGGGTCAGCTTTACCGATTCCTCCTGCATTCGGTATCGGCTGTTGAGATGTAGCACGCCATAGCGTGATACATGCAAACTACGTGAAATATCGTGTAAGTACGTAGGCAATCCTGGCCATTCGTTTGAAAATTGACATATGTTTTCGATACGTCTCAACTTGATTCTCCGAATTGATTCATTCAAGTAAATTCCACTATGGAAATAAATTTGGTAAATAATGGGTGCATCAAATGATGTAGTCCTGTGCGCGGAATATCAAGGTCTAATTTCCATTTTGACGGTAGACTAAGCGAAATCTCAGAAGTGTCGTTGTAGGGGATTATAAACTCGGCCTCAGTTGTCACTATTTATCGGGTAATCAGCAGATGTAGCAGCTATCCTTTGTATTTGCCTTTCAATCAAATCTCATAACCAATGTTTAGTGATATTACTTTATTGCCATTGTAACAACCTGTAAAATATAATTTTACAGCTCCAAGGTTCATAAAGAATAGCTTACTAGCCTGCTAGTGCTAAATAGTCTTAAACAGAAAGAATTATGGTAAACCTAGCACTCAATGATAGCCGATTATACTATCGAGTAACATAAAACACATACATTTGGATTGAACATTTCGATTGTCAAATGAGATTGACAGCCCGTGAGCTTAATTTTGAAATCAGTTCCCTGTCAAAGTTGCCTCATTGGGATCTGCACTATGGTGATCACGATTCTTACATGTCGCAAAAGCGGACCCTAGACCCATATGAGTATGAATAGATTGTGCGTTGCAACGTATTGAAGTAGAGGGGAAAAAGGATGCGTTCATTTGTCCTATCAATTTAGCCCAAAATGCTGTTTGTATGGGTAGTTCATGACACACAACCATCATCTACAACGTGAGCTCTACGGCCCGGCTTGCAGGTCTCGTTGGTAAGATTGCCCAAACTTGGAGTCAAGCCGTTCCCAAGTATTGTGCAGAGTCACGTTCAATGTTGCTACGTAGCCAACGCCTACATAGAAACCTCTATATTTCATTTACTGAATTAGCTCGTTGCCCTCAAAGATAAATGAACACACTTAGAAGTATAACCTTACCTTCTTATTTTTAACGCTTTCTTTTAGCTTTCGTATTTTGAATACTAGCTCATGTCGACGCAGCATCATTCAGACCAGTCATGTACGGGACTAACTGAGGCGAGATTTAATCCAATGGTGATGATACCATCGCCGTGATGTGGGACCGCTTTCCATACAAATGAACCGTGGTATTAACTATTGAGCAACGAGAGCTGGCTTCAGCCGTTAGCAGAGTTACTACAAAGCTTAGTGCGTACTTAATGATGGCCGCACGGGTCAAACAAGAATCAATTTTTGTAACATTGTCGGAGCCATCAGCGAACGCTAGGGTAATGGCAGTTACTAGACGGCTCTGATAGCTCGTGGCCGCGATTGCTGCTTCTACTTACAGAAGTAAATAGAAGATCTGTTTTCGCCTCGTTGACGTACTCAACAGCTGGCCTAATAATAGACTATATACAAATGGTAGTGAACATTCTTCTATTGTCGAACCCGTTGCTTGTGGCGCAAACATTACGACCTTCGTTGTGGATGCTAGGGTGCACGAAGTTCAACTTCATGAGCAGTAGTCACTAGCCCCGAACTTAATTACATGCTGCTTGAATTTCAGAATGAGAGAATGATCAATTCTTTGACTAAACAGTCAATCTGTGCATTTTGTAAAGCTGCCCGTCGGCACGTGCACATTTGAAGGAGGTAGATAGTACAGCGACGGAACGGCGTTGTCTAATAGCGCCCGTAAAAATCGTACGTCAATGTAAGGTCCAAGTATTCCCAGAGCTGTCAGCCCCGATTTTGAGCACACATGGGTGTGCATTCACTTTCAGAGATCACTGAATCCCGTCACGAAACTGCAAAGAGAAGTCTACAAAGAATTTATATTGGACACTATGTACTGGCCTAATATTCGTTCTTGGGATGTACCTTAAGAATCATTATTCACTATACTAAACTTGCAAAACACCGTAGTCTTTCACTGACAAGTTTGTTTACGCCTATAGATATGGCCAAAAAATAGTGCGGCCACAAAGCTGTTACAAGGCGCATTTTGCAATCTGCCTTAGCTAGGGAACCTTCCCCTACCATTTGGAAGGTTGTAGAACTTCTGTATTATAATGTGGTAAGTACAATAGTTAATTCCATTTCAAATATGATGCAGGGAATATACTCTGATATTCAAGAAAAGAATAGCAGAGGTCCTGGTTATTTATTTATTTTCTAGATTCCACTGCATTTTTTCGTCAACTGTATATTATTAGAGACGGCCCCTAGAAAGCGTGTCTAACTGCTCGCTTTGATAAATAGTTCATGGGAAACAGCTGTAGATAGTTGCAGTGTTTGTCTCTATGTAGGGTCTTTCCTTTTAAATATTTGCTCGTTAGTGACTCGCTAGACGAATACCCATTTTTCCTACGTTATGTAACTGATGGGCTTCGGGTTCTTCGCAAGCAGTCTTAGGTATGATCCTAGAGACGCAAATAAATTGACTTCGCCCTTGAGGGCTAATCAATAAAACAACAATGCGACCTTTTGGCTGTTGCTAACCGCTAAGCACTAAAGCTAGAGTAATGATTCTTATATCTACCATATATTTAATTCGGCAACATAATAGCTGAACAATAAGAAATTGTTTAGATGCGTCTTGTATAAAGATCATCCATTCATTCATTTAGAGATTTGAATTTCTCCAATGCAACTTGCGAAACCAAGACAGATTGCTAGCTTATGTCACTTATTATATATATATCTTCTGGTGAGTCCTATCTTATGAGTATTATATCTTCCGGTCCAAAGACCAATCGATTATTGCTTAAGGTTCTTCGACGTCGTTTCTTCATCGCCTGTTTGAAGCAAGCGTTACAAAATAGCCCAGTCCTCGTTGAAGGCGCTTGTTATCAACGGTAGACTTTCTATAAATAGGACGGATGAAAATTAAACAGCTTACGTTACGTCGTAACGATGTAACTTCACGTCGTTGTTATTGATAGACGTTATCAATTGGCTAGATGCGTTGCAGTTAACAGGCTATATTCACTTAAATCTACTATTCTGTAACTAGTCTTGCTTTTTAGGTAGTACAGCCTATACGTTTCAAATTCACACTGCTTAATCAGGAGTTTGTTAAGTATAAACTACTACATCCTAGATCGTCCTTTCATAAATACCAACAACAGGATGAGCATAACTTTTCAGACTGGCATAAAGAGAATTTCGATATTATAGGCCAACATTAAGAGTATAGAGCTCAAAGTACCAAAGGATGTCAACTTTGTCAAAGGATGTCAACTTACTTCCTCCACTAATTGTTACATTGAACTGGTGTTATTTATGCTTCCTACATTCTACATGGGAATAATATCACAGATTTGCTATTTCACAGAACAGCTTTGAATGAGAGTGACTGTAGATTTTCCTGCGCATGTAACATGTATATATAACACTTCTCTGATGATCTGGAGCTGCTATTTTTGGCCTGATGAGAAGGCGCATATAAGCTGCCACGGAGCACAGGGCGTAATGCAATAAGATTGAAACACACGTGCAAAAACATTAACCCTAGTTCAGTTTAGGTTTTGCTTTAGATTTAATTAAGAGAAGCAATAGGATAGTGTTGCAACGGCTACAACAGGATAGTCTTAGCAGCTAACGTACACCCAACAACGAGTAATTAAAGTCCATGGTCTGGGCTTATGCCCAGCCATAGCCCGAAGTGCAAGATGTAACGATAATCTGCTTTGTCCAGCACACATAATTTGCGCCATAGCAGTTCCGTTACACTGCTAGCGATAGATTTTAGCTTATTAAATGTATGTTACGCGCTTAGCGGCTTTCTGTCCGCGCCTGGTATGTATCTGATGTCTCTTGGCCGTTTACGGTCATTGAAAGGTAAACGGAGTTTCGCAGATAGTCCCTTTTCTCGCCCGTGCAAACAAAAAAAATGTACAATCCCTTTTTCTTCAATTGCGGCTGAGAACTGAGGACAGTGCCACGCTCGTTGGCCTGCGATATAATCGCACGTCAAATCAGCGGTCGGTTATAAACATGTCGGTCTACTCGTAATTGTGCTGAGGAGAGGTCAATACCCCTATAATTGCAGCACTCAATGCACTTCGGATGGGTGAAGCAATGTGAAAAATCAGGTGTAGTAATCCCTTAACACAGAGACATGCAGGGCCGCAAATCTTCCAATATGTTGACTGACGTATTTCGTTCTTTGACACAAATCGGTACCGGACAACATGAATCTCCTTCTGTTATCATTCACTAATAGAATTAGTGCAAGTATGTTAAGGTCGTACATGTATCGGGAGTGTAATTAGCTTTTTCTATCTACTGTTCCCCTGCTGCAGTGATCTGTCTCTACGATACGATGAAGCGAGCTTTCGTCGCAGGTATATGAGGCCTGTATTGACTTCCTCGAGGACACCACTTTATTAGGAGCAATGTCTATATCTTATTGGTTTCGCTTGTTCGTTGGCACACAGCGTAACGTTATACAAAATCACTTGTTTTTCGCAAGGGACAAGTGACTTCAGCTGCCTGTCGATATGTTTCTCAGGTACCAGGGGTCGCTATCGTACTTCTATATGAATACCTGCCGCTGGACAGCTAACAGGATAACTAAATAGATACGATTACTCAAAACTAATTGCTGACTAACCGGATAATTTCGAAATTATTCGAGCATCCTTACCAATAAACAGGAGATAAATCAGCAGGGGTGCTCTGCGCTTGTTCCGGTAGCTTTTTGAGTTTTCTTTGAACGGTCTCAGTTATAAGCATGCAGAGACAGCCGGATTTACTTCGAACATGAGTTCGTCTTGCTTTTTAGATACGATTTTTGATCACCTCACTCTGTTGGAGACAGAATTTCTATCGACCCACACCACGGCCAAATACTGAAGCTTAATCTTATAACACAGGCAGGCTCTTTTTCCGTGCGCGCTCAGTTCCGTCAAGCTACTTTTCTGCAGATATTTCTGGTACGAATCGTCTCGTAGCCTTCAAAATGCTAGGAAGTAAACTAGCCAGAGCTAGCTTTCACCGATTCAAAAATATGTTGTTCCTCCTTTATTCATCTCAAGTCTCCTGGACTGGTGAGAACTCGTAAGGGGCGTGCAGTTTTCCCGTGGTCCATTATAAGCTATTTGTTATAACGAAACATACATGTTACACTATTTGCGTGCATAAAGGGAGTTAGTTTTTCCTTATCAACCAAGATAATCTCTACAATTCTACACCACAGAAGGAATTGGGTTAGGAACGGGAACCTGGGAATAGCCTTGTATAACTGCTAAGTACTTCGATGGTGGTAAATAAGCATTTGTGGTACCTGATAAGTCACACCTACCGCTGTAGCCAGATGCTACCTAACCGTGGGACAATCCTTTCAGCAGGCTAAAGCCCCAGCTTGTCCGGTCCTAGCCGTCAAGCCTTTACCGCCGACATTACTGCCCATAGTGCCAGCTGCAGACAAGTTCTGCCAGTTAAGCCTTGGAGCGCCTTTTCTTGCATCTTAAAGTTAATTCCTTTCTCACGGCGTCAAGCAAAGATAACCAGTATTCCAACGTCACAGTCAAATCCTTTTCGTTGTTGGTTATTTCGGCCTATGATAGGTACATGCTTGGAAAATAGTAACAGTCGTCTTGCATCCATCTGTACGCCGTTGGTCGCTTCGAATCAATGACACAGTGGCTCATTTAGAACGAGTCTTTGAAAGAACAATAATCATTCGATTTTGAAGCCTTCTGTCGCCGTTAGATAATGCGTAAACAAGTCGAAACGCATGAACAAATCAAGATGATCTATAGCTACGATAACATTATTCCTATGGTTATTGAAGCGTCAACTCTACTGCTTCACATAGACAAATGCTACACAATCAAGCAGTGTAAATAGCGTGTCTTCAAGGTCGTAGTTACGCAATTACTGTTACAGCTTTGCCGAGACACGAGCGAGGTACCTGTTTCGGCCATCATCAGTGGTGGTTAAAAGGGTCTGCCTACTAAGCCACACAAAAAGGGAGCCGTGACCTTTTTGCGATCGCGATCGTTTTTCGGACTGACCCTGACGACAATTGAAAAAAACCTTCTTTTGAAGAAATCGCTATAAAGCGCGAATTTGAACAGGCTAAATTATAAGTAGGTCAAACAGTAGGCTTAATGCGAATAACGCGTGTACGAAATTACGGACGCATTTTTTGACGCTCAAAAAAAATTAAGGCCCCGAATTGTGTGCCCTACCTCTGCTCAGCCGGAAGACCTTTATGGATTCTAGTTACACATTGGTTCGTAAATTTCTTGCCTTATATCCATTTTATTACATGGCCATAATAACACAGTGCACATTATCCAATGCACATGCGCACGACGTAGTAGAGACATTTCTGTAACCTGCTGTAGGCCACGGCGGTAGGTGGGACAGAGGGTCGACCAACCGACCAACGGGTCTAATCTTGCTGACGTTTGCAAATTTGGAAGCGGACGATGTCAAGGTGCTTCATGTAACTGTTGTAAAGGGCCCTCCAACGGGAGTACCTGTAGAGTATGAGATCCCTAAAGTGACTTATCTCGAAGAGGGCAACCATCAAGATGGTTAGAGGACCAGGAGAACGATGTCACAAACCAAGTCGGGCGAAGGCTAAGCGAAGCTATGTGAAGTAAAGGCCACTGGTGATATAATGCAGATGCGTAAGAGCCGTCGATCGAGGGGTGAGGGATGAGGTTGAGGGACCGCTTCCGATTCGCTAACCCTCGGAAAACATTTTTCCCGTCGTCTTGGTCATCCCAAATATCATTCCAAGGTTTGGTTCAGTACTAGGTCAGACGTTAGTGCTAGCTTGCCTAGGTTGTAATCATACCTCTGCCGATTTTTGCTCACAGCGAAAAGTTATACAAGAAAGAGGAGAGCGACATACGTTCGAAATCAAACATGCTGAAATATTGAACTAAAATAGCCCTTGAAGGAAAGATTGATTGTGTGATAGGTATGAAATGCTACAACCGTCAGATACCGTTCCACTAACGCCAGCGGGCCACATGATCATGTACAAGCAATATCTGATCTGTCTCCCAATACAGATCAATGCGGAAATCTGAGGCACCGAAGCATTATGAGACACCAATTTTTTAACACCTCCTGGTGATTATGGATTTATCTCTAGTTTGGCCGACGCCGAAAGCCTAATCCACAAGGGCGTTCATGAGTATAACCATACAATTGCTTATTAAAAAATTACCAATTGGCTCTCTAATAAATAAGATGATAGGTGCGTTATGATATTGTATGAAACTACGTATGAAAAGATTCGATTTAATAAAAAAAAAAAATACTATTTGATGCAGTTATCTATTTTCAGACCTAGAAAACCGTTTAAACTCTAGAACTGGTCGGAAGAATGGGCTATAGATTTGGTACGGCGTTATAAGTGGCATCGGGTTCGAGATCGGGCACAATGTCTTCTGGTCAGTTGGGCAACCGTTTCTTAGTTCTGTAGCCATCATGATTTTCTGTGTTGCTGTCTATTAATAGCTTTTTGGGGTAAATAATCAGAATTGTCTAAGAGACCAGGAAACCTTTTTATAGTTGACTGTATCAAGCGTGCAGGACTTCTTAAACATATACACTTAAACGTATGCAGCGAAAATATGCAAACAAACTTAGAGCGCGGTTAGCGTAGTTTCTGTGGTCAGATTAACTTCTCGTTCCAAGCAATTTAGCTAGCTGACTGTATCTTATTACACGGCTTCCGTATGGCGACGCTGCTTACGACATCAACCTAGTGTAGGCGTACGGTGGAGTACATAACGCCAATATACGCATACTATCTAAATATCCTATTCACACTGCTATAAATACTTCGCATCTTATGTTTAGAACCGCCGTTGGGCATAATGGTATTTGACAGGTAGGTGCTCGTTTTCCCTAAACACGAACTTCGTATATGCTCCTCATATCTAAGACACAGCTCACGGGCGTTTTCAGGATATGTAGATCCGCACGGTGCCGTTGAGCCATCAAGTGGACAGACAGTTCTTGGTATGACAACAACTGTGTGACGTTTACTCAAACCGACAGCATTATATTTGTGCTGAAGGGGGCAAAAAGCAGTTTCTGAAGCAGAGCGTTGTGATTTTTTTATGATATCCATAGAAACGTGAAGTCCAGTTTTGTGTCCTGCAGGAGTCAGTCCTACAAGTAATCGGACTGTCGCCTGTTTCTCAAGGAGTAAGTGCTCTAACCCTTTTCCCTCGGGTACTATTACCACCATGACAGCCAATATCTCTCTCTCAATTAATTATGCAGGGGCTTGTATGTAATCCTACCTCGTTCTTTTTCTTCTAGCGCTTTAACGAAGAGAATCTGCAGAAACTCCCTAGTACAAATCAGCTGAGACCTTAAGGGTCTTTCTAGTGACAGCTGCTAAATATAGAAGGGAAACGCTCAAGTAAATGAAAAAATTCTATCTAACGCTGTAGATACAGAGGTTTTCAGTGCGCGATCTGTGCGAAGGCCAGGGGACATTACCGGCCATGTCAGGGATTAAGACCGTGCTATTTTATTTGGGACATTTTTGCTAACTGGGCCGTATGGCCATACATAAGGAAATCAGAATGGTCAAAGTGGATGACGCTTATTACATTATTTACCTGTACTATAAATAATAGTAAATAGCGGAATATGACATCTCCGTGTTTATTATAGGACTATTGTGTTATAGGGCTACAAAGTATTGAATAGTCGTAATGGATTTACATGTTTCAACAGCTTGCCGGCCAGTCGCTGAATATCGCTGAAGCGATATTAAAACAGATTGTACCTTATTAGTAACAAGTCGCGCACATCATCATACGGTCGTGGAATAGATTTAATTGCTTCTGTTGAAGCAATATATCGTGTGAGGACCACTGTGTTATGCTGCGTGCCTATATAGACATCATAGGTAGGCGTCATGAAAAAGACAAACACAACCCTTAGTTAAAGCCGTCCTATTTGCAACCCGTTATTTGGAGCATAAAGTTTTAGGTTGCTTTTTTAGGTACCTTTATTCATCTAAAAATATCTAAGGACAACTTAACAGCAACAGGACCGTTTTTTAATCAGCAATCAACGTACAGCACATAGCATCATTGGGCATAACATATGCTTCAGGCCGAACATTTAAAGGTATATAGTATTTAGCTTGAGCTAGATAAGTTCACAGGCTGGTGTTTGACGTATCATGCTATCCAGAAAGCAGATCTCTGTGAATCGTAATATTTGGCACTAGTGAAAAATAACTTTTAATTTATTTATAAGTTAAGCCAACGAAGTAACTCTCTGTTAATAACTCCATAACACATAGACGAAACGCAAGTTCGGCATGCGTATAAGTTATTCCCGACAATAATCTTTTGTACAAAATTAAACACAGCTCGCATGAGGCTACTTGAAAACATCGATAGGCCATTATTAACAGCAGTATAACCCGTCGCATGGCAAAGCGCAAGATCAACAATAGTTATAATGATGAATGGGATGAATTAGGTAATGAATTCGTCCCATGAATTGATTCGTAATGAATTAGGACACGTCATTTTAAAGTTTAGCATCGAAGTATCATCATTAGAACTTCAAATATATTTGTACTTCTCAATATGGTGGCTTCCATAAGTAATGTCATCGTTTTCGGCCAGTGAAATCAGTAATTGCCCTCTCTGCTCCATCAAATAATAGAATGTTTGTCATTAGTCCTGATCATTATCGATTTTTATCTGATCTTTCCAATGTGGCCCTATCAGAATGCGTTCCATTAATACGCAAATAGTTCCACCGAAAGTGTCTTCCACTCCACGAACTTCCCGTACATCTATTCACGCATAACCTACTACCAAGTTGTCTATGTTTGAACTTAAGAAGACACGCCTCGCTAATAGATCCGTACCGGCCAATAGGTTCTCATATATAGCTGTCGTCTATGTGCGAAACGTTTTGTGACATGACAGACTAGTTTACTTGGCGTATTTTTACGCGCTGGCCTCCACTGATCGATCGATCCATTCATTTAGTTACTTCTTAGAACGGTGTTTCTTTTTTCACCCATCCATCCATTTATCAGCTCGTTCGCTACTCACTTAGAACCATTTCATAGGCGTCCATACACATAAACCGAATGCTATTAAAACTACTACCGTTGCTGGTTTATACACGAGTTCCGCTTTAGACTGCCGTAGCAGGATGACGTTTAGCCCTTACTGACATTTGTCTGGAACGATTGCATGAGCAAAGTCACTTGGTTGGTTGCCACCTATCACGCAGCTACGCCGACTGCAACATTGTCATAATCCCCTAAAAGGGGCGACCTCGTCAGAGCCATCGTGCTTCCGACTATCTATTATATAGCATGCGTCAGCGTCACTTCTGCTGTCTGGTCGACGACGTCGAGCTATATTTGCAACACAGAGCTTGTACCGATATATGCGAATCGCTCGCTACACAATTTTCGTTTTCGGTAGCCGTAACGTTTCTTTCGGTGAAAGCTGAAACGGCTTCGGGGAAAGGGAAACCTTAAACTATAGGAAGATGTCCGCCACCGTGGATATCGGTACGGCGTACCGGGTTATTTTATGGCGGAACTTAATTGATGAAATAAACTAACGTTATGTTGCAATATAGCTGGCTATCGGTTGAGAGGAAGCTTAATGAGCAGCAGTCTCAATTTTGTTGAATTACAGTGCTCTGTGTGCAGATAGTTTTCTAATTCTCCTAACATCTTACTTTATATTTGAGTAAAAGACTATTACATTGCGACTTCAACTTGGAACTCGCTACGTCCTTCAACTCACTTCGTCAAAACTCGCTACAGCCTTTCTATATAGCTTCAACGTGTACTATAAAGACACACTTCACTTTCAACCCAAACCATAAAACCCAACGTTTCAAATATAAATCATTACCCTTAGATTTTTTCGAAGGCGTTTAATAATCTTTGCCGAAATGCCATCTTTTGTATGAAATTGTTTCCAACCGCAATCCGAGAGTTATATGAGACGAGCTTTGCCTTAGTGAATAAAGTAAAGTTATTGGCCACCTTGGATTATATCTAGTCAATATATTATTTCGTATTGTATTTCTTGCAAAAGCCATCGGTTACTTTAATGACCAGGCTTCTAGCTCTCTCTCGTCTGTGTATCATCGCCACGTATTTTTCCCCCCACCGTTGTTGAGATTTGACAAGTTGACGTGTAGGTTTGTGCTAATATGTGTAGTTGTGTTAAAGCTTCACCGTCGTCTGCTGCTGTGTCATCTATAGTGTAACTCCAAGCTCAATGCAAAGCTGGAAAGCCGTCAACTTTTAATAGGCGAGCAAGGAAGGGAAAAAGGGTTTGTCGTAGCGGCTCATGTTGACCAGCAACTTTCCAGATTCCAGCACCAACAGACATTGTTCTCCTGCCTGCCTAGGATGATGCGAGGGACAAAGGTAGGTTTCTCCCGCTTCTGTGATGTTCGTCTCATTGCGTCGGTGTGTCTTGTAATCTAATGAATGTTCCCTGCTGTCTGGTCGTGAAACCAAACGTGCAACATGTTACTAAACCCAGCGGGGCGCGCATGTTGGTTCTTGTACGCTGAGATGGTGGCCGGGGAACTGAACGACATTAGTTCGCCAGCGCAGGAATGTCTGATGACAGAGTTGTTTGACCTGAAAAGCCTAACTGCTGGAAGGTATCTACCGGATTGTATGGAGCGCACAAGGCCCTCGTAGGCGAGCCTCTTCGTACAAGCTGGGAATGTCACACTTAACGTCGTACAGCAGCTCTTCATCTATAGAGTCAGCATCAGATATCCGCTGCCCGTTCGCCTTTCTCTCTGCAGTGGGTTGGTCTGAAACGACAGAACAGAAACGACCATGGGATGCACGCAAGCTGACCAAAGACATGTAAGGCAAGAGCGTACTATATAAGGCCACTGCTTTTCTTCGTGGTTGGTTTGTTGGTAAAAGCCTCAGTCAGCTTTCGCCGTGCCTACCCCTATGCGCTCCGGCTGCTATGGGTATTACTTGTTCTAACAACCTGTTTTTGGTGTTTTCTACAACGTTTTCTACCTCGAACTCTCTTTTAGTCGAACTACGGCTGTCATTAGACCTGGGTTTCCACGTACGGAAGTCTACTATTCACTTCGATTGCGACCTCCACTCATCGTAATTAGTAGTACACCGACAGCGACAGCAGCTGTTATATCAGTGACAGCAGTAAAAGTAATCACTAATGTCAGTATGCAAGCGGGGAGTCAGCGCGCTCCATTAAGTTGTGACGATCCACCTAAACTGCCTAAGTTGTTAGAATAGGTCGTCACGGATGGCATTAAGGCTGGCTAATATGGATCAGAGCTATCGAAAGGCGACGGTAGAAGTTTTATCTGCGTTGCATATCCTTATTAACGACGTTTCGGATATATAGTATATTGTAGCTCATCTCATCTAGTCAGTCCACTATGAATGACTTCGTTTCTGGAGTGTGACCCTTGTGGCGACCCCTTTGAATGACTGTTGAGTAACAGCGGCCTGGTCCAACTTGAATGTTTTTCATCACTACTATTATTGATCGTTATGGATGAATATATTGATTTTTATCCTATAAAATAATAATGTAAAGCAATTTAATACAATGCGCACGTCGTAGACAACGACGATTGACAAAGGTTTATTCAATGTCACCCGAAGCAATTGCCAGTTAAAATCGTCTGCTTGACAAATCGACGAACTTCGGCTGTGTTCAAACCCTGCCTGTGCTTGTCTACGTACTAATAATAGAAAAACTTCTTGTGCGTTTCTGTAAAAAAAAAAAAGAACACTAATTTCAAGAATCATAAACGACAAACAAACAACGCTGTTCTGGGGTACCATTTGCACTGATCTCAATGGTGATACGCGACCGTTATATTGTTTCTTTAAGCCTTAGACTTTTCTGGGAAAGAAAACTTCGCATAACTTACATAACTCAACTAGCTAAATGCAAGTTGATTGATATAATTAATTATAACGATTTTCAAAAATTTCAATAACATTAACTATAATATAACTGTGCTACTATTTTTACATTTCGTATCTCGTAGTTGATTATTAAGCGTGAGACGCTGCTCTAATATATCTCCAGTAAGTAGGCTCCGTGTGCTTTCTAAAGAGGCTCATCTTCCCCGGGGATTTTCACAGAGTTTCTCTGAACAGCGCTTTCATTCGAAATATTTATGTTTCACTGACGCAGTCCCTTCGTTGCGTCTTTGGTCCTGAGATGATACCACTACGGAAAAGTAAAAGACAGATAGATGAACGCTTGAGGGGGCGCCACCTACTGATCTGCAGGCTAGCTTAGCCTACCTCAGACCAACAGGGGTTCCATCCCGACTCTGGATCTGAGTACCTAAAATAGTTTTCCAAGACATTTAATTCTGTCCTATTATCTGGCCATTGAACCAGTATTTGGACTGCGTCATGACCGCTGTCAAATCGATGTCTACCAACTATATCTTTCAATTCGGCTGTTATGTAAGAAACGCAGCGCGTCAACAAGATTGGCGGAGTAACCAAGATGGTTTCATTTGCCGTTTGAATTGGGTCTTTACGTATCCTATTCATCGTTTTTGTCATCCATCTGTGGCGTGCAACTGTAACTTACATTTCCTGATCAATAGTTGTAGCGGTCGTAGCCTGAATCGCCGGTCGTATTTCTTAGTAGATAGTAAAATAATGCCGTAATGCAGGTTCCAGTAGTCCTATTAATAAACGGAAAAATTGTGTAGAGCTATTGGATAGAAAAATTAACGGGCTCCCTTGTATCCGTTGATATTCTTGGTAATTTAATTAGTCCATAGCACAGCCGGCCAAATTCACACTAAGAGCTATCTCCTACCCTGTTCGACCTATTTAACTATCTTTTTGCAATTCATTATAACATTCAGTTACTTTTAAGGTGTTACCGGTTCATTATATCTGCCTGCCGTTACGTTTCACCCAGCTTCAATTCAGATTTACTCTGTTTGAGTTTGTCGGGACGTTCTTGCACTAACGCCATTATCCTGCTCCCGCCGTTTTTTTGCCGATTGAGCTAATCTTTTGTTCCAGAATAATAATGATTCGTGCCACTCAACCCAACTTAAAACTCTATAATAGTTATTCTGTTACACTCACCCCGTTCTCTGTTTATCAATATATATATATATATATATATATATATATAGTACCTAGTTTTTTCTATGAACAGATTCTATTTATGTCTTACTGTATACAAATAGCCAACTGCCGCACGCAAATACTTCGTAAGTTCACCTAAAAATTCTGAAATAAACAGTTGAGGAAATGGAAAAGGATGAAACTTTCGTTCTATGTTTACTAAGCAGGATAAGTCAACAAAAAAAAACACCAAACAATTTTTTAACACGAACTTAAATGTTCTCTCAGCGTCGCCGAACACATCATCCGAAGAATTAAACTGTACCCAAGCAGCATTGCGGCCTATGAGAGAGGAAATTGTTTGTTATAACAAAAATGTTGACTAATTCTATTTACCAAATCAATCTACTACCGTTCTTTAGGTACCCTGCTACACTGATCATTTAGTTTTTGAAATACTTAGGTGATATTACTGCTTTTCTTATTGTGATTAGCCCATATTTCTATTCCGATTTGTGCATATTTTGTTGTCCGAAAGGAAAACTTTAACGTAAAAAAAAACATGAACCCCGCACACCTGTGCGCACGGGGCGGCAACAGTCTATCGTTAAAGCCTTAACTAACTCAAACCTTCCACTGATAAAGGCACACCCTTGTTTTGGCCCTTTGTTCCTACTCAGCCACAGCTATAACCGTCGCTTTCTTAAGACGCGGTTCCCATTCGTATGTGTATAATTCCTATATCGTTACTGCAATTAACCCGCCCACAATTTTCACGTCGGCTTGTTTTATCAATTCGTAACAAATCAACAAAACTCGGCCTGAAGTAAATCCGTTTATAATAATGAAACCCCCCTTATGTGGGTTTATTGTTGCCACCTTATTCTAGCCGATTTTTGTGGGTTGACGAAGTATCAATCTGGGGTATTTCGCTCTGTGTGGGACATTTTAGTAAAGTAGACATATATATATACGTACGTATGGGTTGCATATAGACAAGATAGATAGAACATAGATAATTGCATACAATATAAGGCACCGCTAAATGATCTTGATACGCTACGAAATCCTGAAAAGCTCACAGGTTCATCGAAAAGAGGCAAGCAATAACAACCCTATCGATAAGAAACGGAACGCTGAAACCGCGTGACAGAACTTCTAGTTCTTATTTTACACAGAGCATCATCTGCCATATCTTTATAGACTGGTTGGCTTAAAGTATCTGTTTATAACACTTTCTTCTGGAGACACTCATAAGGAGAGCGCACAAAAATGACACAAATGAAATATTTTTCATTTGTTTCTGTTGAACAGTCGCTGTTTTTTCTGTCATCATCCGTTTATTCAGGGGCTCACCGAACCTGAGGCGCAACAGCAGTCGCTTGCAGCACCGTACGGAAAGTGCGGGTGAACGTGTCGAAGGCGGCAGCAGCAGCAGCAGACGATCCTCGTCCGAATCGACGGGTGCCCATGGGAGTGGGAACGCGAGTGGCTCTATGGGCGGGGGGCCGCTCCGTAGCAGTCCGGGGCACTCGTTTTCATCACATAAGACACACCATGGTCAGAGCCAGCCCGACTCTCAACACGTGCCTTATTCTGCGACGGCAACAGGATCGGCAGCCTCGCATCATCGTGATATTACGTCGCTCAGCCAACAGCAATTGCCGCATGGCCATTCCTTTTCGGATGGAAGCGGTGATGAAGACGACAGGGGTAAGTGTTTTACTTCAACGACTAAAACGGTATAAACAATAGGGAAGTGAGTTAAACACCAAAAGTTAAACAGCCATAAACTTGTGATATGGTTGAGAAGATTCTAAGTGATCTTTGCATGTTTAAATGAAAAGTACACAGCTCTATTTACTTAAGCTCTTAGTTACTTAAGCTTAGTAAGCTTAATTCTAAGCTACGTTCTAATGAACGTTTATGAGGTTATGAAGGTGTAATAAACGGGCTAGCAGATATGATGCAATCGGTACTCTCTATGCCACTTCAATAGGAACACTTGTACGTTTTCTAGGTAAGTCTGAACAAATCATATCATGCTGTCAAATGAATGTGATTTATTACAGTCGCCTCAGGTAGGACACTTAGTGTCACTCAAATGCCCTAATTTATTGAGTTCAGTGCTCCCTTATGTAACGTGGAGTTCATACACTATTATTTTTTAGAATATATATTTTGAATAGATGTACATTTTGGCCATAGCCAGATACCTAAAAAATCGGCCAGAAGGCGAAACATGGGTCCTCTACTAGTTTGTAGGTTAAAGATCGCAGAGACTACCAAAGCGAAACCAAAAAAATATATTAGAAACTGGAACGGTGTCTCTTCTAATTGATCTGGCGTACAACCTGAAGCCACGACTGCTCAGTATGTACGCCATATTGAGGTGTTTGCCATTCAGCTATCAAATTTGGTTTGAAGCCGAAGCCAGCTACTGTATAAATATTCAGTGTCAGTCTCGGCAGTTATGGGACACGAGAGTAGAGATAAAAGAGGTTAGCAGAATCGTAAACACGTCCAGGAAGACATTTCTTACGCGTGAAGGTTTGTTCTTGAATAGCCTATCTTTCTTTGGCGAAAAAAAACACCTCCGTGACTGAGGTGTCGTAGAAAGTCGACGAGACCAGACTGGAGAGGCGAGACAGCCTACCAGGGTAAAGACAGCCATTAGAGTGCAGGCATGCTTTGCCCCTTGACTTCGCATCGTGGATGCAAACGGAAATAGCAGAAAACTAGATCAGGCAACGAGCCTTCGACTGCCTCGAGCAACGGAAGCGGCTTCTGCTTCTTTAGGCCCCATGGGGAAAATCACTGTGCGACTAAAAGAGGCAAATTCGTTTACTATATGCCCGTGGGAGAAAACTACCCGGCACTACTAGACAATCTGTTTATCAATATAAGCTACAAAACTCTTGACCTGATCTACATAATTGTCTTTTGAGTACAACGAAAATTTGCAAAAAAGCCAGCGATTCGACACATCACACTCGATGAACTTCAACGTCTCTTTGTAACTTATATTATTTCCTTATTTTTGCAGCCACATTTTCGTCTGACAAAATTTTGAAAATCTGTTCGGTTGACTAAACGACAGAAAGACACTCTCGCTATCTGCTATTACAACACGCGCATCAAAAACGCGAACAGACTTCCGTTCAGTTTGTGTCATTTGACGCAAAACGCCGGGAACACAAGATAGAGGCACAGCCTGAGCCTAAGCAAGCAGCCTGTGCTGTCTTCCAACCTGACGTTCGTCCTTACGCCTCTTTCAAGAAACGCTATTGGTTAGGATGCTAATTCTGATTCCGTTTTGCCGACCTCGTTGTTATTAACATTCCCTTGTAACGCCTTGTGCGCAGACCAATCGTTGATGAGCGTTGCCCCCAATTCTACTCCCGTCCTTTATTCTTTCTAGGACCTACTTTATGGCCTGTGTCACCTGTAGTTAATTGGGCAGTCGCGCAATTAACCAAGCTTTGAGTAGAGACTAGTGTCGCTATATAACGTAAGAGAAGTCAGCGTCCCCATAACGTTTCCGATTACGGCTGACGGCATAGAAGCGCTTTTTTGGAGGGTGCAAAAGGAGGACAACAAAAAAAAAAAGGAAGTGCAAATACGCAAGGTGAAAAATTACCTCATATAAAAGGAAAAACATGCTCATTCTTTTCTAGTATTATTCGAGCTTTTAGCGCTAATGTAGATGCAATATCAACTAGAAGACCATTTGCCCCGAGCAATTACAGCCTTTAATTTATACATGAGTAAGTTACAGTGTATAATAGTGTGTCTACGGGAAGATGCATGCCTTACATTTATCGTGCGACGGGTGGATTTCGTGCGTAAAGTACAAATCTGCATGCATTACAGAACATATCTAATAGACAAACATAAGGGCTACTTCAAAGTGTTAATTATCATATTCATAGTCTTACACATACCGTTATCAGACGCGACTTTCGCTACGTAGGCAAACTTCGCTGTTTTCACTATTAACGCCTCATCTTCACTTCTGCATCAAAAATCACGACAAGTATTTCTGGATAAATTAAATAAAAGATACATTATTAATTAAACAAAGGCAACTAGGGCGTCATTGAGCAGTAGAGGAAATTCAATAGCGATGAGCGATTTTGCTGTTTTGAAAATTGTCTCAATGACTATTGCAGTATCAGCGTTGATTAGTAATATTTCTACTGATATCTGTAAAACTATATCAACTTGTTATCTAGAAGTTGCCACGACAGTCTCTGATTTGAAGTTACAGCTACAAATACGTACGAAGAATTGCCCAATTTCATCTTGTTTGTCCTGTAGTGATACAGTCGATTTTGTCAAGCGATAAGTTTAGGGCATCTCTATGTTGTTTTATTTTTTTTTTATTAAATAATAATATAGAAAATGTGCAAAAAAAAAACTCGAATAAAACAGCAAGTTGTCCGAAATCGACTGCTTAGGGCGCTAGGCGAAGAAAGAACGGATGCCCTCGGATTACTCCAGGAATACTCCAGCGATCAATGTTATCCTAGGGCAGAAAATGTACATACTGAGGACTTACTGGCTGTTTACCTAATAGACCTTACCTACAACACATCTCATACATGTTACAAAGCAACAGCTGAATTTTGTAAATTAAGAGATATCAAACTAATAATTGATGAAAATAGTACCGTAACATCTAGCCGTGTAACAGAGTACGAGATATCATTACATGTGGCTGTTGGTTGGAACGAAATCGACGACCGTGTTTTTGTTCTGAAGTTTATATTTTACCAAATTTCGCTCCTTTATATTCTGTTAAGTGTTTCTTTTCTGGTTGTTCTATGATGATAGTGGTAGTAGTATGCCTGATTGTCAACACAGAAAAGTTAACAATTTTGCAAAATAGACTAGATCGATATTACGATCAAAGTGAATGTTTATGTAAACCCTAGCGTCGGGGTGTACGACGCTTTAATAAACTTTCTTCGTTCTAATTATAGTTGGCTAGCGTTTGTCACTACGTTACGATTTCAGGTGTAAACAAGCTGCCGATTTTCCATTGCGAACGCAAACATTGTAGGCAGTATATCTGACCGGCTAAAAGCCTTTTTCAGCCTTCGTACAGATTCCGCCGTTAGATTATATGAGGGATGATCGAATCAAAACAGCATCTTGCATTACTTCTAAACACCGACCACGTCTATTATTGCTGGCACCAGCTTTACTTGGCTCGATCTTGCCTCCTAAACATGGTCATCCCCTGAACAATTAGTCCCCTTTCAGATTGATACAAATCGTTGAAGTACTGTTTTTTTTTAGTAAGAACTTGAAACAGGTTATGGTCACAGAGAATCTCAAGAGCCAAGCGACATTTGAAAAACTGATATCCCCCCAAAAACATAAAGCTTCCTTTAGACATCTGCATATCAACGCGTAGGTAATGCAGAGCCCTGGTAAAGGCTTTGGCTTCAACTCAAATATGTAAATAATTAGTGTCGTATGTCCTTGGAACATCCTTGGCAAATAAAAGCTTTTGTTGAATTAGCAGAGCTACTTTCATAGCGCAGTGGTTTAGAATCAGGTAATAAATGATTCAACATTCACTACTATGGTGTCGCTTACGCCGGCCGGCCCCAAATCAATACGTCACGAAATATATGGAAAATAACCGATTCCACGATGGACGCCATTATATAACTTATATATTATAGTATAGTAAAGCATGTTAATTTATAAGGCCGTGTTGTTCCGAATTTAACAATCTTACCATAGGAAAGAGACGCCCAACCATTTATAAGTTATTTATATAAAATTTTAATTTTTTTTTACATAATGAAAGCTTTTAGCTATTCTCTAATGAGTCTGCAAACACATCAGGTTACGCAAGGGTCTTATTTCGCGAGTCGGGTCTAGGATCTCTAGAACGCGAGGTTTCTGCTATGTCGTAAATCAAGTTTTCATTGCCTTAGTGTTACATAGAGGTGCAAGCTCTGCCTATCCAAACGAAATGTTGATTAATGAAAGTCGCAAACGATCATTCGAGAGCTCATATTGAGTCACATGTTCTGCCGATGCTGAAGTAAGTTTCATTAACCTGAGATATTTTGCGGATCGTAAACTTCTAAGAAATAAAAATATAGAGGACTAAAAGCATCGCTTGTCCCCGTTTTCCACGCCGAGATCGTACGTTGCCGTTGAGTACCTACATTAGGTGCTATCCGTTTTCGCGTTATGCCTCTATGAGGCTTTTTGGTCATCCGAGGTATTTAGCAGCACTGGCCGTCCCCTTTTCAGGCAGTAACTCGTAATAATAAACAATCCTGATATCTATTGCGACCCGAAATCCACTAAGCAGTACAACTCGAGTCGCTTCCTTTCCTGTTCTACGCCATTCTCTTGCTTGACCCGCAACCTATCCCAAAAGTAAACCGCTCCTGGGTATTTACCAGTCTTGGACTTAGTTCCTGGGGAACCCATTTTTTTTTCATTTCTGCTTCGTCTTTAGTATTTTTTTTTGCATTATAGTTTTACATATTTACTTTATATGAAAAATATTTTATTAAGTCAATAGGAAGTATAGTAGCCATGTTCTGATTTTCTTAAAAGCTTCCGTGAAACAGGAACTCGTTCTTCCATCTAAGGTTTTATTTCTTCTGTGGTTACCACCCAGTTTCCGTTTTTCGCGGACAACCCTGTGGCCCAGCTTTTTTTTTTTCGCCTTTATAGGTTCCATCATCATTCTCACCTTCGAAAAACAGAAACTTAAGCGATCAGTGCTAATCTTCAGTATTGAACGATATAATACAACTATATAGGAAATAGTTATAAGTTATTTAAGGCTTCATATATATATATCTACCTTATTGTGCCTGGTAATGGTGCGCGGTGAAATGAAAAAAAATGGTCCAAGTTTTCGATCAGCTAAATAGCACCGGCCAGACGAATTCTTTTGTTATGAATCGTATAATTACAGATAATACTTGTCTTCAGGGGAAACGAAGCGTTAATGTATATATGAGTCAAATGTAGTAGCTTATAGAGAAGAAGAGTTCCGGGCTCATAAGCGTAACATGTCAGGTTCGGGTTAGTGATTTTATAATAAAATATAAAAAGATAGCCTAATGCAAAGGGTAACGCGTTCACATCCCTTTGGCAAAGCTACACTATGCCGAATCACGAGACCTTTTAAAGGAAACGATTGGGCCTCAAGCTGCTATCTGCAGCTCCCCTGTCATCCTCCGGACGGCATTGAGAAATTAGAAAAGTAACTTTTGTAAGGACCTAGCTATTTCACTTGCTAAGCCGACATATCATATATGGTTTAACTTTCAAGCTATCGCAGTTCGATAATCATATCTATGGTTTAATCAACTGGGAACAAAAGATGTACAAGCAACATGTTTTCAAGAATATGTCTGTTATATATTACAGGATCTAATCTACGTGAAAGGGCAGTAAAGATGCGACTACACCTTACCGGTGTAAAGTATCACAGTAAATAACACTTTGGGTTAATTTGTGTTATTATGAAAACAAAACCGATGCAGTCGGACATTTCCACCGACGGCACCTTTAGCGTGAGACACGGTAACCTAAAAAATGATCATATCTCGTTCTTCGCTTTTAGTCCGCTGTCCTGGTGGGGGTGCGCCATCTGAAGGTGAATCACATTTGACACGACAGACCCCTCAGAGTGGTCGACAGAAGTCTCGCAGGAGGTCGAGGATTCACCGACAGGACTCAAGAAAGGAGCGAAGACATTCTAGCAAGGTAAAAAGTTCCCTCGTCAACAAGTACGTATGTCTCTCAATAAGCATTTTTTGGTATAAAATTATACGGCGAGCAAAACGAACTGCTTATATAGACCGTCTCAATTTCCACTAAAAATGGCCGAGATGTGCTAAATTGTTCGTTAACGATACTCCCTTTTTTCTATCCCGGGAGAGTATATCGCACGATAATACACATTAAAAAAATAAAATTTAATGACTTGAAAAATTAAGTACCTGTAACTCGGAATTTTGATGCATTTTTCACGATAGAGTCTGATACATTATCGTTTAAACACCACTTATATTGTACAGACACGAACTCTTTCGTAAAACGTCAGCTCCTACTACAGTTTGTGCGCCCGTTCACACAAAGCTAAACTAATTAAGGCATGGCCGAACACAAAAACGCTACCAGCAACAACGATAGGCGACCTCGCACCTGCATGATGTTAGTGGTAGCCGCCACAGTTGTCAGCAGACAGATCAGGAAGCCAACACAGATTAGCCTACGCGGTCACCGGATTCATTTGAAGACGATAAGAGTAGCTCTGAGGCTATGGTTAACCCAACCAATCATTACCTCACAATTATTACCAATTATACCAACCAAAAAGAGTTTCGATACACACGATTCTCTCATATAGAATATAGAAAAGTGCAAACGATAGATTCTGACAATGCAGGATACCACAGTCATTCAAACTAGCGTCGTGATCTGATTCGATAAGGGATTTCACCGGCGGGACGATGTGACATATCAGGACTTCTGCGTAAAGCAGGGTGAAGAATTGCGTCTTGTAGGGGCTGTGTGGGAACATTGTTTAAATCTTGTTCTATTTATTTATTTAGAAAGTACTAAAATTCAATAATGAAGATAAATCCATATTCTGTACTAACACGACTGATACAATCAGCCGTCATTCACTATCTTTATACAAGAGCAGCCTCAATTTCACGCCGTTTGACGCCGCGACGATAGACATCTATAGGAGGGGTCCTTCAGAGGACTAACAGTACCATACCTAAATACTGTTTTCATTATTACATGTATTAGTTAATATATATCACATACTAGTTAATATACACAGTTATTATTTAGAACTCAAAAAACGATGTTTCTCGTTGGCATCCATTTAGTAGTTCCGTGTGCCTTTCATACTGCGTACGGAGTTAGGAGCTTTTCGAGTATGTGAGGCTACCATCTTGGAATCAAAGTTAGTCTTTATTTAGCACCGGGCAGCTCGATATAATGCTGAAAAAATCTGGGTCGTTACGTTCATTGTAGAACATAAGAAACGAAATATCGTCAATGCGTTTAACTAATAAACAAGATAGCATTTTACACTCATTGCCACAAGGGCGCTGTGCTCCATTTGAGGAAGTCGATATAAACGGCTGTTGAAATGGCAGAATTGGACGTGTTAACCAATCGGAAGAAAAAATTTAATTTTTCATGGTTAGACCATTGTTTTTCGGAAATTTTGTTGTGAACTAAATCTAAAGTGAGATAGGAACACGAAACAAGCCCGTATACGGTCAATGCTTATCGATCCGTGTAAGGATACATAGACAATAAATGTATGTACTTTTAGGCTTGTGCAGTAACACATTGTTTGCACAACAGAAATAAAATTTCTAGGAAAATCTTTTTCAACTAGCCTTTAGGTTTCCTTGTGCTTTTTAAAGTTTTCTCATTGCTCAAAAAAAAACATTCAGAAAGATATCCTGCGTGCTTTTAGAGGACGTTCAATCACGGAACGTAGCGTTACGTGCAAATCGTTTAGGCAGCGCTCTGTCTTACATGTTTCGTGATCGTGGTAGATTGGTCTCCTGGTTCTCATTTTCGAAGCGTGACCGAAGCTCCAGACATGCATAATCCAATAATAAAAACCGGCTAATTAATAACAGAGCCGGATTCAATGATAGAAACTGTGATGAGTTCACACAGACACCGTCGCTCGACTTTTTACAATCTTCATTTATTTTACAATGAAGGTCAGCGCTTTATCTGACCGCAGTTGGTCGTTTATAAAAGTTACCTTCGATATGTAGCACGAGGATCATACTCACTCAACCATCGCTACCTTGCGCGTGCTCAAAAGCAATCCACAATAACTTATAGTAAGTTCAGCCCGGATGCGCTATTATTTTTTAAAAAGATCACATAAGCTAAATTTATCAATATTGTTGATGAATTTGGCTTGCGATAGCTCGAGCGAGTGGATCCATAACATGTTCTCTTCCAAAATTTCTTCTGCGATATGCGAAGATAGATAACTGAGAAAATTATACGCTATTCAGAATGCAACACGTACAGTCTTCTGCACAATTCTTCTCACGCATTGTAAATAAACGTGATGTCGAATCAAATTCAACTTATTGAATACAAATCCTATTACATTTATAGTGAAGGTGAGTTATTAACTATTTACGTTAGCAAACGGCAATTGTCAGGTAAAAAAGTAGATACGATCTGAATCTCTGATCTTAATTAAAAGATAATTTTATAGATTAAAGCATTATTAAACATATGCTACCGTATTTCAAGCTATTATCATCAACTGTTAAATATCTTATTGAGAGGACGTTATAAGGTTGTTGACTTGAACCTTTTAAGTAAGCCTATTGTGAGGCTAAACAAGGCACAAGGCTCTCACTATTCACAGATATGCTCGAAGGTTCCTTTAACGAAATTAAGTCTCTGCGCTGCACACGCCCTCTTAGATCTACTAAACGTTTTATGCGATATCAATACAATATTGCACGGTATTAGTTTTGGAAGAATTTCTTATTCGACCCTTGACGATTCTGCATATTCATTCATGAACTGATCGAGTTTCTTCATGATGCGTACACATGAAGGTTCCCGAATACCTCAATGAAGCGTTAGTCGTAGTCGATGGTAACATCGAAAGTATCGCTATTAAATACTAAGCAGCACTACACACCCATATAATAAGTGTACTTAAACAGCAAGGAAGCTGCGTCAAGGGTCACCGTGTGCTGTTGTTTAGTTGCAACTGATGACCAATAATGGCCTGAATTATACACAGCGGCCTGTTCAGGTGCGACATAACTCTTCATAATTCAGAACACGCTGAGGATACTTCTGAGACCAGCTCTGGTACAGTATATATATATATATATATATATATATATATATATATATATATATATATATATACTGTGCAGACAAAAGGACAAGCACTCACCACTTATAGACCTGCCGAAATATTACGACTATAGCTCTCCTGCAGATCGCTTATTCGTGAATAAAAGTTACCAGAAACAAAATCTTTATTTAAAAACCAGTCTCATATACTGGAAATTCACTAGAGTGCCCATAATTCCTTCTGCCGGAAGCTGTCTTCTGCTATGCAATCCAGTGCCGTAGCCAACGGAAGGTTTAGCTTCATTCTCATGGGTAAAAACTCATAAACGTCTTGATACACAGTAACGTTTCTCGTAGTCCGAAGCCGATTTCCTCAAATTTTTATGAAGAAAAATTTCTTATGTATTATAATAATAATTATTATTTTATTCTTATATTTAGTATTATAATTATTATAGTGGTAAAAAAAAATGATCTAATTATTCATTGGGGCATTAGACGGTGGTGTTATGTTCCGGTAATTTTTTGTGTGGCTGCTATATCGAGCGTCGTGACGCTATTAAAGGTAACGGTCGCAGAGGGTAAAAAAGATACTTCCCATGGAAAGGTTCCCACCAACAAAAATTCAACGGGCAATAAAAAATACCTCAGTCGGTCTCTGAGTTATGCTTTCCTTCCCTGTTTTCTTTGCCCCTTTGCTTTAAAACGTAATAATAAAAATGTAATGTGAAAAAAAAGCTGAATTAAATTTCGGTTCATCTCCTATAGGCTTTGCATAACTTTCTAAATGTCCTGTGTATAGCAAATGAACATGGCGTACATGTTTATCCTTCTCATAAGGTAAAAATCGAATAAATTCCTATAGAAATAAATGGGATTTTTAAAAATCATTTTGACCACCGAGTCTATTTAGTTATTACGAAGGTTCTGTGGGTCTCTCTCTATCACTTATCTATATGCAATTTCACAATTACGCCTATGAAATACGGATGTTTTAAAATTGTTATGGTAGTTGGCATGTCACCGCCATCCTTCCAACACAAGCCTAGTCGACAGGGGTAAACAGGTTGTCTGTTACCTAACAGTTATATATTTAGTAATAGTTTTTGTAGTTAAAGCTGCCCTCTCCCCCCCCCCCCGCGCTCTCCTCTCGCGTTTTCACCGTTTACAAATATCACCGAACAACGTATCAGTTTTGGAGCTCAACGGCGCCCTATGGAACCAAATGTAATTCACGGGCACGTGATATTGTGTTTCCAAACGCGCATATATCTGAACCTTAAGTCTTTAGGCTTTGCAAATGAGTGAAAAATGACTCATGAAGTTGACATAAGAGTGCGTAACAATATTGACCACTAGAATACCATATTTTAATCTATATATTTTCCGCGAGAAACAAAATAGGGAAAGATCGACCATCGTCACGACTTAAACCTACTGGTTCCTAAATATTCGTAATTTAAACTTACTTTAGTGCATGATAAAACCAGTAATTCGCAAAGACTTTTCGATATCCGACAACTTCCGTTCCGAAAAAGCATACTTTTATTACTGTGCAGAGAGTATTTTTACCAAAAAAAAAAAAAAAAAAAAAGCTTTTTCATTTATTCTAGTAATTTATTTGCTGATGTTCAAACGCTATACATCGCTGTTATACATCAGAGTTAAAAGTTCAAGTGATGAGCACGTGTTGAGTGTGACAAAACAGCCTTTTCCACACCTCTTGCCAACAGCTGCGGCGGCGGCGACGACGACAATTCGGGATACGTGAACAAATCTTTATAGTTTAGTTACAGATATCTTAAAAATGACTTACCGTATTCAACCCTTCGCTCCACTTCGGTAGCTTTGAAGGAACGCAATTACACGATAAGCTTATACGTACGCTTCGAATGCTCACCGTATGCGAAGAAACTACCATCGGTTGCTTCCTTAGCTCTTCCACGTGAGAGAACGGTCGATATTACACCTGATTAATGCATCTTAAAAATTCAAAATCAGGTTAAACCTTTGTGATACAATGAGCCAGCGAAGAGATCTGCACACACGTTTGATCGTCAGCAGATGCATAATTAGAAAAGGAAAATAGCAAACAGAAATCGACAGGACTAACGTAATAGTTACATTTAAACCCATACTCTCACTCCTATACTACGCATTTTATTTGTTTCCTCGAACACGAATTTATCATGTTCTGATAAAAAATGAATCAACAAGCCATAAAAACACCTCCATGGATGATAACAAGTAAGAGTCAGATTATTAAAGTCCTCATTTAAATATTGATGCATGTATGCACGGACGAAGAGTTAGTTTTTGGATGTGTCAGTCTTCAGTAAATAACGACAATCTAAAACGTTTTTGCGTATTAGTGCCAGTTGAGCCGGCAGGCCACCTGCGTTATATTGTCTACATGTTTTTAGTACGATGCGGCTTAACGCCGAACGGCGTTCAGGCAAACTTTCCAGTTATTAGATAATAAAGGCGATTCTGCAATGAAGTGTTGATGTTATCTCTCACTAGAAATCGTTGCGATATAATTGCGTTTACTGCCGTGGTACAGAATACTAGGACTTTCCTCATTTATTTAGCGGCAATTAAGACGAACTCACAACTAACGTTCTAACTGAACAAATCACGCGCCATTTCGACATCCGCGAATGGGCATTGTGTACTCGCTGAAGGGCATGAATCGTGATTTTCATTTGATGAAAACGTGCGAGTTTCCTTCGTCTTTGTACGTCAAATGTAGAAGTTCTAGTTAAACAAATTTGTCTTAAAAAATCATCATAAGTAAATTTGCTAACGACAATTGATGGGAGCTAGTACGCATGCAAATACGGTAAACTCCTATTAGATTTTTTTCTCTGCGTCAATAATTGTGATCAACTCAGGGGTAAAATCGAGCAAATGTCAGTTCAAAGGGAAACTCTTAGAAAGGCCAATGGTTAAAACAACCAAAATGATCTAACGAAAAGTAAATCCTAACAGATTCCACGGAATCCAACAAAGCGGATCCCACGAACAAGGAAGTATCCAGAAAAACCTAATCGTCTTTAAAATACACATCAGCGTCTGTCACAATGTCGATGCCAATTAGTCCTTTATTTTTACCATCTCTTTGTCGGGTTCCTAGACATCCTGCCATACAACTCGCCTGCAGCGCCAAGTTCTGGGGCTTATTTTGCAAGTTACCGACATCAAGCTCTCGCAAACTGCCCCGTTTCTATCTGTGTTTCTGACAGAGACAGCCGCTTTCGAAACTTCCCTCGTTTTGCTCATTTCTCTCACCCTTCAATCGTTGGGGAGTACATAAAACTTCCTTTCGCTGGCCCCAAAGCCTGGGGGTTTTTTCCTATTTCCTCCTCACTCTCCGTCTTGCTATTTCTATTTATCCGTGTTTCTGGCTTTGAGAACGATCTAGCATCGGCGGTTGTGGCTAGTTCATTTTTTACGCATGCACGTGCGCTCAAAGTTCAGAACACTGAGATGATGGTTGTGGGCCAGAAATAATAACAATCAGTGGCTGCAGCAGTTACGTCTAATAGATATAAGGCGTAAATGTATGTACATGAAAAAGAAACCTGAACAAACCGGGAGAAAGGGAGAGTTGGAGAGGACGTCGCAGCGG
The DNA here is from genome assembly GCF_002443255.2 of Varroa destructor. Classification (NCBI taxonomy): domain Eukaryota; kingdom Metazoa; phylum Arthropoda; class Arachnida; order Mesostigmata; family Varroidae; genus Varroa; species Varroa destructor. The sequence goes on along the minus strand of NW_019211457.1, from coordinate 23,453,530 downwards.
CTCTTTTGAGCTAAGATCCGGAGAACGAAATGGCTAGAGTATTCTTTCTAATGATGCATTGCCTCGACGACTTAGTAACAGCCCAGTAAATGAACTAATGGCAGTATATGTAGCAGAAGTATCAAAGTGCAAACATGATAAATAGAACGTCGAAAGAAAGAGAAAGTGGACTGGTCGAGTCAGCAAAGATCGATAGCACAGTTTGGTGAATTGAGGTTTAGTAGAGAGTCTGGTTGTTTGACAATGGATTTCCGGGGCTGGGGGCGTATACAGTCCGTAAGGTTGGCCTCCCTTCGTTTCTTTCCTTCACTACCCCTCAATTTAGGTTTACGCTCTTAAATAGAGTTCTCCTTGCTATCTGCACTTCCTTTATTTGTCGCTTTTTTTTTTCTCTCTGGTCCTTATCTGCTTTCCCAGTTTTGTGTACGAAAAAACGCGAAAAAAATCATTTTTCCGTTATCAGCATTGAGTCGTGACCGATTTTTCTCCGTCTTTTATTTCTCAGGGGTTCTTTAAGGAATGACATGTGCCTACCAGCTTACGTACTGCCGTAACCGGTTAGTGCGTACCCCCCGGTGATCCATGTGTGAGCCTGTATCTGCGTGAGAATGACAGACTTAAACCTTTTTACCTCAGACTTCACGCATCCAGTTGAGTGGGCCGCCAACCTTAGCGGTCGTATGGTCGTTTCGTCGACATAGACTATGCGAGTTTGGGAGGTGTATCGAGGCTGACATCTATTTGGCAACCGAATAGCGCTAGCGGGCACTCAGCGAAGAGGTTGAGGATAAGTGTACGCCGGAATGCAGCAGCGAAGCTATTTTGATCTCGACGCATTGTAAACAGAGACGGTGATGGTGAGGATGGATGCGTGACAAAACGGCAATACCGTCCTGAAAAAGGCACTCGTCATCTGAAGGTTTTTGAACGATTCATTAAAAGAGGCAGCTTAGCCAGATTGGCTTCTCAGAATAGAAAGAATATGAAGGGTAAGACAGGAGTATGAATATAGGAATATGCGCAAGGGAAGCTGCAGTGAAAAAGAGTAGCAACATGCAATCGAGTTGAGGATTAGCGTCTCGACCCAATTTTACATTCAGTTTCTCTCAGTACCGTTCGTTCGAGCTCTCGTTCCACGACACATTGAACCTGGCTTTAGGTTGAGTTCAAGGTTGAAATTCAAGTCGACTTTCCCTTTTTTCAAAGTGATTTAGGTGCTAATCAAACATAGCATCTGACTCAAGTAATTAACAATCATTAAAGAGTCAAGGATAATATATTAAAAGGTCAGGCCGTAGTAGATATCAGTAGTGAATGGAATTGGCAGCGGTCGATAGTAAGTCCAAAGCAGCTCATGCATTGTTGGACCGAGGGAGGTTGTTATGATACTTTACGGCGTTCAGCTTCCGTTACGTAGCTATTGGGTAACAGGCTGAATAGCGAGTTATGATGGCCAGACTTATCAAATGCATCGCGCTACTGCACGAGCGAGAGTCGAGATGACTTGCATGAAATGCGCTTAAAGGCAAGCTTGTGAACTCAGTATCAGTTCTGTGGATAAGGAGCGGCACCGTAATGGAGCCACGTACTCTTGATAAACAACACTAGATATGAGACTTGCAACCATAGGCGTTGATCCACCGTTACAGTGTGTGGTTTACGGAAAACGGCAAATCGGTGCAGACGGTTGTATTCCGATAAGGTCGCTGTTGGCCGCGTAAACCCGTCGGCTGGAAAGCGTTGATGTGGTACGTTTTCTCGGGTGTGTTAGAAGTCTAGGATTAACATGTGATACAACATTGAGTACGGCTTTTTTCTCTTCTATGATCTTTTCTCGTCTATAGGATGAGGAAGGTAACAGCGATCCTGAATGGCAGGGACGTCCTGACGACTACAACCAACGATACGATCAGGTCAGTATCTAACGACACAATATAAATAACTACAATAGCGCAGCTTTCTTTCGCCAGCTAATCTAGCGTAAAACAGTCCGTAAAAAAACGTTATTTTATGTCCATACACATTAAGCTAAACACAAGTAGAATCATCACAGGGACAGATTAATCAGTCAATGTGTTCTTCGCCAATTGAATTATTAAGAACAAATTGGCCATTGTGTTCGGTGATCAGCCGACCGCATTCAGTCTGAATCGATCCCGAATAAGCGAGCTTATGCTTTTTATACGCTGTACCTCTCAGCATATTCTCGAATATCTGATCTTTCTATTCTAAACAAACCATAAGCAATGGCAATCACTTTAGTATTTATTAATGATAATTAGCTAAATTTGTTGACAATTGGTCATTTTAAGATGCAATAAAATGTGGGCGGTTAGTATTGACATTATTGATAAGTAAAAAAAAAAGAAATATTAGATTTCCGACAAAAGGCTGGCTACAACTGGAAGCTTCTTATGTAAAAAATACCTGTTCTCTAATCGGAAGCTTTCAGTTATACATTGATAGCTTGGGTGGCATTTTCCCAATGACTTTAACTAAATATGATTTCTATATACACTTTGGGTGGAGCTACAATAATTTGACAGTACTAATTTGAGGATTGCCTATGCGCGCATATGTGCTATATTCAGTATAGCTACCTTTATTTATCTACGTAGCACTGAAACTCGGTGTGTGTTTTGACAATGTGACTCACTGTGAAGCGGTTTGTTACATAAGGAAAAGGTGTGACGAGATATGCCTGTTATGGAAACATGAGCATGGCGGGAAGGCCAAGCCTCTCAGAGACCGTTGTGGACTGGCTAGGGACGCAGACAACAACATCCGACACCAGGCACTCGTTTTTCAAAAAAGAACGGCAAAACAGAAAGTGAAGCCCGTTCGTCAGGTTTACTAGAAGTTAGAGCCCAGACACATATCTACAGACATTTGACAAATATAGGTCTTTAGTAAATGGATTTTCCATTGTGAATGGTAACCTGTATTTGATAAATAACGATTCGATGACGGTTGGATCCCATCCAGAATATACTTCAATTGCAGATCTAATGATGAAAATGTTAAAAATCAAACCCACTAGCGAGAGTATTTCTAGGAAAATCCCCACAGGCTATAAGATCGTCATTGTGTTATGTTTTGAAGTCTTACAAGGTTAGAACGATATATTTGGATATGTTTTATTCTGGGCAGACCGAACAAGCAGTTTTGAACGACAGTAAAATAGCTTCATACGTTTATCGTTCTTTTCGATTTCGATATTTTAACAAACGTCGTAACTCGATGGCCTAATGAAATCTTATGTAATTCCTTCTTGACGAAGCCAGAAAAACTTCATTGCAAACCTGTTCTCACTATTAAACGCTCAAAGAACATAGCCTTCACCTTGTTAACGGCCTAGCAAATCATGGTCCTACTAACTATTTACTTATAAACTATTTTTAAGAAAACGTCTTCTAAATAATTACTTATTTACGAACCCATTGAGACAACACATTGCTAATTATTCGCATATATTGAAACGGCGTCTCATCAACGGCGAAATATCCCCAGTCATTTATGGTCTCACACTAAATATTACGATTGACCCATTTGGGACATTCAGCTGCGGGCCTCATGACCATTTTTGTGTATCCACAAATATCTCACGGAGATTTACGTACAGTAGACACTTGCAGAGCTTGAAATTTTACTATCGACACGTGAATGTAAATGTATCAAATGCCGTTAAAACAGTTTTAACGATAGTCATCAAAAGTAAGTAGGTGATCGGTTATTAGTATCGCGTCAAAGTTAAAAGATCGCACTCGAGAGTGCCATAGGCAGGAAATGCCAGTTACGGGTAGTGGAATTGTATACTGCAGAACGAACCATGTGTTTGAGGTCGAGCATGCAACAAACAAAGAGGTCGGTCCTTAATTCTAGAACTTCATAAGATAGTAACGAACGCCATTTTAGGCCAACTTGGCCATGATTTCAGCATTGAAGACGTGACCAATATTTAGAGTAAACAAGTTCGACGAATAGTAGATCTCAAAATGTCCACAAATAATTCTCGCAATACGACGAATACGCACGGCAAACTATCTAGACGCAATAACAGACGTAACAGTAACGAAGGCTGAGTATAGAGCATACCTCATAGCGTCAGATTATCAAGGGCAGCTTATTCTAGACAATAGCGGCTATCTCTTGTCAATGCTGAACTGATGCTAAAACATTCACTGGATTAAAGAACAAGTGACGTATTTTCTGCTCGTTGAACTGATAAAGCTATCGACTCACAGGGTGTTCAACTTGATTGCTTCTTGCTAGGAAGTTAAGTTAGCCTAACTTTTACCTTATCCATTTTGCTTCGATCCGTGTTGTACTATCGTTTCAAAACACCCTTCATCTGTTTGGTACTGCGAAATACTGTGCGGCAAATTGAAATGTTTACCATTGAGCCTTCTCTTCGTACAAGGAGAATCGTAGCAGATAGGGGCGTTTTTGACCAAATAGGATGGGAGGGCATCCTTCCATTACTTTTGTGCTTAATGAATTAATGCAAAGCCGTGCGCTACGGAGGGAGGATCCCAGCTGCTACAATGGATAGACATACTAGTTATTATTCATTACGCCCACCACGCAACTTCAGCAATTCAGTGCAAAAGTGCGCCGACTTCATTTGTATTCCTATCTCCTCCGTCTGCCAGACGTAAAAACGTTGCTTCGAATGGCCAATTAGCAATGAAAACCATTTGATACGTTCCCTACGTATCTTCTTTATAGTGGCGCTTGGGAATCGCGTTAGCAGTGGTCGTAAAAGGGAACGGCTGCCAAAAGCGGCCCAGGAATTATGCCCTAAACAGATCTGATTATAAATTCGAAAATTGTGTAGCTTAGAAATGAGAAATTTTTGAAACTTACTAAATTTTCCAAGTGAAAAATGAAATTCTAGCATACGAAACTGCATAAATATTGACGCTCGTCTTTAACTGAACATTTAAAATTACTAGATTAGTTGTCATAGCGGTGGCGTATCTTGAGCGATTAGGGGATTTTCGCCCACATGTTTCTTGTCTCAAGATCGTCTTTGTCACTCGTATATGTATTATTTAGTATCTACTTACACGTTATGTTGAATACAGAAAACTAAATATGTTAAATATATATTGAAAGACTGAAGGAGTGAATCAATTAAAAACATATTTCTATTTTCCTAGATCTTTCCCGCAGAAACATTTAAGACACCCTGTTTCCATCTAATTTATGCAAGTACTATACACAGCGAACAAAATGTGCATATAATGGAGTGCGGAAATATGTCCTGATACAAACTAGCAATACCGTTGTTTTTCAGTTACGGGGCAGGTTTTCCCTATCTCTAGTAATCGTTTAGAAACTAAATGAAGCTCAATCTTTATTACAGTTTCAACAAAGAAAGAATCAGAACGAGAAATGCCTTCACGAAGAACAAAGACGATTTATCTAATACTTAGAAATCCACGCAGGTTTTATGGTTAAAAACAACGAAGATTTTTTGTTTACTGAAAAGAAATTTTCCCCAATATACCTGCTGAAGCAAACAAGGCCAGATCAAATAAATTTACTCAACGTCTCTTTATTATAGTTCGAAGTCAAATTGCCGCCTCGGGCAAGTAGGTTCGTCACTGTCGTACTATTATTGCGATCGTGCATGCGTTTAATAAAGAGCGCAAACTACTATAATTAGCCGATAAAATAACTTCGTAACTATGATACCGTTCCAGCTATACGTGTTGCGCTTGCTGCTTAGAAATACGTGTACATAACGTATAGCCACCCATATTTCCTCACACGTTCTGCCCAAAGCCATGTGTTGATTTTGGATATACAGTTGGCTACCGTAAGTGACCTTGAGTGTTTTCTAGCGTCTGTGAGACTTGCCTGGCCTGAGCGATGTTTTCTACCACACGCGGACCGGACATGATGACATTTACCGTCATCTATGGGCGACATCGGACGTTTATATGTTAGTCGAATTAAACAATGAACACCGTGTTCTCAGGCCAGTTCGTGTCTGCATCGAAAAAATATGATCGATACTATAGAGAGTAATATTAAAGGAGCTCTATTGCATAGTATTTGGCTAACAAAAAAACGAAAATCAAGTATTTAGGGAAACATCTTTCTTATAACATAAATTTTTTCTTATGTTCTCTTATAAAAGTTCCCTTATAACAAAAATAAACATTGAAGTTGACATTAGAGTGTGCGCATTACGTTCAGGAAACTTAAAATTATTAGTAACTTTCTTTAGCAATAGTTATAATGTGCAGCATAGTTACGCACAACGTTACGTAACGTAACGTACTTTAATAGCGGACTAGCGCTGGATAGGCACCCAGTCGAAATATTGTGCATTCCCATTAGCGTAAGTTATGTCCTACTAGACAATACACATTAGTATCTCTCTTATTGTAAAAATGCCAGTACATTTTAAATTACGACGCTGCGTTTAGAATGCAGCCCATGTAAGGGGCCGGGCCATCATCTACTGAACATTTTTTATATCGAAATATTTAACTAATACAACTTTTCTCGTTTCGTCTAAGTCGTAACTACATAGGACTGTTGAATTAAATTGCCATATATAAGGACTCAAATATGTCTAGAGCCACCACCAAGACTTAAAAACTCTGGCTGGTTAGCTGGTATGTTTTGACTTTTCCACCTAACATTGCAAGATCTGGGTAGTTTCATGAAGTGCTCAACTTGATTATTCTGCTATGTCTAGCTGCAAGAATGAAGCTCCTGTACCTCTAAATAGACACGTTGGGTTCAACTGTGCAGGTTGTACACCGCACGTCGTACAGCAGGGTTCAAGCCGAGTGTTCCAGCTAAGCAACGTTTAGCTTACTTGATTTTTTACACACTTTCATTAACCTGTTTCGCATGAGATTTTTAGACGCAGTCTCGAAATGAGTCGCTATGGGATTTCGCCGTCATTTCGCTACGCCATCATGAATGCTTACTTAAACTAAATGCGGCCAACAAGATCATCTGGAAATAGTTGCTATGCTATTTTCGCTAACCAAAAGGAACCTGTAGATCACGAGGGGGCAAATGACTACACGTAGGTCATTCTATCCCAAGTGATTATAGAGGTGTCTCCCAATGGTGCAGATCGAGCTGTCATTGGCCCTGCAGGACTACTCAAGCATCGCCACTTTCGTGCCGCTTCCTTCCATTTACTATCCTTTGCCACATCGGCCCAGCTTGCGCTGTATTCGGAATGCTCAAGTTGAGATTTTAACACCGCCAATCGTTAGGGAATAGAAGCTGAGCTAGCGCACCTCTGTGCAGACACGAATAAAGACAGAGTAAGAGAGGCAATGGAATTGCCAGTTACCCAAAGGTGCGTGGAAGGCAGGAGAAGTACAGGACTGTTAATCCCAAAACGCATTACGCTTTTTCTTGCTTTCCATCATCAGTAAGGCTTGTGCTTTACACTCGGTCTATGCGGCTTCTTTAAGGCGACTTTTCGACCGTCAACGTTGTCAGCTTGACCTTCTGCTGCTTCAAGTCAGGAGACGGCTTTTACTTGTTTCTCTTTAGAGTTAAGGGGTTATTCGGCTTTTTGTTACGTCTTGCTTCGCCCTTTTCTCATAGGTGCGTACGTCCTCTTTCGTTTCTCTTCATATCTATTCCAGCGACTCTCTTTTGTACTTCCTACCTTGGCCGATTACAGCCTTTCTCGGTTGCTAGCTGACCCCGTTCGCGTGACCGATTTGATTAAGACAGACTGGCGTATTCAAAAATCGCCGCAAACGGACAGATTTCATCCGTAGCTAGCGGCAATGTCAGTTGCGATATCTTTTTTAAACAAATCGTTTCGAGCTTTGTGGAATTCGAACTGGAACATTCGTAGTTCGAGTAAATAAATTCTTTATTAGTAGGATAATACCTACGTAGCAAGGAAAGGTCCGCCATAGTCCCATATGGACGAAGTCTACAATCCTCTAGGGATACCCATAGAAAATACGTATGAAATACAACCAATATGGATATATCAAAGCTAATGCCTCGAAGAAAACCGCATCGATTTTTGACAGTCGGAAAACTTGGACTATTGTACGAGCAATAATATGGAACGGATAAGCTAAATAGGGATCAATTATATCGCACGGAATAGCACAGATTAGTTTCAGATTAGGTAATAGAAGGGTTGCATGAAGAGGAGATGAGACGGGAAAAAAGCCTGAAGTGATGTTTTAAGCAAGTGTTCAGCAGATGTTAGGTCTGGCCGGAGGTTGAAAAGGTCGAGGACGCATGTGAAAATAACGACTAGGGATATCTTGTATGAGGGTTGGCGGTTTCCGCATCGCCGATGTAAAGCACCGCTGTTAAAATCAAGGAAGAGGTCGATGTTCTCTGTAGAAGCTATGAGATAAACAACACTGTAAGTTCGCGCTATCGTAGTAGAAAAGTGTAATCGGCAAGCGTGTGAGAAGCGTGGTACATATTGTATGGCCAGGGGCACTGTGTGACGCTTGAGGCCAAGGAGATTTCGCACGACGGCAGTGAATCTGGTTGTCAGGAAACGAAAAGTAAATTCATAACGAGAAGACGTTTCAGGACTGGAGAGGGCGGGCAGTTTGTGGGCAGCGGTTATAAAAATAGTAACCCTTAACACCCTGGCTTAGGGTCATCCTGAATAGGATGCGCCAGATGAACGAGTCGTCAGCCGATGGTCCGCATGTTGTATTTTTTAGCAGATGGGGCCCGTTAGAGCATTGTAGATTGTATGATCTCCGGTGACGACCTAGTGTTGAACCAAGTCGGTAAACGAATAATAAGACGCGTGGTATACGTAGGCCAGGCTAACTAAGAAAAGGTGGGTACCGGGAGGGGGTCGCCGTAGGGAAAAAAGGTTATCAACGTGCTAGCTAGTTGCATTATACAGCTCTGTAAGTGCGGTCGCCAGTTTGCCTTTGCGATCGATTATCAGTTAAATCGAACTGTGTTTAGAAGAGAAAACGCATTTTTGGAAATGGGTAGTGAGCTGGAATACAGCAGATAAAAGAGAAGATAGAATAGGTTTCGTTTTCGATTGGGCGGTGAGAAAACAGTGTCACCAGGGGCTCTGGTAAGAAGGACAGCGCATCACGAGAACAACCAACTGACTGGCAATAGGAATGGCAATTGTTGCGAGTATCTGTGAGTGGAACACGAGCGTATCTATATAAGAAGTGAGTAATTTACTTGTAGAATGTAGGTCAGTGTATCGTTTGAGGCAAATATGCGTTGTTCTATCAGTGTTACGACGTACACTTGAAACGGCAAGCCGAGTAAGTAGCGGCTCTGGCTAAAACGTATTCTAGGCCTGGCTGGAATGGCAGACAACCTCAATGAGTGAATATTTTTTTGTGTGGCAAGATCGCATGCTGGAAGAAGGGAAGTCAATAATGAAACGAATGCGCAGGATGAGAACGTACTCGTGGGTCTACAATTCGATGGGTGCTTGGATGTAAACACTACGTGAAAGCATATTTTCCACAATGATTAGACTACCAGTGACGCAGTTGAGATTCTGAAGCTTCTTGCGCTAGATTAATATCGTGGCCAGCTGAACAGACCATTCAGATTTTCAGCGTAAATTAGTGCAAAGGCACGCCGTCACAATTAAGCAAATAGAAACCAGTGGTAGAACTATACTAGTAGATAACGTTGAGGGGACAACCCATGTTTGTGTGCGTAGTCGGGGGATTGGAGGACCTTGTGCGACAGTCTCATGGGTAAGGCCAAAACTTCTCCATTTAGACGGCAGTCAGTTGTTGAGAGTCGTTCCGTGCCCAAAATCGTATGTCGGACTTTTCAAGCTCGCGGGCTGAGACTGGTAATGCTGTGGATACAACAGCGACATCCGTAAGGGGACAGACCGCGCGTACGCCGCCTATGTCAAACAGTCACTTTTTGGAAGCAGGCGAAGCTTCGTCCGTACAATGTTGCGGGAATAAGTTTTCCGGCATCCTCTGGTCGATGTGGGAGAACTGACTACCAGGATCACAGACTGCGCTAAATGGTAAAGAGGGCGGCAGATTTGCCCCCGTAAAGAACCGTCGGAATATATTAAGCTCTTAGAATCTAAAAAATCGTTTGAGGGAGCTTCCATTGGGGGAACGATTGCTGGCGGTTGGCAAGCCAGAGTATGGTTTCACGGGCGGGCGTTGATGTCGCCGTATTTTAGTTAAAACTCGCGAAGTGGTTACGGTCGGAGATAAATTAAGGTGTACGTAACTCTTAGTAGGTTAGCTGTGAAAGATGTTTCACGAACGATATTTAGGAGGAAAAAATCTATTGTCTACGCAAATCAGTGGTGATCGTGTTAGGAATACGCGCAAAGCCTCGTGCATGGTACAGGTGTGGTATATCCAAAAAAATCTCAGTAATAACGCTTCTGTACTACCAGTCGATGGTATAGAATTTGCATTTGAGTGGCTGTGAAGGTAAACTACGGTTCGTAAAATATTTTTTCACTTAGAAATGATCTGGTTGAGTCGTCTCGAACTATCTACGCAAGACGCAATGCAGAGGTGCGAGCGAAGCAATCGAATTGCTTAAACGCCGGATAGCTTTGTATGTGTATGGTGCACATTTTTGCAGAGTAAAACGAACGCGGGTTAGAAATCTGGGCCAGTGAATAAGCAAAGTTCCATCTAAAATGGGAGTCGACGTCCGATCTATGTCACGCGCCGGCTAAAGCCCAATTCAAAATATGTGTTTAAGATACTTATGTAAATAGAAGGACCATCACCAGCCTGATAATATTAGGGGAAATGGCAATAATTATTTCGATAAATCTTTCGAGTGTTACGCTAAGAACTGCCGTTGCTTCAGACGGGTGACTCGAAGCACAAACCGCGTCTATACCCGATTTATAGCTAGGCTACCACGTGTGCTTGGCATGAGGTATTGGTGATCAGGTGCAGCGTGGTGATAGGTCCTGCTGCGCCATGTGAATAAGTGTCTACAAAGCACACATTGTCTAACGAGAACAACGGGACAATAGAGCCGCGGGAATGACATACATGAGTATTGAGTATAGGGATTAATCGCTCACAGAGAAGAAACAATACAAGAAAGCTGATAAAGGGTTGAGTAGGATGGAAGAGGGGCAAAGCCAAGATAGATCATTCGAGACTTGATGAGGAAAATACGCTGTGTGATCTCTTTTTTCAGACCTTCTTAAATCTTTGATTTAATTAAAGCAATGTGCATATAATCCACTCAAGTTGGGAATCCTTTCCTTTTTTTTTTAAGTAATGAAACCGCCTAACCTACCATACATTGCCGAGAAGCTCCGACCAAAACCACGCACAAAGCTAACGTGGCGGGTTCACATTAGACACGTGATCCAAGGCGAGCGTACAAATACACTGACATATATATCACTTTCCTTACGTTTTGTTTGTTACCACGAGGCCTGTACATACAGCCAGGAAATAAACCATTATGGCTATTTGTTTTTGTCCATATATACAGGGAGGGCCAAAAGCCCTTTGACCAATTGAAAAATAACTCGAAAATTTTTAATTCTACACCTGCTCCAGTAATGCGAAACATGCACATTGCTCCAATAACGAACAGATCAAACCGTGCACATGACAATGGTGCATGTTGAAAATGCAATAGACTAGCATGGAAGCGTACGTTTTTTTTAAATATGTCATGTGTTTGTTTCCGTATTACTATAGCCAAATATTTTCGTTCCTTTCTTCTCCTAACGACTACATATGTACATACTAGCGTAGTCGTACGTTTCTCGCTTCTCGTCAAAGTCTTTCTCAAAGTACAGCCATCCATATTGAACGAAACGTTGAATTTCGCGATCACCTATTTGATCGAAGGCAAAATTGCTAGCTATTCGGTACGAGAAACGTAAATACGCAATTTGTATCGCAACAAGCGCTTGTATCTACGACGTTCCAACTGAAAAATTTCAGCAGTCTGTCACGTGCCGCTCGCCGACAGCTACTTGCAATCTCCATCTATTGCCTCTCCCATACATTTTGTTGGATATTACCACCGAAGAAAGACGGTTCTCTTAAGCTCAGAGAAAAGCGAAACAGGACAGCATCGAACTAACGTCGGCAGTCTCTCGCTGCCTATTTTCTAATCATGTGAAGCCGCCTTTTGTGGCGTTTCCTCCATAGAATCTTACGTGATAAATTCTGATGTAACATTGTAGAAGTTTGCCGGTGTTCTGCATCCTCAAAGGTTAGTGTGCAGGACGCATGAAACCGTCAGCGTAGATTGAAATCTGCGAAAAACAATCGTAGATTGTAACGGCATTCTTGAACGGAGCAATACCGACATGTCGATTGAAAACTAATAAATCTTCTTAGTAAATGAAACAGAATTGGGCTGGCAGTTCGCTAATCTTTATGTCTGCAGTTATAACACTAACGTTGCAGTTAGGAAATACTTTCAATTGAATCAGATAAAGTTTCCCGCCGTAACGGCGAGGCCTCCAGCGGAAGTAATGGTACTAACTAATTTCAGCTTTTGTAGAAGACGCCCCCTTCACGACAACTCTACGTGTAAAATACGTTTCTCTATGTATCAATAGATTTGTTCGAATCGTGTACGATTGCATTGTACGATCATCTGTGTCCCTACCCTGTGTGTGTTTGTTAAGCGGAATCATCTATTTTAGTCGCCGTTTATCGTTACTTTAATCAAGACAATATTAATCATATAATCAAAAGAGAAGTATATCATTTTTTCATAAACTTCTTTTATCTTTTAAAAGCCTTACGTTCCCATTGGAAATGTGCTCTAGCATCTTCTTGGGCACTGATGTCGAATTTTGAAACACTTTCTAGAGATGAGTACTTCGGCAACCAGAAGGCCTTTTGTAAAAAAAAAAATTTGAAACGTTCGTAATAACCTTAGCGTCTTTTTTACGAATTAAATAAATCCTATTCATGTCTTTCTATCTTAAGCTCATAACAACTAAACCTTTCTAGCTATAACTCAGTGTCTTCTAGAGATTCTAGAGAAAATATCCCAAACGTAACGCCCTTCATCATATGTAAGTTCTCGTCTAACGGTAGCTCAGTGGTAAAATTGTTGCTTCAAACCCGTTTTGCGGCTATGCATGCACGAACGAAAATTGCTCGTAAAAAGTCTTCATGTCTTAATAGCTCGTTGTTGACTTGAGGCTTATTGATTGTAACTTGCGTTAAACGTTTACCGTAGAGAAAGTCTACGAAGAGAAAAAAAAAAGAAGTAAAAAATTTATTATTATGGTGATTATTTTTATTTTATATACGCTCCTGACTCTCTCTCTCAAGAAGTTGTACCTACCAAACAAAATCAATTCAAGAATTGTGTCTAAACGCAACAAATTGAAAACTTACAGCTAAAAAAACTGTGACAAGTGCTTCGTATTTATTTATTTATTTATTTATTGATTCTTTTTTTTTACTTTAGTTCCTGTTTTGAAATCTCGAATGAATCCCAACGTGTTAACCAAATATGTAAAAACTAAAATCATTGACCATATTTATAGTTAAATAGTTAATGTTCGTAGAATAAGCGGAATAAAATATCGATACTTTGCAAAAGGCCGCACCCTAATATGCTGTAATTTAATCAGAATCGTAGGACTGCCCACTTTTCATAGTACATGCAAAGTTCACAACTTTCAATTTGTGATCATACGTCAAAAACAAGTTCTTAAATGGAATTTCTAAAATAACCGTAGCATGTAGCTTGGGCCATTTTGGCTTCGTCATAAACTCAACGTATGCACTTAGCTAGTGTTCAGTCATTGCTGCGATTTTCTATCGATTCCGAGATAGCTTCGCCGTTTCGTATCAAACGATAGAACACTAGTTCGTTAGTCCTGACACATTTCGGACTTCTACCGATTGTTAATAATAAAAACAACAATTTTAGACCGGCAACCGTCGACGCTGTAGCTCAGAAAGCTCAGACATAAGTGATGTTAGCGGTGACTACTCTGCTCACTCGGACCGTTCGAGCTGCACTTATGGGGGCTACTACAAGCCTCCGCTCTCTCCGGTACGCAAATATACAATGTGAGTAAATAGACATATACAAAACCTGAATACTTTCATATATATCGTTATTATTGTTATATGGTAATTTCGTCCTACGATTAGAATGTTTTTAAGTAAGTTTAACAAATCCACAAGTGTATATGTAGACTGCTTCGTATCATATCTGCTCTTTGAGACGTAGTATCGACATGCACAAAATATCCAAAGCAATGTTTACTTTGAAAAATTAATACGCTTACATACGGTTATCTGCAAAAAAAAAAATACGGCTTACTTTGCATTACCCAGGCAACGTGGTGGGGGCTACTTGGATAACCGTACGATTCAACTGTTTTTCTCGAGTATAGTACGAAGGTACAGGCGAGATTTTACCACCTTAGCAGCCGTGTCGAAAATCGAAAAATGACTGGGCCTTATTTTTTACGAAATCGTTTTCAAAGCAATTTGATATATACTTAATGAAATTTACGTAGTTTTTCCTATCCGATATGGGAAGCCTTTCGTTCTAGCTTCGACAACCGTCCCTTAGACGCTTATTTGTTAGCTAAACTTTTTGCGAGCGGACAAAATACATAATTATCTAGAAGAGAAGATGACAACAAGGAAAAATGAACATTTATGTTATTTTAAAAGGGTTTTGTAGAACGTACACTATACACAGCAAGTACGCGCTTCGTCTATCCATTGCTGTTAGGAATTAGATAAACAGAGCACAGAAAGTTATAGTTCTATTTAAAAATGTGTTCTTTTTTTGAGGAGGAGAAATTTAGCTAGGGTAAACTTACATTAATTTCAGGACAATAATAATACAAAAATAGGGAACATAATCTATCTTATAAGTAATTAAAGCACAACTTTACAATGGCGTATCGCAGAGTTAATTTGTTGTAGACACATCCTATTGCTTAGGCTTCATCTGTACTAACAACAGAGTGTTACAATAAGCAGCTCGTGGGATGTTTGTAAAAGCTTTAGCCCGCTACGTAGACCATCCTGTTTTCCTGTTCTTCTTCGTTTTTCTAATTATTATCACTGGCTCCTATGGGATTTCCTACCCGTCCTTCCTCGCTAATTACATATTCTGTCGATTGCTTGTGGCTCATTAATACTGTTTTTTTTTTTTTCGTTTCCATGCGGAATATAAACGGTTCTTGACGTGCTTTTAAAGGGGCATACCACATTGTTTGTTCTAGCAATTTAAATCCCGTTCGTGCATCACTCGTCCATACAGGGCAATAACCCTTCTGCCAGCCCGTCTTTTTTGCCTCGTGAGAAGAAACGCCAGTGACCTTAGCTGGCGTTACCAACGTACTTCCACCGAGCTGATAAAATGGAAATTTTTTTTCCAAACAGCAGGCTGAATATTGCAACTGTCGTACAAATGGATAAGGGCCATTACTTCAAGGAATAAGCATGTTGCATACTTGTGGCAATCTTTATTTCGCAAACATTTTTATCCCTACGACTAAAAGCCTGGTCATGTCTTTAACTTCATAGTTCAATATGCAGTTCTCCTGTTAGATTGCACGAAACAAACGCTTTATCAAAACCATAAAATTATACCTTTAGAAACTTTCTACAAGTAGCTTCAATTTATTCGTTCCAGACAATGCATTCATGTACGGTCGTTTTGTACCTGCTAACGAGTAGCAGCAGGATAGAGTATGCTTTCATTAGACAAAATCTTCATGGAATCGTTGAATAAAAAAATATATAGGCGGCGCATAGAAGAGGGTACGCCACTTGAAGTACCAGAGGGTTGCTCTAACTCCAGCGGACTCAATGAAATCTAACCACTTCGCTAGAGAATATTATGTTATATCGTTGAGTAGTTGAATGAATGTTGGAACACGAAAAGCGGAGTCCGCCTTGACTAATTTCAAGCCGGCGAATCTTATTCAAAGGCTTTGAGAGGCTTTGAAAGAGGTTTGCACCCAGTAGCGGTCTCATGAGTACGCGTCTACAACTAGGAATCCTTTTCTGTCCGTTGCCGTCATCAACGCCGTTGTTGTCCGTGCTATCGGCGTACGTTACAGGCCTACCCAAATGGGCCGACTGTATGACAACGCGGTAACTGTGGCAACGGGGGGAAACACTGTGGTTACAGTATCAGGCGAAACGACCCCACTTGAAGATCATGTAAGCAGGGTGGCAGGGCCAGGACCTCATGGAGCTCCAGGAGGTCCCGTCAATGACTACTCAGCCAACCATCATACACATCTGCATCTTGACCGTAATAACAGTTACGACGCAACAGCATTACTTCGAAGGTCCATCCCCAGCGTCACTGTGGATTGCGCTACTGAAAGCTTTTCTAACCTGAACAGAGGTACGCCCGTAGATCTCAAACAAATTTATTACAGACACTTTGTTGTACCCAATAGATGACACTACGCCTGCTTGTCTTGACATGGATATCAGGGACCCCACTCTTCCTTTTACCCTTACTAAAGAAAAATTCGTGCTTGGTCGTGGGGTAAGCGAAGATCGATAATAATAAAGGATATAGTTGGTGTGGGTCTGTGTTAGTGACGTTGTTGACTTCGTTGCTAACAAAATGCCACCGTCCGAAATGACGAAAGTTCCGATTTTGACAAGTATGAGCATGTGCAACTATAGCTGGCCGTTGGTGCCTTACGTTAACCTTCTCTAACCTACAGGTTACGGCAACCACTACATGAATATGTTTTACAACGACGGTTACTCAAATATTGACACGGAGCAGCCACGACGCTGTAGTACAGGTAGCGCATTACCAAGAATGGAGATACCTGAGAATCAACTCTCGCTGCTCACGGCCTGTCATCCACACGGCGCCAAATCGCTTTCAACACATTCGCTGGATCTGCCACGGGGCAGTATTGATCAGGTAGGCTACGCGGACGAACAATTCAACCGGCTCTTTATATGTAATGACAATGAGCAGGGTTTAAGCGACGCCATTGATGACAGCCTTGCTTTTCAGGAGAATGCCTAGTTAATAAGATTTCCTCAGCGAGTTACTTGGCATATATATGGTCGCGACTATACGACGCAATGAGTGCTAGACAGCTTAAGGCTTGAGTAACGGGAGGCTGTTTTCGAAACTGAAAACGGGAGGGTAGATAAAACGTGCCCATTGTGTGTGTTTGTTAAAGTTGATGAGATCAATCGATGATACTAGTATGAAGCTTAGTATAATAATATGTAAGTTAAAAGGGATATTATGAGGGCCGCTAAAGTGACCTAGGAGTAAGTCCTGTAGGATACAATTTTTACGTGTCGATTACTGGCCCACTGTTGATAGGTGAATAAACCAATCCGTGCGAGGCCGACTATAACGCTAACGCAACGACCGTGACTGAGTATTATAATGAGTTAACTAACTAGCAGACTCATATATGACATTTATGGATAGAGGACGTACTACACAAGAGCCGTAATTTGACATTGTACAATTATAATCTGTTATTGTTACTGTTTTCTACAACTCTGTCATGCATTTACATCATCTCACATATTATTCTATATGTAGATCTACCGTCCCTCATCCTTGATTTGCATCGACCAGCTGCGGGAATACATATCCTGTTCAATGTCTGCGCGGTCGAGCTCAATGCTGTGCAGATGCATTAAATGCTACATATAAACATGTATATAAACTGCTATACGAGTGACCGATAATTTACTTTGTTATTACAAGAGCTGCTGCTGTTTTAACTATTAGCGTTTTATCATCTGTGTGTGTGTGTGTGTGTGTGTGTGTGTGTGTGTGTGTGTGTGTGTGTGTGTGTGTGTGTGTGTGTGTGTGTGTGTGTGTGTGTGTGTGTGTGTGTGTGTGTGTGTGTGTGTGTGTGTGTGTGTGTGTGTGTGTGTGTGTGTGTGTGTGTGTGTGTGTGTGTGTGTGTGTGTGTGTGTGTGTGTGTGTGTGTGTGTGTGTGTGTGTGTGTGTGTGTGTGTGTGTGTGTGTGTGTGTGTGTGTGTGTGTGTGTGTGTGTGTGTGTGTGTGTGTGTGTGTGTGTGTGTGTGTGTGTGTGTGTGTGTGTGTGTGTGTGTGTGTGTGTGTGTGTGTGTGTGTGTGTGTGTGTGTGTGTGTGTGTGTGTGTGTGTGTGTGTGTGTGTGTGTGTGTGTGTGTGTGTGGTGTGTGTGTGTGTGTGTGTGTGTGTGTGTGTGTGTGTGTGTGTGTGTGTGTGTGTGCGTGTGTGTTTTATGTCGAGAGCCGTCGTGTGATCGCTGAGAATCCACCTTATTCCATAGCCCCTCGTTTTCTTCTTTTTCATTCTCTCGCTTCTCTCTATCGCGTTGTCCCACTGTCTGTTTGTCTGTTTATCCCTCTCTAATGTTTACTTATCGCGTGTTACTTATTGCGTCCTCTGTTGCTGCCTCTGTGTCTTCCCCTTCTACTAGTATGTCGTTGTTTACTGTCTTCGTACTCATATCACGCCCCGCCCACCGTTCATCGCTCCCTTTTGTGCCACTGGATATTCTTCTTCTGCTGTACAAATTTTCCGTATCTAAATATCTCTGACATACATACACTTGATGAAAAACTACATATACGTTCACTATGTGTATCGTTGAATTGGCTCGGCCTGTTCTGCCGAGTTCTGGATGGATAACGGATCGGCGCTGCTGTTGACGTGCGCGTCGTTTACAGCCACGGATACACGTGATGCTCACTATGACAATTATGACGACTGTTTATGATGACGACGATGGCAATAAGTTGAGACGAGGATCGTGATGAAAAGCAATATGTAACCTATGATCTGAAATGTGTCTGTGCAGAGTTATTGGCTGGCTAACTGAGGGTCGTACTATCAACTAGCTGATGACTGACAGATGTTTGGAATTAAGTGATGTTGTTGAAAAACATCAGAAACGAGAATAGAGAAGAAAATAAACAAACTAAGTAGCAGAACGGGGTAAAATGCAAGCGGTAAGCCTCTGTATTCACCTACGCATGCTGTGTGTCGCGATTAATTTCTAAATGTGCTTGGCGCTTCACTTTCAGCGTATGCCGTCTGAATGCGATCTCTCTGGTTTTAAGGTAAAGAATGTTTGGTTGTTATTATACCGTGATTCATTGTTGTTAGCGAGCCCCAATTATCCTACATTTTACAAACGCCTATCATGCTACACTCCTGCAAATTGTCCACCTCGTACCGACAGAAAAACACATAAACAGCTTTTACAGGTTCCATCCTTAACTGTGTTAGTTTGACATTGTGTTTATTATAAAATTATACATTTATAGGTTTAACGATTTTACGCAAACGGTAAGTGTTCACTTCGTCCTCGCAGAAAATGGATACAATGTATTAGCAAAGAATATCCACTTTATACAAAATGCTTACTTTTTCTGAAGCAGTACTTAGTTTACGATTATCAAGTTCTTAGAGATCACTTATTTGCCTGGAGAGGCTATAATATGCCACCTATAAATGTTCGCAAATGTCAATTACGGAAATTTACTCACTTAAAAAATACTGCTTACACTTAGTTAGAGGTGAGTCCTTCTGTAACCTGTCAAAGTCTGAACCATGTTTTATAAGTTTGCAACTCGAGTTGGGTACAGTATAAAAGTCATAAAAGCCTAGAAGAAACTATGCAAAAATGTAGGTTGACTGCTGATAATGGCAAAACTCATTAGCAACCATATTTTATCTGTTGCATAGAAGGTTTGATATATAAAAGCACTTATCAGTTATATACATATAATCGTTTGATCAGCTTTCACACGATGTAGTAATATATAGCACTGAACACGTTCAGTGGCGATCCCAGCTGTCATTTGTGCTATTCTATTTCGGTGTTTACTTAACTTGAACTTCAAATACGTTGATCACTAAGTCTGAATCGACGAGCGAACGGAACCGCTTGTACGTAAACATTTACGAAAGTGCGCGTTCACGTAAATGTTCCCTTGTTTCCCGTTCTTGAAAAAACGCAAACATGGCTATCGTTTCATTTTTATCCCCGCCGCCCATCCAGTCGCCGCTGTCTATATCGTATTGTACTCGTATTCATCTAGCAGATTTATTTGCCCCTTTGGTCCGTACGTAATACTATTTTTTGGCGATCAGTAAATTTTAAAATACATATGCATACGCTGTACAGATCTCCTGTTGCTATATTGCCCGTATCAGGTCCGATATATATATACATACGTATATATATATATATATTTCCATCAGCATCATTGTCCTCCTTAGTTAACTAGTATCCTCTTGCTCTTGGAGTCTTTACGATGCGTTACATGAGTTCATGTTACTTCTATGTTTCCATATCGCTGTCTATTTTTACCGCGCCGCTGCTATGGTAAAACGCAATGAACCACACTTACATTCAAATAACTACCGAATCTTCGTCGCCCGCTAATCCACATTGATAACATCCAGACGTAACAGTAACCATTTCAAGCCCACCCGCCTGATATCTGCCAATAGTCCTTGGTTTATCCCCACCTGCCCCAGATCTTGATTTCTTTGCTCGCCAACGTCAAACTTGTCCTTTTGCACAGTTCTAATAGCTAACTTTACCGAACCCTATATTACCAACCCTTGAAGTCCGGCTCCTTCTATCTTGATATTTTAATGAAAAGAAAAAAAAAGAACTAGAGCAGAGTCAAATGCCACTTTTAGGGCAAACCCACGGAACGGCGCGCTTCAGCCCCCGAAGGCGAAAACATCCGCATCGTGATAAACGACGTAGATGGAAGCCTCCGGGGCGGGTCAGGCGACAGTACTGAAGGGGAGCCACGACAGCGGAGGGTTATTCTGCAACGCGACAAGAACGACGCGTCGTGTCGCACTCGAGGCTTCGGCATGCGCCTCATGGGTGGCAAGCGGGGCCCTGATGGACACCTCTACGCTATTGTGTCGTGGGTTTTACTCGGATCCTCAGCTGACATCGCAGGACTTCAAAAAGGTTAATCTAAGACGCGATTTTGCGAAGTAGGTAACAGATGTGTACATTTGAGTATATATCGCATTTCAAAGTGTAGTTATGCTGTGCCTTACAAGGGCAGTCATAAAAACGAAGTGCAATTTAGCTGTAGGTCTGGCACGCAGCACTATCTGGCACGACAGACGCATCTATCATTCTTTTTCAGCGTAAAGTCATTTTTTTGCTTATCCAATGAGTAAAAGAACCTGATGACGCCTGTGGTGCCATTAGTTGCGGTGTAGACTTCTTAGAAAACACTAATTAATATCAGACTATAATTAAATTAAATCAGATGATAGTAAAGCGGAAGTTTGACCTCCTAAACTCAACAACCAGGACAACTCGCTATATGGCGCATAATGCAGATGCGGTATGACCAGATACATTTGCACTATTTAAACATTATTTTGTATTAAATAAGATGACCTGACTTCAAGGAACAGCCCTTTGCGCGCGTGTACTAAAGCAGCATGTGTTAAGGTGTTTCGAGTATTAGGCACTGCAGTTGAGCATTGCACAAGATGACTTGCTCTGAAAACAGCGGGAAACGACGAGCTTTTAGCGTCTTGTGGCAACTGAAATATTAAGCTGAGCCGTTTCGTTGCTGCTCTGAACTTGCCGAATTTGCGTAGGTTTTTTCATAGCAAAAACTCATAATATGAACGATTCTCGACGCAAACATGGGATCTAATTGGTGCAATTTTTGTAGATGGCAGCTATACAGTTGTATAGCTGTTGTATAGAAACAGTGAGTAAACAAAAGTTATGATAAAGTAGTAGTGGTTGAAAGCGGAAACGGCTTCAAAGATCTCGTTTAGGCAACGATTTTTTTCTGTGCGTAAAAAACACCTACAACTGTCGCTTTGTCGGATCGACTTCATGTTCGTGTGCATTGTTCCTACAGGTTCCATCGTTCTGGAATGGAACGGCCAAAGTCTGGTAGATAAGCCGTTTGAAGAAGTATCGGAGATTCTCGATCATAGCCCAGACGTAGTGGAAATCCTGATCGAAACAGGACGACGAATGTCGCCCCTTTCGCCAAACGCTTCAAATCCCAACATACTTAAGACAGGCGACTTGGAGGACAATGAAATAGGTACGTGATCACGATGTAAGCAATTAGAGAAACTGACTGACCCTAAAGCTGAAAGTTAGTTTCTGATAAACACGTTTTCGTTTGTTCGTGTGTCAAACGACATCGCGAGTTTCAACAGTTTTCATTTCGGAGGACTCTGTGCTTGCTTTGACAAATCACTATTTTATATTTGATTAAAATACATAATTAGCAAATGAGAAAGTTCACAGGATATACACATTATGTCACTGTCAAAAACCGTTCCCTAATTTCTTTTCGGCATTTTCTTCGGTCGACCCCCGGGTGGCTCCCTATTAGTATTTCATTTGTGAGAATATTACGAGAACATGTCATTACTTCTAGGCATTATTAGATACGTAGCTTGAATTCGAAGCATCCAATGATGCTGCAGTATTTTCTGTCTTCAATCATCCAATCAAGCATTTAACATGCATTTGGCTTCGCTACCAATAAGTATTGTAGAATCTGCTTAGCCTCAAGCTATGGGATCGGCCATGATGATTTCGAAGGATTAACGGGAAGCGATGTCAAATTTCGACGATGAATAAACTATATGTTTTTAGCTTTGCACAAGAAAGAAGAGGAACCACTTTCTTAGTGGTCAACTACTTCATGGATTTGCGATATGTGACGGTATCAGGAAAACTCAGGACACATTGCGTTCAAAATTGGTTACAGGTGCTATCTATCATTAATTATAGTTGTTGTATGTTATTGCGAAGTAACTATGTTAATAACAGCAACTGGCTTTGATCCTTTATGGTGCCAGATGGCCAGCTGGACCAACCCCGCGCTCCACCGATAAGAAGAAACAGCGGAAGGATGCTGCCCAGGCTACCCGTAAGTTTCGCCCTGACAAGATAGAAAACCACTGTAACTAAGTAGTCATTAAGTTAGGATTGAAGTGTCGCATTCACTACATGCTACTGAATACGATGAATGACAAGGCCTTTCAGTGATTGTAACTAAAACTAATGCATTTCTCCGTGAAATGATTTGAAAAATACGAGAAGGTCACGACATGATAGTGACTCTCCCAAAGGAAAATAGGTCCCATCATGATCTCTTTAAACCAAATTTGTCATAGTTTACATAAAAACTGATCAGAAGACACAAATTCAATTATGAGGTTATAGTGCGTGCCCGTCGAGCGACCTTACTGATGTCGAGTCCTTCTGTTACAAGCGATGTACACACACTTGTGCACGATCTAACTAATTTCGATACATAGATACACCAGAAACTAAGATAGAAACAGGAGAAACTTCAGAAGCTAAGGACAACGACGAATGGGACCTTCTCGAAGCTGTCTCTAGGATTTGTCTATTAAAAGAGAGAAGTGCCTTGTTCAGCCAGGCAGTGTCCTACGAACGCCGGCTCCCTCGTGTTGGTTTTGTAACAAGCCACAGGTTCTGCTTATCTACGGTCCCTGATCGATAGCTTGAAACATGCAAATTCAATTTCGAATCCACTTTATCGCTTCCTCGGTTAATACTGCAGGAGAGCCCATTGGCATAAGGGCCTCTTCGTGCTCCAAGGAACCAGGGGAAGGCTTCACTCCGCAGGCAAAACCATGAAAGACCTAGACCGCAGTGTTGTTCTTGCACACACACTCTGTGCAGGTTAGCGCGCGTCATGTGCAGGGTATTATATGTGTACAAAAAATAACCCGTAGTTCTATCAGATATATATACATATATACGTAAACGAGGCGATAAGTATAAACGTGGCATACTGGTGGACATACATGCTCGAGAGTGGACATCAGCGAAGACGCCATTTAATTTTACTAGCTCTGACCCTGCCAAGTACCGCGACCGCGCACGCAGATCAATTTCTTACCGACTGTAGACATTTGTGGTATCGGTGTTTCGCTACGAGAAGTCCTGATACGGATTTATTTTACACGAATAAATCGAATACAAAAACGACCTATATCTTTACTGGTTAATAATTTGCGATTTTCCAATATTAAGGATAAAAAAGGTTCGTAAAACTAGTATGCATATATATCGTAATTATTTTTTTGAGCCAAAAGCTTATCATGTGAGTGATATAACTTTGTATCTCACTGCATTCATCATACCTACAGACAAAGCACATGTGTATGGACAAATGAATTTTGATTAAGTCGAAATTGATAGCTGACATTGTTAACGCATGGGTCGTTTCTAATGGGTTAGGGCGAACTTGGAGGCAGTGCCAGTGGATCAGGCGTCACCGGGGGCAGTATGGGCACCATGGATGAAGGGGAGATGTGTGTACAGCTCTTCTACGACGAAGAACGGTCGGATCTGGTTGTTCGGGTTTTGTCGGTAAGAGGGCTAGCGCCTCGAAAACAACCCGGCCGTCAGGATACCGTCACAGCACTACACCGCGCATACGTTAAGCTGAGGCTTAGCCCCGATGGGTAAGTTCTGACTATAGACGACACGTGCGACCTAGCAACTCGATATGAAGGGAATTAGCTTTTGAGTTTTGTAGGGCTCAGCTGTCTATGAGTGTATAAAGAAATACTAAACTCGCCGTACACCTGCACTCAAATTACATATCCGATGAAAGCTTAATGAAGCAAACAGAGATGTGCACAATAGCGCGAGCCTATATAAACAAGCCGATATTTGTAGAGTAAGTCGACGCAGTGGCTGGGGGGGGGGGGGGGTCTGACCTCTGGTTGGAAGAAACCAAGAAACGGATAGCCGCTTCAAGTTTCAACAACGACACACACATAGATATTACACAACAATTTATGTAAATTAAGTTATTTTTAGAGGTGACAATGTTCTCCGTGGAACAATGGACCTGAAAACGATCTCTCGAGTGTTACTCTTTACATACTTTGCACCATCTCATTGTTCCTGCTATAAAGCCTTCGTAATTCGCCAATAGCGTCCCTAAAATAACTGTTATAATAGTAATAATAATAATAAAATAGTAATAAAAAGTTAGAAATTATTAATTATCATACAGCGATCGCTCTATAAAAATCACTGAACATTTATAAAGCACCTTATTTTATAGGATGTTGTTGAGTTTTTCTATCGTACGTAATTCGCGACTTTGAAACTAAATTTCAACTCTGTCTTAAAAACAAAATAAACTAAAATAAGTATCTTTCTTGCTTTTTAAAGTAATTCGAGTATTCTTTCCTCACACTCAAAGAAATAGAATTGATTTAAACATTAGTATCAATAGTAATAAAAAGAAATACAAATATTAACAAAAAAAACAAGAGCGTTTCTAACACGAGACCTACTGTTTCACCGTTTGTAAAAAAAATTCACCTGTCTAAAAGCGTTTCTCTGTTTATTTATATAACAATGACTTTTTTCGACGATAGGTAATTTGGGTAAGAAATGGGTATAAAGGAAATGTTGGAAAGGTGATCGTTAATCAACACCAGTTTCAGATCGGTGAGGTGACTTCACGATGTTGAAAGCTAAGGCTATTAAAAAACTTAAATTTATAATAAAAATATAGTGAAGCCAGTTGCCATTGGTGCCTCTAAGGTCAATGATCCGTATCACAGTATGTGACATTGATGCAAACAGTCATTCGTAGATGCGTGTAGAAACACGTTATTTTAGCTAGCGAAGCGGTATCATTCATTCTATTCTGAATGCCCATTCCGCCCCCCGTTTAAGTATTGTATATGATTGTTAACTGTTTAATTGTAGCAGTTGATACATATTTAGCTAATAGTTTAATTAAAGCTTGTCGTATAATTTTAAAATTTACGAAATACTTTACTATTAATGTATTATTTTTGTAATTTTTCAAAATTAATTTTTTTCAGAGGTTTGCCGTAGTATATAGGCCACCGACTGCTTAAAGGACGCCAAAAGTATCTGACGCACAAAGTTAATGAAGGTATTCTCCCTATTGGCTGACCGTTTGCTCGCCAAGAACTCGCTTGCATTGCAAGCCTATCGTGAAGCTAGATATCCATAATCAGGGACGGTGAATGTTTTACCATATTCCGATGCACAAGGGCATAGTGGTTCTTTTTTCAGGCCTAAATCTGATATCTAAAAAAACTGAAAACACTTAATATCTTTTCTCTAGAGCTCTCCCTGTTGTCGCTGCTTAGCGTGATGAATGCGTTGCCTAAAGACGAGCGTTGACGATGCGGTGGCAAACAGAGTCCGAAGGTCTAGCGGTCACCCTAGAATTGTCGACTAAATGACCACAATCCGAACGTCCGTGAAACCAGTAGCGAGCACAGGAAATTTGTATTTTGCTTAAAGGAGAAAGCAGAAATTGATTCCTCGATGAATGAATCTAGCCCAAAATCTGAGCGAGCAGCAATTGTACCTATCGTTTTCTAATTGAGAATTCAAATAAACACCTATCTGTTTAATGTCGAATAAAACGCATTCATAGGGGGCTTCAAAGTTCAATTACAAACCTTGTATGGCTATGAAATTTCAAGTAAAACTGATATGTTCTCTGACAAAGGTCATTGTTTTTTTTCGGTCGAGTGGAAGATTAGCAGCGTTTCCGTTGAACTTCAGCAGTTCCTCAAGCGCCCTGTGTATCAATCAACCGACTGAGCAAATCGAATGACATTTTCGTTTAACGTCGTAACATCGATGACCAAGAAGGACATAAATGGTAACTTTAATTTGCAGGACTCAGCGAACTATTTGTACATGTGGAAATGGCATACGGCTTGAGTTACTGAGAGATTTCTCGTACTCAACCAAGGGAGCGTCAATGAACGTTTCTTTCATGCTCGAAATCGCAGTTAGCCATGAAGATAATTCAGGTCCAACATTGCTAGGAAGGTTATAACAGGTGTCTTTGCAGGTTATTCAATACGCCGGAACCCCAAGAGCGTATACTCGTCCGAAGGGGATACGGATATTGGCTTTTGCCGACCCGGCCCACTTAACTTCAACATCAAAGACGAATGACTGCAATAGTTACACAATTGTGCTTAATTACTTGACCATTGCTCGTTAGAAGTCCTACGGTGTCCTAGGATGTAGGGCTCGCTGTCCTTCACGGAAATATCTGCTACTGCATTGAATGAGACCATTTTATGGTAAATGTGTACTTCTGCGGGCAAAGAAAACTATACTAATACGCTGGATCAACATAATTTTTGTTGAATTTTTAGTTATTATCATTTTTCTGCAGATTCAGTGAGAAGGGTGTGGTTCCCTAAAATCATCTGAATATTTTACTCATTTCAAAATCTGCGTTAATCGAAAGCGATCGCCAGTTTCCGTGACATACATTGTTAATGGACTAATTATATCTCTAGCTGGTCTTCGCTTATTACATCCTGGCAAAAACTTAACACCTGCAACATTCATGCATGATATTATGGGTGTCCTTAAAAACTCTTTACAATGAATTACATTTATGGCAAAAAAAAATAATAAATAGGTAGCAAATTAAAGGCGACTGGGGCAGGGCAACAACTCGCCTGTTCAATCGTCATGAATTTGCTTCATTAGATTACCTAGATCAACCTGTCAACAAATTGGCCCTATATATTTTTCCTTTTTTTAGGTTAGTGTTTAAATCGCGTTCAGGAAGACCCGCATTCAACGCTTGAAATTAAAAGAAAAAAAGTAGCCGCATAGTATATATATCATTATTCTCAATAATTTCGACAAAAATACATATCTTGATAACAGTGATAACGGTGTGAATTTATCTTTTGCTTCGTGAGTTCGCAGTTGTGCAGGGTTGAAACAATGCCCTACTGGGTTATAGTCTGGCGAATATGTCCTGCTTCTTCACATATATTGGTTTCTACGTCTAGCAGTCGAGCTGATGACTGAAAAAATCGATACATAACACCCAGTTTTGTTGGATTGAAGTTTATTCGAGAAAAATCTTTTTATACAAATACAGCGCTCAAGCTAAAATTCACCGCGACATTTATTCACAGCGAATCGCTTCTTGCGGAGTGAGGAAATATTAAGGACGATGTCATTTTAATAGGTGTCGCTAAATGGAAAAAAAAACTATATAGTTCGCAATACAGCTCTTTATGGCATTACTTGAGAGCTTCGATTACAACTTTTTCAAGGCAGTCATAAGCTTCGTCGTTCTTCTAATCAAAACGGACCTCTCAATGTGCTCTCACCGAAAACACGTGGAAATTCTAAGCTTAATTGACAAGCCACTTCCCAATGTATCTAACTTATACGCTGTAGTAACTAAAATTATTTGTATTATTGGTGTCGGACAATTTCAGGGGGTTCACTGCGATGAAAACCCCGGTAAGCGAACCAGCTGTTAACCCAGAATGGAACAAATCATTCGTGTTTCCGTCTCTTGAACCTTCCGAACTGCAAGAGGCATCTCTCAAGCTGTCGGTATGGGAACATCAGTCGACGCTGGGAAGTCAACCTGGGGGACAGTTCCTCGGCGACGTGACCATCCCACTTCGAATGGTCGTTCAAGACCCAGCCGCTGTTTCTGGCTCGCACTGGTACCGCCTTCGGTGCGAACGGGAATCGCTACTGCCACCGCCGATATAGCATTTAAACACTTGATGGTAAATGTATTCGGTTGAGGGGGTTACTAGCACCGGATCACCTTCATTGCTGGATTTCTGACGAACGTAACTTTCATGGGACGACGTCTACCACTTAGGACAGGGTGTTCTCTTGTCTAGTTGTTCACATCTGGGCCACATCAAAATGGTAAAAACAGCCGCCTCGATTCTGTCGACCTTTGGAGCATCTCTCTATGTTCGTTGTGCACGCCTCAAGGACACGACTAGCTACCCCTCATCTCTTTTGTGTATACTTTGAATAAAAGTGCTCTCATCAATGAAACACGGTCAATGAGGCCCAAAATTCGACACAGCCGATTCTCTACAGCTGTTAATCAATCATTTGTTCTAGCAGATTGTGCCTCTAAGCGATCAAACCTTGGATCGGTTGTCGACAATGATGGCGACACTAGAAACGAGGAAAATGGACGATGATGCCTTGAAAAGATACGAGGAGATGTTCTGCGTTTATGTAGAATGACCTAGAGAAAGCTACACGCGTGAGTACCGACAATGAAGTCCAAACAATCGAGCCACAGACCCCGCAGGTATTCCAAAGCGTACGTTTACCATTGGTGCCGCCGATAAGCACAATTCTGTCGAGAGAACAAATGGTTATACGCCGTGTTGGCTAGCTCAATCGAGTCATGAAGTCCGTGTGAGACGAAATGACACGTGTCATGCGTGAAACCGGCCGCATCCCATAGTGGCTGGGCGGTCAGCTATGGCCGCACTCTCTAGACGTAGTGACTGCTTATCTTTCTAATCAACTATAGCCATTAGTGTTATTAAAATGAAAATAATAATCCTCTAGGTTGCCACTATCGCTGCTCAAATAAAGAGAGTTCGATTAGCGTTCGCCAAGCACTTTCTATGCGAAACTGTAGGGTATATCCAAACCTTCTACTACATAGACAACAAGCGAAGGAAAGCTAAACGATAAGAAAGGACTGTTATTATAGAATGATGATATGCGAAACGGAAGACCGAAATAGAAATACCTAGAAGGCCAAAGCAGCGAATTGTCAATGCAATCTGGAAGCTCCCAACAAGTATCTTGAATAACGTACGTCCATGCACCGATCTACATGTTAGCGAAGCCAGAAACAAAGAATATGAAAGTGGAAAATATACGAAACAATCGATGTAGTCAACAAAAGCACACAACGTTAAGCAGAAGCAATTCCTACGCCGACCAACGCAAGCACGTTCACCGCTACGTAACGTCACTGCAACCGTAATATCGAGTCACAACGCAACGCGTCGCGATAAACTGCGTACTGCGAGAATTCTCTGTATTTTCTGTCTCTAATTGCACCCCACAAACAAGAATGACGCTAATTCTAAAGTACACTAACACTTATCTTACTCTTAACAGAACTGCCACTACAACTGGAATACCTTTGCAATCCACATCAATCCGCCTCAGCGCCAGAGGTAGAAAAAAAAAAAGATTTTCGGTCTTCCTTTTTACCGAACTACCGTACTGCCCAAAACGCTATGGCACCACAGCCGGGCCGCAACATTCAAATACATAATCGTGACTTGCACTAGACATAACCTTGCCTTGCCCAACGGGACTGGTCATATTTTCACAAAAATTGAACAAGCGACATATAAACACAAACAACGTAGCGGAACAAAGTGAGCTAAGCAGTACAATGTTAGCTTCTCCTCACACTCAACGCTAAATGGTGGACTAGCGGTACGTACCCGGTTGCCGCAAACGTATCATCCCGCGCACTTCAGTCTGACAGAGATAACCTCCAGAACTCGGCAAGGCCATCGGGTCATTACGGGACGCGAGTGCTTGTTTCAAGCCCTGCATGGTTCAATAACGGGGCAATGTAGAGCTGACTGGCAAAGCAGCCTGCTTGCAAGACACTGCGTTCGTTGAGGTGTACTGGTTCAACTTCCGCTACCAGAATAGCTTCAGCGATTCCAGCTGCTAACTGTATGAAAACACCACGCACGACGAGAGAGTCATTTCCTGATGACTTCGCTTGTCGAGAGCTCTGTGGCATAGGAACCAAATCTGCGTTTTAAGAGTATCCACAGTGCTCCGTGTGGCGCTGTTGTAGTCACAGCTCGAAAAAAGCACGCACTTTTACGAAGCTTCTGCTGAGCGAAAATGTATCATAGAGACAGTGGAAGGAAAATAAATCATGAGAACGATTTTGCAGAAATGACGAAAAATGGAAAAAGAAATCTTTCAATTAAACTTCACAATTTAATTGTTATCACAATAATAATCATAATATAATAATGATAATAATTAACGCTAACAGATAACGCAAGTATAGTATGCTATAGACTAGGTATGTATAATTAATAATGTTACCTTAATCAGCAACAACACAAATCGCTGATACCCGGATGCACGACAGCTGCGCCATCGTTTTCTAAAACTGAGCATTCAATTCCTCTAAGGCTACTCAAACTCCCATTAGTTCTCACGCCATTCATTAATACAGAGAGATGCTACCACATTGACTTTCAAAAAAAAAAAAGACGAAAAGCACCATATTTGAACTACGGCAGACATTCGAATATATCATCGTATGTTATTGGAGCTCGAACACACACCCGCCATGACAAATGTTACGAAGTAACACCAAAAATCATAAGAGTCACGTACGTTACATGTCATAAAATTGCTTGAACTGTTCCATTACTGTCTCCTACGGAATCAAACGGCTAATTAGCCATACCTCACTCTAACCCTCCTCAATCTATAGCTTGATCTAGGCACCTGTTGGCGTCCATCCGTACACTTGGCCTTGCCATGGAAAATCTAAACATCAACCGTCAAGAAATTCTATTCCGTTAACCTACCATTAACTAATTCTGATGCGCTAAGTTGAATCTTTTGACGAATTATGCCAATTTTAGATTATTCCACCTCTATTAGGTGCCTCCAGCTGTATTCAGATATCAATGAAGCCTACGAATTGTACAAAACGGATCAATCTCACTCGACCTTCTACCTTACTACTTTGATTGACCGAGAGGAGGTCACAATATGGTTAGATACGTTCAGTAATTATCTCCTCATTCTAGTCGGGCATCAACGAATGATAGGCTATTGCCTAACCATGCATTACTCTACCCATTGTCGTAGAAACAGCCGTTCCTCATAGCATTAAACACGACGGTTAAGCAGCAGTTTCAGTATCTATCGGAAAAACAAAAGGCACGTTACCGTTTAATCAGCAGAATAGGCCAAAACTCTTCATATATTGTTTTAATAACATCGGCACTACGTCAGCTTGATTCCTAATAGTACAGTCTATAGATACGGGCTTATTCGTCAACATATTGAATCGAAGGGGAAGACAGAGTAGTCAACGATCAGGGAACCCGATCACTCACACACGTTCAAGGAGGGATCGCTTGAATCCAATCAGGTTGACCTGTCACAGAGAACCAGTTGATTAATCGACCGTCGATTCTGATCATTACGGCATTGACATCGTGCTTGATACCTTATTTTTCTACTCCAATATGCTGTATAATAGTATAGCAAGACATGTGAAGACGTAAAAGCAGACGAATAGATAAACTAAGAAATAAACAAACACGACTCCCTCTAACCAACGTGTCTCGATTTTTCTACGCGTGCGTTTCCGAGCAACTCACTCATGAATGATTAATATTTCTATTATAACTGCTACTGCTATTATCGACATGAACTACCATTGCTGTAAACAGATGTAAACATGATGTATTGGCACCTGAAGATTATACAAACTTAACAACAGGTAATAATTATATTAAAATACATGTTATAAATAGCACTACTCGTAACAACGGCAACAATGTTGTTGGTTAGGGACAACAAAACAGTAAATAATAATAATACCGATAATAAATAGTCATGATATCAATTGTTGTAGTTAATAACTGTTACATAAAATAGGCCCGCGCACAGAAACGTATACAGGGGAAGGCGGCATATATATACACTCGTAAATATCATCAAATGTGGTGAAGCCCTGTGTAAGAAAGCATAGAACCACGGCACCAGAGTACGCGTTCGATAGCCGAGCATAGCGACTGTGAACGATTTGAGACCACCTGGATTAAGCGGCTGGCTCTCGCATACGTCCACGTGACGCCGTCAGCTTGAAGCCAGTTGTGGATCGATACACACGCTTATAACAACGAGCAATAGGCGAGCGCAAAACGCTCGACAGACGCACACAATATTTGCTTGAACTATAGCCAGCAAGCTCCACGATATATTCAAAATTTACCAATACGCATGTTATAAGGAGCGAGCAATGTATCCATTTCGATAGACCTCGCTCCGATTTCGATAGACCTGGCAACCAACCCTCGACTAATATCGTCAGTACACGTATACTACATCAATAGATAAACAGGTAACTTCAGGGACATGCAAACAACTTAGTTAACATTCAGCCTATGAGCAGATTATACAAGTTACAATATATGAAACCTTCCAGTTAGCCTAAGGAAAAAATGAGGCATTTAGAAGCTTAGTATAATTAATATAATAAACTATAGAGGTGAACGGATGGAAGCAGGTGGTGTAGTGGAGTGGCAAGCATGGCCGAATGAATACAGTAGAAGAAGCCCTTTGGTGCGTAAGGCCGATGTTTTCCACATGCTTGAAGCATACACACGACATCAACTTGGGGTGAGAAACAAGCGTGCGACTAGATCAACTGGCTGCAGACGAGGACGTTGAAAACGCATTTGATCATTGCCCCTTGATCAATGATTAGTCCGGCTTCGATAGACATACGTTGACTCGCGTCGGTTATCGTCAGAGAGTAAAAGCTTTTTTTTTTTCTTAGAAACGACTGATAACCGGGACGCAAAAATCCTGCAGAAACTCATTGGTAACTCAAGGAAGAACTGGGAGAAGTGACTGCGTTTGGGTCGAAGCAAGCAATTTTTAAATGAAAATTTCAATATATTTATTATACTACAAGTGGCCACAAGGTAACCTAGTCAATATTTATATCAATACACACGCAAACACGAACAGCCTTAAGGAACCTAAATAGGTCAACGTAAGCAGCTGCTACATTGTTAGCCGAAACCGGCTAACAACATCTGTACAATGAAATGATTCTAGGCATATCTCTAGCTCTCCGTATTTTTGAGTCAGGTGTCGATAACGTAGACTGACAACTATTTCTCCCGACAAGTTTTTGTAACCGTCGTTCGACATTCTCGAATACAAGCAGTCTATTCTCAAATTGTCTTAATGCCCTCCGAACATTTGTTTGAATTTAACACGGGATAAAATAGACGTTTATTGATAGTCTAAATCCCAACCCCAATTTTACAGAGGTACTCCTTGCAACAAGGGAAGTCACACAGATACCGATAGCATGTAGCATATTACCGTGTTAACTGCGCATATTGGAAGCACTATTAGATCATTATCAATAGCTAAACGCACTGTTGTTAAACGACAGGGTCGTTGATTATAGAATATCTGTTGCTGAAAAAATGTCAAAAGTAGAGATGTATTTACGTGGGCTCAGATGAAAAATAAGACTCAGACGTCTAGAAAACAAAAACGGAAGAACACTGAAGTCGATTCGCAATACAGAACAAATTGTGGAAACAGTATGAAAGACACGTAAAAGAATCATATACCAGAAAAAGAGCAGTGGATTTATTAAGATACGGGGTAGATAGCGTACTAGTTCTTAACATATTGATGAAGATAATAACACATCTAACGTTAAAATATGATAATTATCAGGAAGAAAAAGTTGCCATATAATTAGTAGGGAAATTGTAACGGATTGGTCTAATGTATATATGAGTAAGAGCTATATAAATAAACACTATTGTCACTGTGGCACGCGTCGCATATAATGTTCTCAATCAACTCGTTGTGGCCTCAGCGGAGACGCAATATAGCCAAAGATTGATGATAGAAAATATATATAATACAGTTAAACGACAATACATTCGAACGTAAAACGATGAACGCGGAACCCCACAAATACTCGCGTTCTAATTCAAATCTTTGAAATAAACCAAATCGGCAAGAGGCACAGGCTGCCTATTATATAAACAGCGCACCATCACAATTTGCTGAAACATCTACTAAACAATCGTGCTGTTACGAGGTGTACTGACCATCTGAAAAGATTCATCTAACGCGAAGCGTTCTTCAGACACCCAGTACTTAGAGACGAGCATAATAGGGTATATAGTAAACCATTTACGAATCCGTGTACATTTTTAGAAGTATGGCTGTTACCAGCCGGCAGGTGGTCCGAAAGCGCTTACGAAAGCCAGCCCCCAGCTATTAACCGAATCAATGACTGGTCAGTTTTCCGCATTTGCGGTCGACCGATTTTTTTTTTTCGCTGAATTCGTCAAATTACCCTTAGTCAAAATGGTAAAAAACCAAAATGTCAACCATCTGTGTGTACCTAATTTATCAGCATGCTGCGCAAACCGGCCGATAATAAGGACGCTTCTTATGGCCTAAGGCTATGCTAATGAATAGATTAACCTAAATACTATCGTTGATTTCAAGAGATACATATGTATAGCTCTTCAATGTTTTTCTTCCCATGGCAGATTTTTTAGCGATTCACGCGACACTTACGAACAGCCTTTAACAGTTAAGCAGTAAATGAGATTCTGGAGGAATGATTAACCAAAATACAGCCAATAATAACGAATTGAAGGAGGTAATCAGTGATGATTTGTCGCAATAGATGGTTTACCAGCAGCAACAATCTCGAGACTAATAATACAAATATGCCGCTAATGACATAATTCAAAATGGCGACAGATAACAATTAGGTAACGAATTCGATAGGATGAGTCGTGATGTAAAACGTCAAACACAGATACAGAATAACGAATGATAAAGTGATATGGCAACGGTAAAATAACGATAGGCACAATGCGGAAGCGAAAGATGTCTTATTGCAATATGAATGCATACAGGAACAGAAAGCGCTGAAGAGAAGCTAGCCGAAAAACAAGACGCGGGAAATAGGTGGCGCCATCTAACAAAAATGAAATATACATATAACGATATTGTTAATTTGCTTTTTTTTCGAAGGGAAATGACTATTGAGAATACCGAAAGAAACACGATTTAAAGAGCCGCAGTCTGTAAAAATACACCTGTGATTATATCACTAACAATGACAACAAACATTACTAAGCATTAGTATAATATAAAAAATATAATAGATTACAATTAGTATTATTAAAATAAGCATGATGCTGTGTGTCGCAGTAACGATGGTCAATGATAATTATGAATCTTCAATAAATGTTAATGAAATTTATCCGCTAATGAGCTGTGGTTGTTTTTAATAGGAAGATTTTTATCGCAAACATGCATTGATCTTCTAGAGAAGGCAGTTAACGTATCACTTGTGTGGGTATTAACCATACTTATATAAATCTTTATTTTTTTTTACTTATGTCCAGTGCTACGTCTCGCGTATAAATTAAATCACAAAATAATTAAATTGTCACTGTTTTTACTTTTTGTCGACCTTAACCACTGCAGAAAAATCAAGTGCATATCATATTAATCATAATTAATATTCTATGGACATGGCGAGACAGAAAAATCGTTCTGGGTTTCGGTAATCTTCCGCCATTTTTGCCGAACCAAAATATGTCTATATCACTTTGCCTATTACTATTATTATTATCATACTTAGCAGGCATCCTTTTCTCACATGCCCTACTTTTCGATAGAGCCAATGCAAATGTCGATATGAAATATCTGTAGCGTCTTGCTATACCCAATCTGGACGTTCTAATCTTTGTTCATTTGTTTCCATTAAGTGCCTTCCATTCCTTACCCCATTTCAAATTTCTATGACATACTTGTATAAATCTTATATATATGCGCAATACAGCCTGATGAGGTACTGTTTCATCACCGTACAACGACAGAATTTACCTCAATCTGCCTAAAAATATATAGTGTATTGCTTTTTCATTGGCTCGGTGGTTTGCTAATACAACCTTACGTTTGAATTTTTCATAGTTAGCATCATCCTGGTCCGTGTCCTACACAAATGCAGTGGCTGATGGGTTCTATCTTCCTTGTTCTTGGGTCGATTTCTTATCCAGTGCTGTTGTTGAAGATTTCTGCAAGTCCTTTATTCGTCGTTTACACCCGATGCCACTCTGTTTTGCCGCAAGCCGAATTCTGCAGGTGCGTCTCGCGCTATTTCATAGCGACGTCAACTCTCGTAAAGTTCCTTTGAAGTCAGCTTTGGTTCCCGACGCACGGTACTCACTTATAAAACGCTGTTCTCTCCTAGGCATTCGATTAGGTCTTGTGCTTGTACCGTGTAAAACCGAGCCTTTTCGACTTCGCCTCGTATTGTGACATTCGATCAACACGTTGCTACGTTTGCATTACAGAGGTAACATAATGGCGCTGTTTGGCTACACTAACCATAATTAAATAATACTATATATAATATACCAGTTTACGCACTCGCCCAAACCACAAGTAAATCTTTTCAAAACACCAACATCTAAATTATATTATACAAACCAGAAAATATATATTATTAGCTACAAATATAGTACTAGCGACGTAGTCGTGAGCTACCTATAAAACACACACCCACACAAACACACACACATACACAGAGACTTCAGCAAGTTTAGAAGTAAAAAAAATCAAAGAATAAATTTGGCCCTATTTCCAAGAATACGCCAGCTCCAGATCACTCAGAGAAGACCAATTCAATTATTTAAGACAATCTACAAAGGTGTCTTATAAACTACTTTTCAGTACAATGCTAAGTTACCTTAAAACAAAAATAAATGCTAAGTATAAACATTACATCAGCCTCCCAGTAATCGTATGAAAACATAAACAGGACCGATAAGCACGTGCCATTCATACGGATATCGTACAAGCCAAAAGATCACCCTAAATTATCCTTGAAAAAACGCGTTGACACCCCGCATTGTCCTTTTCGAATATACAGTACTTACAATTCTATGGGTTTGCATGGAAGTATGGTTTACATGCAACCGTCAGAAAAGAATATTTCTATTGCTGGAAGTCTGCTTGTTTATGCCGGCCATATACATCTTACGTAGCCCAGCAAGACACTCTACGAAGATGCTAAATCGAATTTGCGTACAAGCAAATACAGTCCACAGGATGAAACGCCGTACTACCTTGGACCTATCGCCAACAACCTTCTAGAACAGAGAAAATGCCAGTAACGTTAATTTGTTACGTTCAACGAAACTGTCGCATAGGAACGGATGAAACCGATGGAGCTCCACTTCGACCGCTGTAGTTCGACTGAAAAGACGAGTTATGCATCGAATTCTTGAACGTGTCTAGACTGTTATGTGATACAGAGCGTGATACGCTGGTGCTTCCAACGCCCATCTGCAAACATCACCAGATAGAGTCTCGGAATTAGTTCTACCCACCCTCTCTCTCTTTCTCTCTGCACACACACACACACGTATATATGTAATGGGTATGTGACTCATTGTACCACATTGGACGTTATTGGTCTATACTGCTATCAAGATAATGGGCATTGTCAAACTCATTTTTCATCGAAACGTACCTTACTGCGGGCGAGATCTTCAAGTCGGGTGATATCGGAAAGCTCCTGATAGTTGGACAACACGACGAGATAGGCAAAGACATTGCCGGCAATCAAAGCCACCCAAATCAGCAGCATTAAGATATGATACGCGTAGTACAGGTCCTATGATATGAAATTCACATTGACATGAACAATGTCTCGATATGAGACCTCACGGAAAAACATGTTTATTTCAAATTGGAAACCTAGTTAAATCATAAAAGACATTCTAATTCTAACAATGGAGCAGGCAGCACTTCGTTAGCTTTAAATGAAGTGTTTTTAAACTAAAAATAATTCAATTACTTTAGTATACATCTTAAGGTACCCAACATTATAAATCTAAGTGCCAGCGTCAACAAATGGTTACCATAGCGTTTCCTACGTAGCTCTATTGGAGAAACCTTGCATCTATAAAGTAAGATTCATCCCGATCGAGCCTTTTGGTGGGAGCAGGTCCTTGTCGCGTAGCCCAAGAACTGCTTACGCCAAAAGGATAGCCGAATGCGTCGAAAAATTATAAGTCCCAATTTATAAATTCATTGTATAATAAATCATGTCGACTGTGATAGAGACCTACGTTTGCAATTGACCGGAACATAATAGCGCAGAAGCGCCAAACGGTGAATATGAACATTGCATACAGCCAGGGCTTGAATTTGGCCTCTTGTTCCTTTCGTAAAGCGGAAATAATTTGTGCGGACGTTACCAGGAGACAAATAGCGCCAATGAACGAAAATACTGATACGGCTATCAGCAGATTCCGTACTGAAATTATTAAGAAGAAGCGAGTAAACGACGATTTCTTTTAGTTGTTCCGCTCGGATTGACTTATGAAAATGATAGATTCTACATCTTTAGAGTGTGTCTAGTTTCTAAAAGATCTAAATATTAATTCTTACCATATACGCTTTGCCCTTCTTCGATGAAGGTGATACTAGTATAGCTCGCAAAATGCCGCTACCGAATATACTATTGGTATGAAAATGCCTTTTCTAAGTGTGAATTATACAAACCATGCTGATTTCCACTATAGACAAACAGGAAACTGATTCCGAAGTATCTAAAATGTCGGGAGCCTGGTAAGGCCTCGGCTAGACAGTAAATATCAAATACCACAAGGCAGATCATAAAGAGGCACTCCACCTGTAATAAATGATTCGTAACATTTAACTAAAATGAATACCAAATTCCGTAAGCCACTTTCCCCCGCTTGGAAACTGCACACAAGTTCCTCTCTAAGCTGACTTAATACGTATACTATTCGCACCTATAGCACTGTTGATTTGTAGCTACTTATAACTTGACTAAGTTATTGAAGTAGTGAAGATTGAATATACAGCCTTACACGAATATACAGCCTTAGTATTCTAATAAACTTGATCGCTGTTTGCTTAACAATAGTTTTATCTAGTGCTTACATAATTGTAGCATTTCTCATCAGTACATTTACTAGTCCATATTTAAGACAGCATAAGCAATAACTGTTGCGCTTTCTGCTCATGAAGAGACGTGTGAGAGAATGTGCGAAGTTGAAACGTCTTCGTATGTCCTGAATAAATGGGCACGAATGATAAACGGGCCCTTAGAAACTCAGCTTCTTTTTCTTATTTAGGCTAATTGTGTTTCAATCGAACAAAAAGCGACACAGTCTAACCATACGTAAAATTTAAAGGAGAACTTGTTACTTAAGTAGTGAAAAACGAGAGGTAGCTTATCTTATCTGCTAAAAATCTTTCAACTTCTCTGATTGTGCAAAACCCTCTATTCGATTCATATTAATAACCCATTTATATTTGTAACCCAGCTATAGCGGCAAATATAACACGAGGTTTCAATATGTTAAGCGTCTTTGATTTAGGTAAATATAGACTCCCTAGCCAGGTATATTTTTGTAACAAATAATTGAAATATGGTATTTTTTGCATTTTTTTGTCATGTGCCTGACTATT
The DNA here is from genome assembly GCF_002443255.2 of Varroa destructor. NCBI lineage: Eukaryota > Metazoa > Arthropoda > Arachnida > Mesostigmata > Varroidae > Varroa > Varroa destructor. The sequence goes on along the minus strand of NW_019211457.1, from coordinate 23,413,423 downwards.
TTATTTGCTGCCAAAATACTCTCTTACTGTAATCGTACTGAGATATTTTTTTAGCTTTAGTCCATTAAAAAATATATACAGTCACATCGGATATTCTAAAAAGCTCAATGGCAAGTGTTATATGACTGATTATAACCGGTTCGCTATTGTGATTCGCTCGATAATAAAAAAAAAAACTTGACTTCATTATCACAAGCAGATCTTTACAGAAAAGTGACCGCATTTATCTTGAACAATGTCCTTCCCCCTCGTCTCTGTTAATATTCTAGTAAACGGTTTATCTTTTTTAATGTTGCATTGCTTTTAGACGTCTTTCGATTTCTAACCTACGCTATGTTATCCCGTAGCTTCTTTCCATACAAAGTCCTATTACAAAGCAAACCTTTCATAGCCCTGTATTCTTAAACAAGCAAGCGATTCAAGTCACTGTTTGTTTGACAATGGCTAACCATAAGAACAATCTTTAAATATCTTGTTAGAAAACCGTTATTTAACAGATTGTTCTTTACGAGAAGGTAACCAGGCTGTGACTGATCAGTAAATAAGGTATTAAGCAATAAAACAACTGACTCTAGTAATTTTTTAAAAACTATTTGTTTTAACGTACTACACCGACTGTTGTGCTCTATAGATGTTATTTTTACTTTCCTTGACAACGTTTTTTTTCTATATATCTTTTTTATAGAATATCTGATGGCTTAAAATCGACGCTCTTGCCGTTTAATCCACTTTGTCTAGAGAAGCTCTAAAGACATTTCACAATAGGCCAAAACACCAAATGGAATAAGTGCTTGAAGTGACCTATTTGCACTGTCCCTGACACTGGTCATTTTTTAACGGACGTCACAGGCAAACGCAGGCAATGCAGATGTCCACTGGCTAGCTGCCTCTCTAGTCTGCCAAAGCAAGCGATCGCTGTACTAAAATGGCCCGTCGGTTTACCACTATTGCCAGTGTATGATCACAATGATGAAGTTGAACGGGTAGAACGTCGGCACCAACAAAACTGATCCACTTTTTTCAGCTGAAGTAGACGTATATGATACGTTGTCCTTATTTCGAACGCTGGCTTGACAATTTTGCTTTACCGCAGAATATATGGAAGAGGGCGGAGCGATTTCGCGTATTCAGCGCCGTTACTGTTGCTGGCTACTAATTCTTTATGTTGGCTTGGTTTTTGGCTATGAGCGCGATCGCACACGGTACTATCGTGAAATATCTGTTAAAAACTTTGCCGGCTGGCCGACTGACTTTTATACAAAAGTCAACTAGAAAATCAAAACCCAACAACGTAACTCCTGTGATTTTAATAAGCCTAAATATATGAGAGCAAATCGGATTAAGCTATCTGGACAGAGCTGTAGCATCAGATCGCATCTACTATAGAAGCTTAACTTATCTTTGTTATTTAGGCGTGCGCTCCTACTTGAAAATGTGTCGTGATAAATTGCCCTATGTTGCACAACCTGGGGCAATTGTGTGTACGCCAAGCCTCAAGGGTTTCTAGCAATGTACTGCACTAACAGAGTTACGTTTCAAACAAAAGATGCCCTAATCCAAATAATGTTCCATCTAGATATAGCTTCTTAGATTCAGCTCAATTTTATTCCTGCGATGGTGCAGTGATTGTCTAATATACGCTATATATTATTATTAGATACGAGAGAGAGATAACGATGATTTTATAATAAATTCTTCATTCAACCTGATAGAAATAAGTGAATAGATGATTATTGCGAAGGGGGATAACGTGTGATTGTCTAAAATGTATAAAATGTTTTACGTTCAGCACTTCAGCCGTTAAGTATTATTTCAGACAAATAGCTCTTAGCAGAAAACAAAGTACGTCCCGTCTGGACTAAAACTTAGGTCACACATACCCCAAAATTTAGCAGGCAGAAACGTTATTCACTACCCTACCACACGAAAAGCACGTACGAAATGGCAGACCATAGTTATGATAAGATTCTAGAGAAATCCACTGTATGAAACTAGTAGCAGTACGACCGCGCAATCAAAACACAGAATGGCCCCTGAGCCCCCACACAAGCCACTGAGCTTTGTACTATATAAGCACACATGCAGAAGCGTATAGTCATTATAAAGCGTTTAATAGTTAGTTTAGTTCGCAAACCATTATGACAAACAACGTATTGTTGTCAAAATGTGTGAAGCATCGAAAAATGTCGAGCTCAACATAGTACGCATATGTTATTCAAACTGTCAAATATGCAGAGGCTCTGCGAAAGTTTTTGTCAGTCTGGATAGAATGACGCAGGCCAAAGCGACAAAGCACCAAATCAGGAATTGGTACAGGAGCCCATTGACGAACTGGAAGTGGAAGATCTAGAAATGCTTTTTTGTATTGATCTTCGTTATCTTCCCGTAAGATTAATTCGTGCGCGACGAAGTTTTCTCTACCATACTAAATTCAACATAGCATGCAGCGTTCAAGTTCTCGCCGATAGATATTTCCAACCACATATAATATAATCTGTTACTGGAACTTCGAAGCGCAATCACTAAGATCTGTATCATGCCCTAAATATCCTTTAATCGCAATACCAAATAAAATGCAAAAACAAAAATTCACTTCACAGCAGCTAAGGATCAATGCACGATAAATTCACTTGCCAAAGAAATCTTTATTTATGAGTGAATTTATTTATTTATCAGATCAACTTTTTTTCATAACTTGAGTTATTCCAATTGAACAAGCTTCAAAGCACTGACTATAGCTTATCTAGAACCGAAGTTTAGATGCTACTGAAATAAAGGCCGACTCGCATTTGTATTTAGGTGACCGATTCATAATTGCTCGGTGTAATGATCAAATGGTAGAAATGCGTAAAGCAATTTTATATAGTATGTTAATAAAAATATTTAACTTTACGAAGGAAAGGTTTGTTTGAAATGACGAAACTCTCAAAAAACGCGCCTGGCACTGCCACAACAGTACGCCTTGATGCAAAAACTTTGCAAGTTTGGAACATTTAGTTTTTATAATTACCCAATAATAATGTAGATTTATCTAATGCCACTTTTACTTAACCATACTATCTATTACTTTGTATTGGTACCTACCCCGTAAAACAGATAATCATCCGAACTACAATGCAAATTACTCAGGAGACACGAGAACCCTGAACTTACGAGCGCATAAAGGGCGGCAATATAACTGCCCTTCTGTAAGTTGGTGAAGTACGCATTGTCGAGTATCGGTCTTCGGTGGTACCACTTCTGCTTCTTACGAAACCGCGATGAATCTATAGTACTAGACGTTTTGTTTAGAATCGATCGTGACCCCATGCTTGTTTGTTATCCTTAGCTTACACACAAGATTCCACTTATGGCAAGTTTACAGTTTTTGATGCAGCCCTTCTCTATCTTGCAAAACCGATAAAGATTGGAGCACTCACAAAAAATTTTTACTGTTAATAGTGGTTAGCCCCGTTCGTGGCCGAAATTTACAAAAATCAAAATTACGTAACGATGTAGTGTCCTGACACGATCAATCAAACAGTCATTAAATGGTTCGAATTGAGGGACTTTTACTGGATTGGACGTTAAGCCATGAATGAACCGAAAATAACCACAGTTCCTGCTCTTGGTTGGGTTCGCTGCAGCTTTTGCAATTATCGTTATGTTCTATCGCTATTCCTGATCCGCGTTCGCTACTGCTTCTGTGACGTCGATGCTGTGGACAGCGCCGTCGAAGCCAGCGACTTACGGCGTTGCCATGACGACCCGAGTAAGACAGAAAAGCTCCTGTTCATCACCGGATCTAAACATACGGGGCCATGTGGCAGGATCTAAAGCTGGTTGGATCGCTTTTGTGAAAACTTGAGCACCACACGCAACGAGTACTGTTACATATAGTTTTAGATCAAACTACTCGAAATCAAAGCAATCTATTACAGAAAAAAAAAAAAAAAGATTACTACTATAATTGCTATGTAACTATTAGCGACTGAACGTTTGCTTAGTACATCTGTATTGATTTTAAACACACATAAACATGAATCATGTATGTGTGTGTGTATGTGTTTGCATAAATAAGAGCTAACTAGAAGTTAACAATTATCTTCCTCAGCAACTACATAGTTTCTCTTTGAATTACATGAATTGGCCATTGAGTATAGTGGCCATGACGAAGTTTATGTACCTTCAGCCGATAGTGACCAGTGCCAGTGAGCGCCCAAGGGACGATCGCTGACAGACGCCCCTCTTTAGTGAATCGCCTGGCTGCGCGTTCATTACTGAGCACCAAAAGATCATCAACCTCATTGTCAACAGCTGAACACTGCACGTGCTGAATACGGTCGTTTTTCGCCTAGTCAGTTAGAGGTGACAGTTTAACGCGAAAGTGATTGCTAATTCGCTTGTAAACATCGCGCCTAGCAGCTTGAGGAGTTCTCTTCAGGTACTTATCGAAAAGTTTATGAAAGTTAAAATGCTATACGTTGAAATAGTCGTCATCAAGGCATTATGTATACTGCATCTATGGTAATTAACTAATTCGAGTATACCAATTTTTCCAGAGTTAGAAATGTTTCAAGCACAACTAGGGCTTAATTGGTTGTCAAATGTTTGGTTCGTTTCGTTAAGGATGAACTTGAATAGCAGAACTGATTGCCACTAGAATCTCAAATAGAAATATTTTTATTCAATACTTAAGCCTGTCGTGCAGTAATGAAAATAATGTTGCTTTATCGATTTTAGACAAGCAACCGTGTCTGCTTTTTCTTTATGCAGCCATTACACTGGAGATGAATCTAGCCGCCTTAAAGGGCAACACATCAGAATTTTATTCAAAAACAAAAAGCATTCCTTGTTAATTTACATTGTAGTGTAACGAAGGTTGGCGAACGACTGACAAATCATTCAACCTGCTGATGCTATGGATGCGTCCTCTTGACCCGGTTCACGTTGGATTATTTTACATCGTTCTTCATGATTAGAAATGATGTATGTAAGACAAATTATTTAATTGATTATTATAAATGTACATTGGTCAGTAATTAAACATTATTGTACGAAATAGAAAAAAAGGCGCCGAATATCTTTTGAATTTTTGCACATGTGTTATTTATAGACAAAGCTTTGTCAAATATATATATATATATGTTATGTGGAGGTATTTTCGCTTTTAGAGAAGTTCGTTTGCGCCTTCTATAACGCAATTTACTTGAATTTTGTCCTGATTCTTACAATGGAAAACAATCTCTCCTACTTGACGCTTATTTATTCTGCTATAAAAATTTGGCGTTCTGAATATAATTCCATTTTGCCAACTCTATTCTGATATAAAAATTTTCTTTATAAAATTCGTAAACTGAAATTAAGTATTTTTTATTTTTCCGATTCAAAAATATTTTTTGTCTGTTTTCGTCGTAGAGATTTGACATTCATGTTACCTTAAGCATTAGTAAAAGAAAACTTATGAATAAAGATACCGTCTGGGAGCTCTTTTATTATTTAATTTATTTTAGCAGTTCGCAAATCAGTGACGTATACAATGATCGCTGTACCCGGCGATGAGCACACGTCAACATAAAACTGTTCTTTGTAATAGAGGTGGTATCTCCAGGCAGAAACCTAACCTAGAAATTATCTTAGTGAATAATTATGCAGTAAAACTAATGTTACCAGTACTATTTCATAAGTTTTCTTCTTCTGTCATCAACATCCTATTACAGATGGCTTCCAGCAGCTCTGCAACAATTACACACGATGAATTTGACCAAGAGGAAGCCCCACCCACCCTCAAGGATTTCGCTGCAAATCTCCTTAAAGGTAACATCATAGAGGAGTCAGCGGAATTGCTGACTGTCTATCGTGAAGAAGATGAATTTGAAGACTCAGACAGCGATGAAAGTGACATTGTCGTCGAACCGGCACCGCACGAAGAAGAAGTAGTCGAAGATGCTAAAACAAAGAAATTTGGCCACACCGTCAAAGGCGAGATAACGTTGGATGACTTGCCACCAGTCGAGAGGCTTCAGATCACCGTTGCACAGGATCTTTTGGTTCACGTTGGTGAGCTGTACTCATTCGTTGACTGTCTTGTCGTAGTGGAATCTACCGGTGACCACCCTGTGCTTAATCTCGATACAGCTCTGTTCCTCGGCGATGGTCGTGCTGTTGGCTTAATCTTCGACGTTATTGGACCTGTCAAAAGGCCGTACTATGTCCTCCGTTTCAACAATTCACAGGAGATTGCCGACGAACATTTGGAAAAGGGAACAAAGATCTTCTATGCAAACGGTCACGACAAAACGTTTTTCGTGTTTGAGAAGCAGATTAGGGAATTGATGCAGATGAAGGGCTCGGACGCATCATGGGAACACGACATTGAGCCGCCGGAGCACGAGCTCGATTACTCAAACGATGAAGAAGAGAAAGCAGCCAAACAGGAAAGGCGTGCGAAGAGACATTTGAATGGGCAGCTGGTCGACAGACGAGGATCCAAAGACGACAACAACAACAATAGTAACGGTAGCAACAACAACAACGGTAGCAACAATTACCGTAACCGTCGCAAGAGCAGGGCTGACATTCTCAGCGACGATGGACCTTCTACAGCGGGCCCAAATGGCAGCACTTCGACGTTGCCTAGACGTCACTCACAGGACTTCCGTCCACGACTTCCGTTACAGCAGCAGTCTCTTGTTAGGCGGATCAACGTGAACAATCGCAATAATTTTCGTAACCGCAACCCAATGGGGGTACATCACAGTAATATGACAGCACAGCATAGCTACGTAATGCCGTATCCACAAGCTTACCCACAAGTAGCTCAGGACCCCTGGTCAATGTCCCGCGGGCAATATAATGCAGTGTTGCCAATGCCTCAGCCCGTATATGGTCCTGGAACAAATTGCCCTGTTGTGTTCAGTGGTTCTCCATATATAGCTCCACAATTTCCACCCGGTGTGCAATTTCTACATGGAGCACAGTTTCCCCCGCCTCTTTATATGGCTCCGCCTCCGGCGCCCCCGCCATCGGGACAATATCCTGGGCCATACCAAGTAGGACAGCCCAGATAGAAAAAGATCACGCAATAGCGGATAATTTAATAAGCTGGATTAATGTACAGAGGAAATATCACATAATAGTCGCACTTGACTAAATATGTACATACGAAAATTTAGTTTTAAAAAAATTTCAAAGCCGGCCAGAAGACAAAAAATATCACCACCGCATCGTCCTGCCTGAAGGCACCTAGGACACGCCGTGGCCTATTGCACAAGAACGTATCTAAATTTCTATACATATATTAAGTAACAAAGGTATTATCACCGTTATTGATGAGTCAAACAAACACTCTTCGGTACAGTAGTAACGATGTAAATTTTGTAAATATTTATTATATATACAAACTCAATGTAGTTGAAATATGTACTGTGGTGGCTTATTACTATGATCTTTTTAAATTTCTGGACATGTGCTTTCCTAACTGCACGTGTTTAGCATTTCTGTTTGCTACGAGAAGCATACCTCTGTAACAAATGAAAACAAAGTCAATATCAGGAACGTGTACGATGTTCATTTAATAGAAGGAGGATCACAGATTATTATATAATACAGTAATTGCAGTGCTACTTCATTATCACGTCGGCCGGATATCGTATGACCGGCCACATTCACATGTGTATGTCGGTCTTTTAGCATAAGAATGAGGATGATAATGCTTATTAAAAAAGGATGCTAATGCTGTTTATCGCCTAAACGCAGAGCATTAAAGCTTCTTTTCTATGACGTTCTTTCTAATAAAACTCGTAAGTTCGTGCTCGCTTTTATAGGTGACTATGGTCACTATTAAAAAGCATACGCCTCCGAAAGCTGCATGTGGAATAATGCGATCTCCAATAAGTAGCTCGCTTGTAAGCGTCAGCGCACAACTCGTTATAAGGATAATAATTACCCATTTATTAGGCATTGAACGTAAAACAATGTTTGCATTGATTTGGGCAAAGAAGTGATTGATGTAACAAAAACTTAGAACGATTCGTAATGTCATATTCACCATGTTGGCAAAAATGAGCCCAACCGCACCAAATATCCGACTGAAGACGTACGACGCGACGAGGAAAATCAATGAACACTGGGCCATCTTCGCATTATGTTTATCCAATTGCTTTTTGGTCATCGTGGCAAATACAAAACATTCGGTAATACCGTTTACTGCAATGAATGCTATGTACATGCAGTGAAGTCGCATCAAAGTGCGGCCAAATGGCAGCAAGCTATCGCCGGCATAAATGTACAGTAAGGTCCCGCTGAACGCCTGCCCAAACGTTGCAATTACGAGAGCGACGATCAGCATGAGCTTGAGAAGGTTGCTGAGAATTTCGGCACCCAAACGAACGTCCGATTCTTTTCTCGTGTTCGGATCGCCTCTACCGAAGAGTTGACCGAACAAAAGATAGCCATTTTCCTCCACTTGTCCGAAGATATAACGTGCAGCCAGCGAACCGAGATTGCTGACAGCTTCGTAAACACCCTGCGAGGCAAAGTCGAGAACGCAGAATGTTGTCATAACATAACGTTCGCCTTCGGTAAGAACCTGCTTGAATACAGTTTGCTTGACGAAGCTTGCCGCGAGCTCACCCACGGCTCCATCGACACCCTCAAAGAACGGAATCATTTGGTAAATGTGAGCGATCGGTAAGCTCGTATCAAGGTTATGAGCACACACGAAATGAAAGTATGCGTAGAAAATTACAGTGAAGTAGGTTGAGGCGATAAGCTGTGAAATGGCGTACGCAAGTAAAGCTTGACTAGGCCGAACGAATACGAGCACCGACATCAGGACGCAGCGAAGTGCCAACGCTGAACCTGCAACAATTTCGATTAAGAGCGAACAATGTGGTTCACACGTATCAGCACTCCAACGAGTAGTTATTTATAGATTGTATGAAACCTGATAAATAACACGCGTATGTATAAACGGTACATGTCTGAGAACATTTAAAGTATAATGTTCAAATTGGAAACTGACGAATAGAAAAAAATTAACATCACGGATTCTATGATTTTTTTGGTAAATAGTTTACCTACATTGACTGTGTACTCTAATGACGCCCATATTGTCGTATAATAAATACCACAAGACATAGAAGAAAACAGAAAAAAATCTATTCGCGTGTTTTAATTTCAAATCGAGATTCTTGGAAGTGCGTTACCTCTGTAAGGACGCACCCGCAAGAGATTTGGGTAAAGTTTGTTATTATCATGGCAAGTACCATTTGCGAATATTGGCGGCGACTTTCTAATAAACTCAGTCAGCCCACCAGTCCCATATCAGTTGAGTAACTACGAATATGTGTTATACAGGAAGAATCGTATTCTACGCTTACCTTCGGCAAAAACCTTAAACTTAACGTATCCAAAGGCGCATCCAATAATAAACATAGGTTCAGCCATAACTTCGATAATGGCCGCGACGAAAGTGATACCCACACTAAGCAAATACGTTGGGTCATCTGGAGTTTCTAAAAGATAAACCCATACCACCGAAAGAAGCGCACCCACCGAACTAGCCAAAGGAACACTCAACCAGGATAAGTTAATAATTTTACTCCACTTATCATGAGAGGTATCCGTACAGCACGCTCTGAAATTGGAAAATGTTGACGAAAACGCCATGAATATTCCAGAGTTGTCTTTATCTAACGACTGAAAATGTTGAAGAACGAAGGCATGTTGCTTAGTGTTGGTACCTTTACTCAGTTCATATATTCTATAATACTGATGACATTTAATCAGGTAAATACACGAGTTCATATTCTGTTTGTTATAAATGAGAATCTCGCAGTTGGGTTTACCTCAGTAAAAGATAACCTCCTTTCTGCGGAAGAAGAACATTATCAGTAAACGTGAAAAACTGCATCGTCTATTACCACTATGTGATTACTATTATTAAAAGCGCTTTACACGCGTTGCTGGCCTTGGAATGCAACGCTTTTGAAAACGAAATGTGGTCAAAATGCTGAAAAAATATTAGGGCCTCTTATAGGGGATACACAAGATACACAAAAATTAGAAAATGTGATTTGGATTATTACTAATATTTGGAGTAGTTCGGATTCTACAAGTTTTACAAACAGAAGCAGTGTAAATTTAAGGGGTAAAAAATCCTGTTTAAATACTTTAAACTCTCTGCTGACAGACGCCGTTTAACTTTAAACGAGTATTTAAGCTGACACTAAAAACGACTATGGGGTTTTGGCGCCAAATATTATTGCGCTTTTTATTCACATCCGGTAAATAAACGAAATCCAAAATAAACCTTCAGTGATAATCTTCGTGTTCTAACCGAGAAACTACTCTTCAGTTTGCAGTCATGTTGAAATCATGTACGGTGTTCACAAGGCAAGCTTATTGTTATGCAGCGTTTCTCGATCCGCAGGCACGTTTTTTGTACGCATAAAATGAGACTCCCATGAAAATATTTGATCTATCTCGTATCACCTGATTCAACTGTATCGTTTTTTTGACTCTGCGTTCCTTTGTGCAAAAATCGCACCTTCGAAAGGGTTCACTGGCAAGAAAGTGTATAGTTGAGAATAATAGCATCAGCCGGACATTAATCACTCCGAAGGCATATTTGGTGATGTGGCGAAGTATAAATGCGTTTAAGACGAAGGTACACAAGCGCATAGATATGTGGAGTCCGATATTTAAGCTGATTGCCTTCAAGGCGACAGCTACAAGCGAACCGGCTAATCGTTCATTCGACATAATGGCTATCTGCTTTGAAAAAAAAATCACATTTACATGATCTCGTAATAGCAAGAAATAAGATATATCGAAAACGATGAGAGGACTGTAGCATCAACGGGAGCGATTCAGCTGATCGCAGATACATTCGAATTTCCACTAGCAGACGATTATTGGGTGGTGAGCTGCTGTCGGAGGAGCCATATCATACAAGAGCAAAGAAATTTAGCCTGCGCATGCGCAAGTTGTTAGATGCTGGGAACAAAAAGAAGAAATGTTTCAAGTTTTAGATTGTCTACGTTAATTGTTGTCTCAGACGGCTGACCCCTAAATTCAGTAGGCAAATATGGTACTATTGCCACTACGGGCACAAGGGACAAAGAGCAGGAAGGCGCTCATAGTCTAGGATAGACAAAACAGTATAACGGTACCGTTTGTGTTTTCTGATCAAATATCCTGGGTATTCCTATGTATGGTATTCACGTTATCTAATTTTTGACAGAAAAATTAGTATTATTTTATTAATATTATATGGATATCTTATGTTATATTAAGTAAAACGCACAACTCTTTTTAAATATTCGTGCGAAAAGCATGAATACTCAATAAATCTCAATCTGACCGCTTACCAGAACTCTGATTACTAATATATATTCTACAAATTAATAATCAGAGCGAATAAAATGAACACGGAAGGACACAAAGGAAAGGAAACACGTGCACGTCTCAACTTTGTTATTTGTATGTTTAGTAACTTTGTGTAGTTTTTTTCTAACTGTATCCAGTGCAATAATTATTGAGTCTCGGCTTACACAAGACCATGTGTTATTACCTACTGCTATTGCTACATGCTGATTTCCGGCTGTTTCAGTTTCATATGGACTGTTTCGGTGCTTCTCTATTAAATTCGCTGTGTCGAATCGGAAACGTACGCTATTTTCTTCACCTTCTTCTCAACATAAAGGGGTTGTGCTCGGATGCGCAGTAACGAATGCCTATATTATATACCTGTGTTTAGATGGTGTCGACACGACGCCTCTGAAAGCTCGCCTGAAACGCTATGTCGGAAAACCACATCCAAGTAGACAATTTCCCGTAAGAAGAAAGCCTCGCATATTACTTGCATCTGCAGATGGTAAAAAAATCTGAGTGTCGAGTGTAACGCCCTGTAGCAATGGATCAAACTTTAACTAGTTGGACCCAATCTACAAGTACGTCTAGCAGTAAAGTGTTTAAAGTAACTCTTTTGTCGTGCCTAAATAATTTATAATTCGATTAAAAAAACACACGCCAACTATTAAATATGAAACTTTGTCAACTTTATTAACATCTCACCCTGATTGAAAACTAAACGCAAAATATCGTCTAAAACTGAAAATCTGGAAGGATAAAATTCTAGTTCATCTCATCCCACTTGGCATACGCTCAAAATACTCCTGGCTCGCCTCCTTCAAATGTATGAGCGCAATAATAATAACATTAATGGTTCTATATAGTGTATATATAATATTTATATATAGTAATGTACCGCCTCTTTCTGTTTATAAGTTTTCTCCTACACTTGCCCTACAACACAACCTAACTAGATCTGTTTGTATCGTGCTCCAAATATACAACTTTTTTTCTTTCTCTCACCATTTGCTACGGCTTTTATATCATCTGCTATATATATATATATATATATATATATATGAGATGATTTAAAAGATATATATATTCCTTCTACTTTTCGCGTTGCGGTGTGTTCATGCAACTATGTGCACAGGTATCTTTATATCGTATCGTAGATTTCTATACAACCAGGTTATAACAGTTTAGAACCTCCTCTTCACTTCAATATGGCTTCCCGATCAATAAATTTAGCGTGACCTTTTCCTACCTGAATGTTTCTCATTAACTCGCTAAACTCTTTTCATTGTTGTTGTCAATTTTTTTCGATTTGTGAGAAAGGTAGACACTTCGTACATGCGTGAACTCGCGGTTCTAGAATCACCATTCAAATCCAATTTACCCTCTTTCGTCAATCAAATATTTATAGTATAGAACAACATTATTTGTTGCTAACAGTATACTTATGTTGTCAATCAGTAAACATTTCTTAACTTTTGCTTTCATTCTTTTACCGTTCTTTCACTTGTGCTCTATTTACAGATATGTACTATATATCACTATTCTACCATTATTATTACTGTCTATCCTCAAAGATGCATTTACCATACACATTTTCGTGTTCCCCTGCTACACTAGTGATTTCATTCTCGTCAACTTTGTTAATAGTTTCCCTTTCCCTAAATCTTCTAAACTATTTACTGCATCTCTGTGTGTGTGTATATATATATATATCTTATTATTGCCGTTTGTTGGCAGTTAATTATTAATGCGTGTCAATACCGAACTCGGTATAAATAGTAGATAGATATTCTCTCTTATAAATGACCGATGAAAGTGGACATGACTTACACAATCCATTCTTCAGTGAAGAAACATCTGACCTGTTTTTCTCGTTTTCGCTGCTTTTTCGTCTACAGGTCTGTATGTTCATAGCTGAATTCAATAAACAGATTTATACGAGTGTATAGATCTGAATGCTAGGTTAATTTAACCCAACGAGCACCATCTGTATGGATCATAGCGGTATGTAGTGCTCCAGTTAACTTTCATAAATCTTCTTTTCATCAAATGCAGAAAGCTGTATTTCAAGTTGCAATAATCGCAGGTGTCGCGCTTCTGACGATCTCTCATTACACCAATCCCATGAGATAAACACTGTTCGTTCTGGGAAGATTTAAGGTAAACGAGATATTGTTTTCGAAGATAAAGTTATGACGACTTTACTTTCAAATCTTTGATCAGTAATAGCAGTGAAAGAATTATTTTACGGTTATGATAATAGCTGGGTCCTTATGGTTCATTCGTTCATCCATTTTCAGCACAACTAGAAACCATACTTATTTGTTTACCACATGTATCAATCAAATGTTTTCCTTTTCTTTTCTATGTCAGCTCGAATATCGACTTTATTTGTCATCGCGTTTTTTTGAAGGCACCAGCAACATTTAGGCGCGCCATCACAGCAGCGCCACCGCTAATGCTGTACTACATTTTCCATTACGTTTCTTATTGTTTTTTCTTCTCGCACGTATAATTAAGCAAACAAAATACATCCCTGCATTATACCTTGTGGTATTCTTAACCAAACTGCATGAGGTGACAAACGCCCCCTAATACAATAGCCAGAGCTGCTATGTCCATAGAATATTGCTGAACGCTCATTTTTTACGCGGCGGAATCGGTCGCCGACGTTCTTGCCCCCGCAATTGATTCCGGTCGAACTGATGCAGTTCAATGAGTTTGAGCTTTGTTACATCCAAGAAATTATCGCGCCTCAATTATCAGTTTTATTGTACTAAGAAGATTGTTATTAGTTTGCTTTAATTAAGGTTTAACGTGTACCTGTGAGATAACCTGTAATTACGCCAAATGCAAAATGCTGTCTTATAGATTTTGTAAAAATGCATGTCTTTCGAAGACCGATAAGTGTCTGCTATTTATCCCCTTTGTCTTATTATAATGAGATTTAATAATAATAGCATTTATTCCACGGCACGCATCTCTTATAATAGCTAAGTTGACTTCTATAAAACCCTTTAAGCATTTTGGGAACTAGATTCTTCGACATTACTAAAAGAACACTCTCTAAAAAACCAGCATTAACTGGCTATGATTAAGTTTCTTTCACACAGGCACAACAAACGATCTTTTTCAATCAAAACGATTAATGTCCCTCAAGGTTCAGCCTGGCTTTCTGGACGGCCAATACACAGGTCCTTTTTGTGTCTCTTTTTGCCCCTTGCCATGTTATTCTACGTCTACGTGCCTTCATCAGATGGCTGACATTTCAGTGTTTTAATCTTTGATACCCACTTCCCATAGCAATTCTTTTGCCTAGACCTCCTTCCGTTCGTTTATTTCAAGCAAGGCGAAATGCCAGTTTATTGCTTTAATCTACTGTACACAATTGATTCACGCCTTAGTCATCACCATAATCCAGTAATGCGTTATTTTAATACGTGATGAAGATACTTTTTCACTTCGGCTCTTCTTCAATAAACAGTACTAGTGGTGGTACTTTATAGCTTTAATATGCATTCAAATAATTAATTCTTGAAGGATTGAGTGACTCGGCAACATTTTTTCTGGGTGTCCTCATTCATCTAATCTCACTGCCAGCTCCAACACTCTTGCTCATAATGATCATGACGCCAAACTTTTCCAAACGACGCTTTAGCCGCGCGAACTTGTATGCACGATCAGACGCGTACCGAGTCGTTCTTCCTTCAAGCAACAAATTAATGGCGAATTAATCTCATTACAAAGGCATGCAGAAGCGATTTGCTGAAACTCTCTGCGGCCAACGATACGCGCTACTGAACTTTCCCCTCGTCGTTGTCGTCATTTGCTGATGCTGTTGTTGTTTGGATTTACGAGGCCTCACGAGCTGTCATCGCCATATGTGCTCGGTTCTTTTGTCTTTCTCTACACTGGATGATGTCGATCTTCTGAGTTGTTGTCTATGCAGTTACATCTGTGATTCACTACTGGGCGTCAGTTGGCACCACTCGAACAGGATAGAATTCAGCAGTGGGGTGATCCTCTTCCGGCTGCCCCACCCGCTCGACCAGGTCTCATCCTTTGTGTGTAGCCATGAGCCACGTCAGGCCCTCCTGTAACCCATCACCTTGGATAGCACACGCCGGCTGCACGTACCAGTGCCTGTCGCGTAACCGTGTTAGGCCGAGCTTTTCCTGGATCTCATGCGGCTTCATAGCTGTAATGAAAGCAAGCGCGGATAGAACTGAGTGTAGATAAACGCCTTTCTAATAATAATAATAATACTAATAGCCGCAAGTCCCCTAATCGAAAAAATAATTTTTCGTGTCATATAAAATCGGAAATTGCATTTCGTCTTCCCCCCAAAACTCAAAACTCCTTGTTATTACGTACTGTTCAGACACAAAAACGTCACAAAGCTCTTTTCTGTGAACTCCTATACCACTCATTATCGCATGAGTAAATATCAGACTTTTCATACCGTCTTTGTGGTCCTGTTTATTGGCAAATACGAGGATAAGGGCATCTCGCATTTCGCGGTCACTTATGATACGATGTAACTCCTGTCGTGCTTCGTCTATACGATCGATATCGGATGAATCTACAACAAATATCAATGCCTACAACGCAAAACAAAATGTTAGAACTGACTGGTAAATGTTGTGACATAATTAGGACAGCGAAGTACTATATTTTTTATATTTAATTGTTATCTCTCTCTATAGCACCCATAGAATCGGCGACAGAATCTAATTTTAGTTCTATGTAAAATTGCCGATACGATTGGGATGCGTTATTGACGACTTCGATGTTCGATAAAAATTCGAGACCGCTTTGAAGGAAGCAATTTAAGATGTTACTGATAATAGTTGTTATCACATGAAAATGCATAGGTGGCGGGGTTATCCTTTCTTTGCTACAAATTGTGATTCAAAGCTTTGGTAGGACATCTCAAATTACGCTAACGGCCCGTAATCATCTACTAGATTCATTTTGGACAAGTAAAGATAACGGTCCAACGTAAAGCCCCTAAGGAAACGTAATACAGACTGACGCCATCTATCTTTCGGCCCACCATTGTTTCTTCAAGAGTTGAACGTTCTATAACAACAGATATGTACCAAAAATTGGAGAACGCAGTTGCTAAAAGGGTTGCAAATTAGCAGCAAAGATACAGCTATTTTATAGTACGGCGATGTCGTAATTAATATCGAACACGGGGTATCTTCGGAAGTATAATAGACTGATAAGTGAAAAGTGTTTTAGTATCGCTTCAAGAAGATACGCCAGTTCGTAACCTTCTGGATCAGTGGGTACTTCCGAATCAAGCAACCTATAATAGCTGAAAAAAATAACAGTAACGGCATCGTATGCTGACAACCGAATCACCATCGCAAAAGAAGAGAACTGCTATGCTACAATTTCCAGCCGCGGTGACGGCGGACTTCGTAACAGTCGGTCCAAATTCACTGACAATCATTTATTTTATTTGTTTACAGTGAAAAGGCTTACTGATATTAGCGATATGAGTAACCGCCTTGTAGATGCAGATGATTCTTGGAGACATCTTTTGATCTTAGAGAATTCTTACTTATATTCGATATAGTAAACTAAGGTAAGCTGATGTTTAAAGAGAATTTATCCACCACTTACTGTAGACCTTAGCGCGCAATGGAGGCATGGCGGGATTGTTTTGTCTGATGAACGCATTCATGAAACGTATCTTCTGCTCTCTCGCTTACCTGTGTTCCCGTGTAGTAATGTCTCCAGAGCGGTCGAATCTTGTCCTGTCCACCGACATCCCAGACGTTGAATTTGACATTTTTGTACGTGACGGTCTCGACGTTGAATCCGACGGTGGGTATTGTCGTAACTGATTCACCCATCTTCAATTTGTACAAGATTGTTGTCTTACCTGCATTGTCTAACCCCAACATAAGGATGCGCATTTCCCGATTACCAAATATTCGCGACAGGATCTTCCCCATCGTTCAAGTCTTCTGTCGAACCGCGTAGGTCTAGTGCTGCAACTGTAACGACCGAACCATACGACTGGTTAAGGAAGACACTTTCTGCTGGCAGGTTTTGTAACGTTAGTAATTAGGTTGTTTTCCTTAGAACATTCCCAATGCAGATAACTGTACATTTGCGTCACTCTCACTTTGGAATATACGCACAACTCGGAATAACTAATCAGTCCGTTTATCTCTCAAGGAATAGTGAAGATGGGCATTGTCGCTACTACACTATATATCTAAAACCCGAATTTCATCTATAGACTTTTACTCTGCGGCGGTCTGAGTTTGAACCCGAGCCTGGGCACTCTCGTTATGCTTGTCTCGTGCTGGTAGACCACCGTCCGATGGTATACCTTACGGCGGTACCAAATGTAGAATTCAAGACGTTTACTTCAGTCTTGTACTCTTATGTTAGTCATAGTAACCTTACGGTATTGTTCTCGCAGACTTACGGTTTTTAACTAATTAATAATATAATAGCGGATGTGTCAGAACAGGATCTTCTTTTAATGTTACTACTTATCAAGGAATTTCATAATTTTTTTATACACCTTAGTAGATAAAGCTGGGTAAATAAAAATTCTGCGATAACCCTTACGTGTCTTCTTTCTTTTTCTTACTATTCTTCGTGAAGAGTGAAAGTGAAGCTACGTTGCTAAGGAAATTCATTCATGTTTCCTTTCTTTCTCTACGTTTGAATAACCATCTCAAGGCGTTTCGCGATAATTCAACCTTATAGCAATTATTATTTTCCGAAACAAAGTAACTTTGGTTACTTTGGAAAATGAGTTTTAAACAGAAAAGGTAATGCATTACTCCTTGAAGCGCCTAAAACAAACGAGCAAAAACCCTACTCGGCAGTAGTCTGTTGTTTGTCCTCCGCGAGGGGAGGCGTGTGTCTCGTAAGAACACCTTAAAAGGAAACCCTACAAAAAAATCGCAATTAATTGCAGTGCTCCTCCCCCTCCACACGCTTAAATTATGAAAGCATTTTCAGAGAGTTAAGAAGTTCAGAAGGAACACTTATTTCAAGTATAGAAGCTCTTAGACAGAGCGCACAACGGCCAATTAAAGGTGTGACTGTCCACCCACTCAACATTTTGAGAACGGAATCTGGACGATATGGTTTATTTTTAAAGGAAGTGTTAATCCAGTGTTTTATATATATATATATATATGTAACTTTTTTTTATTTTATTTTTTTTTATATATATATATCATACTGGATTAACTTGCCCACAAAGTGTGACGTTGACTTCTGAGAAAGGCAAATGTTCCTCGTTGAGGGCGGTAGTCTCCGAACCGAGAAGGGTTGTGTACTACAGAAATGGTAACTGATGTTATGATGAGCTTTGTTCTACTATATCTGGTGCACCATTTACTTTTTTGACGCAAATAAAATCTACAACTGCTATAAAGGGTAGCAGTATTTTACGATGAGGAGCTGAAGGTTGTAGTTTTTAGTTAGTAGAATCGCATTTTTTCCGGACGTGTACAATGGTTGCTAAAGAGGCATGTACTCACTATCTGAGCTATTTTGTGAAAGATCGACGTAGCAATTCTGCTACTTTAAATATTTTTGTTGCTGTATCTCTAGATTTTTCAAGTACTGCGTAATATTCCTTTACTTATGGCATTGGTCGAATCCTAGCGAAAGCAACACTTCCACGTTTGAGATACATCCGGATGAAGTACAAAATCATCAGCAAATGGGTAAATATTTCAGTGAGACAAATATTGTACTCACTGGCCAGAGTTTCATACATTTACATTGAACTACCTTATAATTTATTTGTTATTGACTTTATATATTTATATTTATGACTATATATAATATATAAATATTTCCTATAAGATTCAGGAAACCCAGGTTTTATGCTAATAGCGCAGTTCAGTGAATGCGTGTTCCAATAATTGACTACAGCGAGCCGGTACTGCTTCGGTAATAGCCATTTATATAACTAATCTTTGGCTAGAGTGGAGTAGAGTGGTCAACTCCACGCTCGAAAAGTAGCTTAGAAGAAGCTTCGCTCTAGATGATACGATCAATAGTTAAGAATCAACACGGATATTTTTTGGTTGCTGTGTTATTGTTGTACTTTGAAAATCTTATCCTATAAAATCTACCTAATTCTACTCAAAGCAGTACAATTATTCGAAATAGCGTCATGCCCCACTACAATATATTATTGAAAAATAATTCAAGTATAGAAATAACAAGAATTAAATTTTTTGAAAAAATTAGACATATTTTAACTGTAATGTTTGACATCTTAAAATACCTCAACAAGAAAACCGATTAATAAAGGATTTTTTGCAAAAATAGAATATATGGAAATCGTTGTCATCTTCAAGCCATTCGACATGAATAGAATGGAAATGGATAGTATTGCGCACACTCTTTAACAAAAGCAATGACTCAAGACAAAACCAAAATCTGAGCGAAACTCTAACGAAGAAGGTAACTTGCTTGTGTGGACTCATTGTGATATAGGAATTCTAGTGCTTCTGAGCATAAGTTGTTACTTATGATAAACTAAGTTTTTTAAAGTAAGACTTCAATCCAAGCTAATTCCTATTGCTTCAATAAAATATGTTTATAATCGAAATTTCAAGAGCAGGTAAATACTTTGGTTTGTAGTGGTGATTTATGAACACTATCCCGGTTTATTCAACAGAATCACAACCACGGTGACAGTATTGTAAACATCGTGTTGTTGTTGCATCGTTGTGTTGTTGAACCATTATAGCCATTAGTTTTCGGATACGAAAAGCACTGACATATATTGCGGTTAACACTTGTTGCTCTGCAAGGCGTCTTCTATTGAACAACGTTAAGAAAGAAAGCCGATTGTCAACGGTCAAAGAATGCATTGATGTGCAGCCACAGATACATGTTAGATTACAATTAGGGCTAACGGATCATGATCGAAACGACCTGCAACTGGCCATGTTACTACCAGTATAACAAAATCTTTTTACAGTAAGTTAATCCCGAGTTGCGTAACATTTCTACGACAAATAGCAAGCATAACACAAGCCGTTATCACTCTCACTCATATCGAAACAGTCGTATTTAGGCATAATATGCGTGATTCGTTAACATAAGAGCGCCTTAGATGTACCTGACTTCAAACCGGATATGGCAAATAAGTCAACTACCTGTGAGCAGTAAACAATGCCGCATACGAAGTTCTGACAATGAAATATGGGAAAACTGCAGTTTCCTCTTTTATTATCGGAGTGAGCAGACTTTCGAATTAGATTTCTGTTCTAAAGAATTATATATAAATGCCAGTAAGCGGCGAGTACGTGTAAATGGAATTCGCAATTATTCAGGACATCTAACGTCAAAAAATGAACTTCCCAATGGAACGCTTATCCTATATACTACTATCACCTGACGGATACATAATACTGCCGGATTCGAATAGAAATTTCTTTTTTTCTTATCCAGAACGGCAGTTTTATGCTGTCTGTGCCTGAATGCGCGCGATTTTATGGCACAATTTCAACAACCAATTTCTAACTATATAAAACATTGAGATACTGTATATCGCGCAGCGGGTAACGTGTTTGCATGCTGAACAGTGGAACACATTGTGGTCTAGGTTCGAATCTAAGCACTGACACGTTTCGGTTAGCGCTGGAAGCCAATTTAGCGTTTAGCCAGTAACGCTTAGCGGCCGTACCGTACGTAGAACACGAAAAATATCCTTATGCTTGTAGTTACGGCAAAGCAATAACCGTAATCGGTATCACGTGACGATGTTCCTGTTTGAAACGCCACCTATATTTTGTCCTCCCTATTATAGCTATCTTGGCCAACATCGGTGATCCGTCAAATTGAATGTATGACCGATATAGAAATAACTCCTCTGAATATTGTACCTTAATATCGTTATATATAGTGATTTGATTATATTTAGTCTCGGTTTTACTCACTTACGTTCGCTTTACCGTATTTCGAGCGTTTGGAAATGGCAATACTAGATAGCTAAAGGTAACGCTTTCTCTTTAATGTCAGCTAGTGTTTATTAGGCTGACATTATGCCATGGAAAACGAGTATTGTCAGGTGAAACGAGCGAGCTGATCGGCTTGCGTACTCAGCACGAATTAATTGATCGAATCTACTGCAAGCCTGAATCAGACCAACTGGAGCGACCTAAACTTTTCATCTCATGTTTATTTAGTTTTATCAAGTGTAAGTTGAACACAAACTGCTTTGCTCACTCGTTACAACTAAACGTGAGCCTAAAAGGACATGGTGCGATTAATTCGGACTACTAATGCCCCCTACATGCCATGTGAACTGTGTCTGCTTTTTATCTTATGCGTAGTATAGCATCCAAGCGGACCGAACTATACTTTCGAATTGGATTTCGATATATATAGATAGAGAAAAATTACAATGTACGCGTAATGTTTGTTCTAGTATGACGGGTGAATATGTGCCCAATAAGACGTCTGTTTGATCGATATCAATTTGTGATAAACTTAAATTTAAGCTACCAAAATGCGGTTTTAATTACGTAAGACACCTGACAAAATCTTCAACCATTCTGAATTGTGAATGATATTATCAACAACCAGATGGCGAATTTTTGGGAAAATACATTTCTAATAACACTGATTCCTGTTGTGCTATTTTGTTGCAAGTAAAACACGCTATCAATTGAACATATGCCTTTTTCAGTGAACAAATAGGACAATTACTCATCTATAAATAGTTACAAATTTGAGTTATATTGGGTTTAGAACAACTTATTTGCAATCCTGTTGTCCAAAAACATGCATCTATGGGCTTGTTTTAAATTTATAGTGCACTGACGAAGAATTTACTTTCGGATTAAGCATAAAGCGAATTTGAACTGGATAGAAATAAATGCTGTCTATTGAAATCAAGTCATTTTTTATAACCTTTCACTCCGCAATGCAGCGCAAACAGGGTGCAGCCGTACAAATTACTGCTATGGATTACAGTTCAACTCATGCGTTTGATCTATATGGGCAATGTAAATACTGTAGTAAGCCCTATAAAAGTACACGTGAAAATCAAATGAACCCAAAATTCAAAACTTAAAAATCAATTTCAGAGAATATCGAGCCGCACCGTATAGATAAAATCGTTTGCGAAACAGTAAATTCGGGTAATCAGAAAGAACACAATAATATTTAAGACTTCGATAGGTTGTCTGCTTCGTTATCAAGAGAATGACCCTTACCATGTTAGTCATCTTCCAAACAAATTGTAGAAGTAAAATTTACTTCACGCCGATGGTAATGTGAAAACATGACCATGCGGGTAGTCCAAAAGAAGAGGTCTTTCCATTACCTTTGGCATAAATTGAAACCGGTTGCCCTTCTAAACTGGGAATAATTATTCGGCCTTTATAACGTTCTTGCTTACGCCATCGTCTTCCACAATGGAAACGGTATTTATTACATAAGTACGCATTTCACTCCTACATATGGTATGGTCACAGCTGGCGATGTGGATACACAAACACAATTCTGTTCATTTAATGATAACTACCTTTATCATATTCTCTACCCCCTAGGCGATACTGTTTTCGCGTGGGATTTGTCCCAGCAGAGGCTGCTCAACGCCGTTACTCCACCCAACAAAAAAGACCGCAGTAATACGGGACGGACAACTGGAGCGTTTTGAGACGAAAAGTTATGGCACCGTAGAAAAGATTTGCATCGTTGTCTTAAGGTTCCCCAGAATAATGGGGTGTCTCGCTGAATAGCAGCGGCGAAGTAAAGTCGATTCAGAGCTTTGAACACACACGACGCCAAACGCAAACATGGCGCTAATATCACCCGATGACAACTGTTGCCATCAAGCGCCATAGCTGCAGCGGCCTACGTTAGGTCCTCCTCCACAGATCAATCGACACAACAAGGAGACAGGCGTATTGGTGCCCTAACAAAAACATTAACTTCTGTTCGAACGCGGACGGGGTTTTTTCGCGTTGATGTCGGGTGTTCGGTAACGTCGCACTGCTCTACCACCATCGATTGTACGTTAAACATTACAGATATAGACGAATGGCGCACCCATGAAGGAGACGACATGGTACCCAACATGTAGATTTGGACTGAATGCAATTCGAGTGAATGAATCATCCTGGCATTAGCAGCTAAACGATGGTTTGGCTTGTGCCAGCTTGTAGTTCCTCACAGATGTGTTTCTTTGATGATGAAAATTTCTCATAAGGATTGAAAATAAATTATATTCAGACAATTTTGTGACAAAAAATGAATAGCTACTTCATTTGGTACCTCCATTGATCGACAGACCCTTGGAGTAATTCGCCGGACAGTGAGAGCTAGTTCTAGATGCATGGCGAAACAAAAACAGACTAAAATACGAACTGATAATAAGTATTGCTGTACTTCGTAGGCAAATTAGTGTTCAAAACAATATCTGCTACCACTGAAAGCATCAGATGCTTGTATGCATCCGATTACGCCTGCTCGGTATGTTATCCGTTCTTAGTCGGCACGCGTGTAAAGGAATAAATAGAACAGTTATCAGACTAAACAGAAGACATCGTTGTTTTTGCTCAGTAACATATCTCATTGGCTAACCAAGCCGCATACACATACATGCCCGCTCGTCATTTAAGATAGAAACTGTATGACGCATTCGACACTTGGCAATGCTGAAGGCTGATCCTTTTGATTTAATTAGTAATATCGGAACGATATAGTTTAAGTTCGTCGGTTCCGTGTCTATAAGCAGAACGTCTTATGGCAGCACCGCGTATAGGATATGGCTCAGCAACAATAAGAAGCCACTAATTCATCGACGGCACGTTCTTCAACGCCGCCCGATAATGTATAAACTCTAGTTGTGCCCCACAGTCTTAAATATAATTTATAATGGAACAAAGTCAAGCCATAGCCAGATCTGACTGAACCATATCCGATGTGACCAGCTCTCAGGATCCGACGATCCAAGCACACGGGCTACCTTATACTGATGGCGCGTTTTAGCCACCACTGCCACTACTTTTATGGCTGACTGAGGCGGTGTCCACGGAGAGCAGGTGTTTCTTCATCCGAGAAGCAGAGAGCGGCAAGCAGCGCCAGTAAGCGCAGTCTTCACACCGCCTGATTCGGTCTGCCTTCGAAGGTCCTTTCCTGCCTTTTACTGCTTACATTTATGACAGAGACTGTCAAAGCCTACTACATTCGAATTGAAGAAGGCGAGACAACACACAGGATAGTCGTATGTAGATTATTACCCAGCGACGGTGTTTCAGCGATTGATCCCCACCTGTAACTCTTCTTCAATAACGTCTGTTGTATTACTTCCAAACGATGTGGCTCCCACAGCGGGAAGCGATTGCCCGCTGTTAATACACTTAAAATATGACAGGAATAGGCTCACACAAAAAGGGGTACAACTAATGATAAAGACAAAAAAAACTTGCCTAGACAACTACGTAGCTCTCCCTACGGCTGGTATTAGTCGATCTGACAATGTCAACTACTGAAATCGTTTGATTTAAAGTACGAACCTTTTGAGTTGAAGACGATTGATGAACACACTCACATAAAGACACAACAGCACAGAGAAGAAGACACCTAGCCACACTGATGTCAAGCTGTTTTTCTTCGTAGCAGTATGCACAGCTTGTTACGAAGGCAGAGCTGAGTGGCACCTTAGCACAGGAGGTCACGCCGTCCTATAGACTGCCAATCGAAGCTAACATACCAAGATGAAGCTAGACAATGGCTGAACAAAGCCCCGGTAATTAGATCAAACACTTCGACGATAAAGAACAGACGGCGTCGATGACAAGAATGATAACACTAGTGGCGTCTGACGATTTCTGTTTCGTTTGTTGTCTTTAAGGTGCTGCTTCGCTGGAACTAAAGTGACGCTCTGCACGGCGGAAACAACAAACACGAAATCACTAACAAGTAAAATTGCCTAATTGGATAGCGATGCTCACTTCAACCACCGGTAGACAACTGACCAGCACGAACCGCTGTACCGTACGATTAACAGCAGCACAACAAGCGGAAAGGCACAAACCGGTTATACTCCAAAATACTCATATTGGCTCAATAGCATTGATGGAATATCTATCACGGCGTACCAGATTGCCTTACATAATTCATTTGTCGCGTTACTATTCCGTACTGATTCTTAAAGATGGATTAGCTGATTAATAGTATTGCAGTAGCATACAGCGTTAGTGATATTGGCCACCAAAAGTGTCAACCGCCCGCTGTTAAGTAAAAGGCAGCCGAAAAGGCACACGCACACAGGCACTCACGAACACTCCGAGTGGTAGTAACCAATGACGACCGGAAATCACCTAGAGAACGAAGTCAGCCGTCGCTCGGTCAGCTATTGCCAGAACAGTGATTATGTTATGCTGTTCGATTCTATGACGATCGCCACTGCCGCCTCACCGTCGCGCCGCCGTTACTCACGGCCAGAACAGCAGAATACAAGACAAGAGCAAACACAGCCTGCTGCTCGCTGGCTTGCTAAGCTGTCAGTTGTTATTCAGACGTTGTTCCACCGTCCTGCCTGCCCGCCCGCCCGCCCGCTCGCCCGCCCGCCCGTAACGACGGCGAGGACGACAACAACGCCGGCCGCAGTATCGAGAATCGAGACAGGCGACCGCCAAAGTCAAATGAAACGGGTTAAACGGGCAGGCGGCAAACCGAAGGAGAGGCTACTCGACTGAGTTTCGGCATTAGCAGAAGCAGCGAATGCAGAAATAAGTCGTTCTAGTAGACGATTAGCAGATTTCCCCTTAGCTTTTCCGACGTTTCTTCTTTTAGGGCCGCCGCAGACCCTAGAAACAAACAGCAGCGCCACAGTTTATTCACGACAAAGACTACTGCCACTACTTGTGCTACTCACTCGAGAACGGCGACGGCGATCACTGCTACAGTCACTACTGCACACACAGCGGTGTTGCTAACAATAATAGCAGTACGGCAGTAGTAGCAGCCGAGATATACAAACTGCATCGACAGCAGCAGCAGATCATATCGCCATATTCAACACCGACACGGCAGTGCAAACACCTAGACACAGCCAGGCAGACAGGAAAGGACCGACAGCCATGGACAGCCCACTAGATTGAGATACGACAACTCACCGTCACGGCTCAGCAGAAGACAGCCAGCCAACCAGCTAACAACGGCCAGATTTCAAGAGGCAAAGTTTCAATTTCGTACGAACCAAGCAAAGATCACTACTGTCGCTCTGGTAGGCCTAAGACAAGGCAGCGAAGGATCCGTTAGCGGCAGCAGTAACTGAAATACAACAGCAAAAACAACAATAATCATATGTAAAATGACTATGTTCGACTGATTTCTAAGGTAACGTATTTGGGTGCTAAACCTGAGGGACACGTGGTGGTCCGAGTTCGAATCCGGACATAGACACATTTCGTTTATAGCTGGAAGCCAGCCGTTTGATGGAATGCCTAACGGCGGTATCAAGTATAAAACTTGGAACATTCAGCTTTAGTTGAAAGTGACAGCCGTAAGTGGAAGAGAGCTGCGAAAAATTGGCAGTGCCAATTCCTAATCCCAGTCGCGAAGGCAAATTCGGCCGAGCAGAGAGCTATTGCTTCCGCCGCTAATTCCACACGGCGACAAAAGATAGAGAACGACCATTGTAGTAGCTAATAATAGCACAGACGGAAGAGAGTTTCTAATATATGTGATTGCATGACTGTTATCAAACTTAGTAATGCATTTCTTATTCGAATTAGTAATTAATGTTATGATTAAGTTCGCGCCATCACTGCCGCTGGCGTTGCGGCCCGCTGAAAAGCGGCTGCTATAACGGATACGAGAAGGCTTTCGCCGTTGCCGGCACTTGTGTCCAGCTTGCTGATCCATTACCGAAGTAGCAGAACACAACGTAATTATTAGGGAGAAGGTAATCCGCGGCAGCTCAAACGGAGGTCGCTTAAAGACTGTTTAAAGATTCAGTGAGAAACTGGGCAAATTCTGGATGCACTAGCGGGACGAAATTCAGGTGACTGGTGCACAGAGTTTAGTACGAGTCGTCCGCTTGAAAAACATGCCTGCGCCTTCATAGCAAACGATAGCAAACAATAATGATACATTTTAATCTTCAGAGTCGAGCTGAACCGTGTTTATGGGGAAATACATATGAAAAAAGCCCGGAGGAGGGTAGCAAATGACCGCCCTTATGGAAACACTGCACTAGGCACAGGCGTCCATTAATTATATCTGTGCATATAATCGAATGCGTCAGCAAATGACGGTGAGTGTTACATTGCGTAACTGTATTCTCATAGTAAAATTTTATGACACGACTAACTTAATGTAAACACTCAACTGTACGACAAAAGCGGTATTTATTACTGTATCTGCGTGCAAAAACAAATGATTTATAGTGTATCCTTTTCAAAGCGTGTCAATAATCGTATGCTTATTTCTTGGAGTGTATAGAGCAGTGCAAGTATATATCCTATAGCAGATTTTCTATAAAATCATATACGAAAATGAATAGTTTTACCTAATTACTTTTGTCGCGTCAAAATGTATGTCACTATACTGTCATACTTTTTAAGGTGTGTTTAAAATGGGAACTCTGGAAGGTCTCATCAGCTGATTTTGGCAGAGAACATTTGGTCGGAAAGTTCAGAGACTTCCGACTTTTACGACGACAGCTTGAGTCTATTTTAAATATCAAACTGAACTTAATATTATTTTTGGGACTGTTTTGATTTGCTCTGCACTCAATACTATTTTCCAGAGCCTTAGATGTACTTCATTAGGTGCAAATATGTCTGTAGGTGGAACTGTATGCTGAAATATGGCTATATCCGTAAACACCCCGTTCCGTGAACAATTGGACAATAAGCTCTGCTCGTTCACATTGGCGGATAACAGTGGTGCACCGAAGAAGGTTGGCTGGTCGGATTCCGGACGTGGCATTCGTTCTGGATGTCATCCAAGATGGCAAATGATAATCGTCCCGCTATGTTCATCTAATAGACCTCACCGGCACGGGAGACCATGAAGTTCTCCCGCCAACACCGAGCCAGCCTAAAGGTGCGTATAGTGAAAAACGGCAGACAAAATGACAGTTCGAACATCTGCTCAGAATGAGGATAAATAGATACCCTTCTATCTGCTCCTTAAGTAATTATGCTGGTGCAGTGGGCATTTCGGAGGGTACAAGACATCCCTGCTTCAGTTAGTAGCTTTGAGACGCGCTCAGCTGAGAATCACAGGCGTGATGAATTTCTGGGAAGATGTGCCTCGAATTTTAAGATGAACACGTTTCTAAACCGAAAATTTAATCGAATTTAGGAGGCTTTCATGGATACGTGTGAGCTAAGGAACGCCAGTTTCGGTTGCAACAGCAATCCAAAGAGTTGAAAATATGGAAATGGGGTCGGACGTTTTTGCCAACCATCTGTTTCTATTGTTTGAGCAGTGTAAAGAAGTTGTTTGGAAGTAAGGCAAAACTATAAGAACCGGAGGATCAGGTGCTTTCTTACAAGGCATAGTACTGTTTGTTAGAAATGTGGTCCTTATAAAAGTGGCGCGTGACAGCGAATCACAAATTTTACTAAAGTGATAACATAGGATTAATAGTTAATTAATTGATACACAAGATCACTTTGTAGAACCGGTTTGAGTAGCTGGTTGTTATTGCTGGAATTACCATTGCAATCAGCTTATTGTACTGTAAACTGTGAGCATCGAGCACTACATTTCTATAAAGAGAGAAATCAGCTTCTTTGCTCTTTTATTGGTATGGTTCTTTCGAATTTCGTTAGAACATTTTTAATCAATTATAGCCCAGTCCTTGAAAAAGATGTGTGCATCAGAGATTAGGATTTGTTTTACAAAAATTACGAATAAAGTCGTAGAGTTGTTGTCAAATAGTAGATATAATAATATGACAAAAGTGCTGATGGTGAAAATAACCATTAAATAAAAGAAATTAAGAAATCACATTTTAAAAATTTACAGGGGGTGAAATTTTCATTATACAAGAAAATGCAATAATTATTTATTATTTCGTCTCTCAATGAGGGATTAATTTGTTCTGGCGAATATAAGTACTTGACCTATTATCCTGTGGAATTTCCAAAAGGTTCAATATTTGAGTTTTTAATACTGTAGGCTCCTTATAGGCCTGAATGCGAAAATGTTAAACCCAAGTAACATATTTGTGGTAGAATCAACAACAAACAAGATTAATTAAAGAAGGGACATTAAACATGATATTTATATAAATAAATAGGTTTCTTTATTAACATCGATTGGTATGGGGTAAGTGCGATATTTATTAAAGTATTTCTGTCTTATTTGTGGGACAGAAGTGAACATTACTGTTTGCACTGTGCCCGAATGAGGCTAAGTCGTGAGTAAAAGAATCAACAAATATTAATTTTATAATCGAATACCATTAGTAAATAATATCAAAATAATTCAGGCTTCTGTCTTGTTTAGTAAAGGACTGAACTGCAGACGCTTTGGTCATCTCATTTGCTCAACATTTGGTCAACTCAATTTGAAATGGAATAAAAGTAGTTAGAGTCCAATTTTATTGAACAAGTGTAGTTCTTCTGCCCACGCGACGCATCAAAATGTATACTCTAGAGAGAGCAGTTAATTGAACAGTATGTGGTGAATAAGCTTTTATTTGATTTTACACAGATGAGCACATGTACTTAAATATTTTATTTTTCTAGAAATGCATTTATCACCCTCTGTGGGACAGAACATGGGACTTAGAAGGCTTATTTGTATAGACGTTAAAATCAGTCTTATTTCAGTATGAGTTTTTGAACGCGAAGCCCTTACTTGCAAACATATACTGCACTTCCTGCACGTTAAACCAAAGGAGAGTCTACGGAAACGTGGCTGGTTGCATATACATATGGGCAACGTACTTACTTAATTCCAATTCGTTATTAAAAATATAAACAACATAAAGTAGGTTTGCCATCTTTATATATTATACCTAGATTTTTCTAATTTTATGATTTCTTTCATCGGTAGCAGATGTACCTCCTAAAATTGAAAGCTATATTGTGGTTGCTTCAGGTATTTTAAATTGACACAACGCGTTACAAAGCGTCCTCTCCTTTCCGCTTCTTTCTTTAGTTTGAAGAAACTGCAACAAATGCAGTGAAACATGAACGTAGTGTTAAAGAATCTTTGTCACTACACTAGGCTATAATCGTATAAGCGTTAAAACGAACTTAATTTTTTTTGGTTTCAGCGGTTTTCGTAGACGTCAAGCCTTGGATAGCTGTTTCAAAAGGAAAATGGCTTAATGTCTACGGGTTTTTCTTTTTTACTAAGACGGCCATTCATTACCAACCTTTTGGATCATGTAGAATAGATGAGCAGTTGACTGTCTTTTTTTATTATATTTTTAGGCTTATTTGCATTGCAACTAGACAGCTGTAAAGCGCTTTTCCCTGCTAATGTTCCACTTAATATATTACTTAAATAAATTTGGCATTTTTTAAATATGCGTATGTTTAAATAAAGCCGACGTTATTGGTACATGAAACATTATTGACGACTTTATAACGGTATTTTTATTATTTCGAACCTTTGATTTTAACCAGGTGATACTGTTGTGCTGCGTGTGGTATTCGATTTCATCGACAAACAACGTGATCGGCAAGGTCGTTTTGACTAATATGCCATTTCCTCTGACAGTTACTATCGTTCACCTGGGCTCAATCGCGCTATATTCAGGGCCCGTATTAGCACTTAGCGGTGTTCGACCACAACTGGAGATGGACTGGTCGACTTGGTTCAAGTGCATATTGCCGTTGGTACTTGGGAAATTCTTCACATCCCTCACGTCTCATGTGAGTCTTTGGAAGGTGCCCGTTTCGTACGCTCATACAGGTTAGTTGAGAATATCAGATTCCAACTGTGAGCAATATGTAACAATTATAATGGCTTTTTGTTTATATATCATGATTTTCAATAGGTTATCCAGGAATACATTTTTTTTCACAGTTACGAAACTGTGTGTGGTCAAGTATTTAAGTTGCGTTAAGTATATGGACCATCTTATGAGTTCTTTATTTTGTTACCACTTTTCTGATAAAATATGGTATATATTTTTGTTCTTAACTGTTACTGGTGGTGATCTAGTTAAGGCAACGATGCCCCTCTTTACGGTGATCCTCTCAAGGATCATACTAGGACAAAAACAAACATTACCCGTGTATTTATCGCTTCTACCTATCATCTCCGGAGTGATTATTGCTACCGTGACCGAGATCTCATTTGACATGCTTGGTCTTATCGCTGCTCTCAGCTCGACGATTGTGTTCGCGCTTCAGAATATCTACACGAAGAAGGTATGCTCGTTACTATATTCTGATATTATTATAGACAAGTAAATACGTGTAGATTAATAATAATATGAATAAAACTTGTAAGCATTGTTAAGCTTTAAAGAATGTTTCAATTTACGGCAGTTATTGGTCCTTTGTCATTTGTATGTCATTTTGCAGGTGATGCGCGAAAGCGGAGTTCACCATTTGCGCCTTTTACACATTTTAGCGCGTTTCGCATTGTTAGCCTGTTTACCCATATGGTTAGCGTTTGACGCGCCTCGACTCGTCCGGAATCGAGAGCTCACTCGGCACACAGATTTCATCACAATAATTTTGCTTTTTGTTGACGGTCTCCTGAATTTTGCGCAGAACCTAGTTGCCTTCACGATGCTCAACATGTTGTCACCTCTTACCTACTCTGTCTGTAACGCGGCTAAACGTATCTGCATAATCAGTGAGCATTGAATTTACTTAAAATGTTGCTCATTTTTTGTGTCCATAAAGATGCACAGGTTTAGCTTCTGTGTATCCAGTATTATTTGGCAGTATCTTTAAAAGTAACGCAACAAAAGCATTAGTATAACGAATGTCAGAGTAATGCTTTTCATTTTTATTAATGGTTGCTATATTGTAACTATCCGTGTTGTATGACGGTGTCTGTCAACACAGGTTTTTCCCTGTTGATGCTACACAACCCGGTGACGGCGGCCAACGTGTTCGGCATGACCCTTGCGATTTTTGGGGTTCTACTATATAATAAGGCCAAGCAGGACGCTCAGCGAAGTAAAGACCTGCCAACTCATCACCAGATGGTCACCGGACCGGCAGGCTCCATTGTCAACCTGGATGGGTCTAAGGCCGGAGCAACTCTGCCTCAACCCATGAACGGTTTCGTCATATCAAAGCCGGCAAATAACATTCTGTTCGAACATGTGTTCTCTAATAACAACACACAGTACATACCGCTTGTACACAGCTGACACTAGACTTCAACAGAGGACCATGTTTTTTAGCGTTTGTCTTTTTGTTGTTGTAGAACTCCCTTAATCACCTGTATTATATTCGGCGAGCTACGCATGTTTGTATTCGCCAGTGTTATTGCTATAAAGGTAAGGTTCTTTATAAGGTTTATTTTGAAACTGTGCTGTACAAAGGTGCGCCAGAATAATGTGATTCGCGCATCGCGCGTATAATCAGTGATCGACTCCGTGATGGAGGTAAGTGAAAACACGAAACGACAACAATATCCGATGAGCTAGCAAGAGTTTTTCTGGTAATTTGCCTACTGAATATCCTATCTTTTTTCTTTGTTGTTCCTGGCATAAGGCACAACGAGCAGGCTACAACAGATTCGAATGACCATCGAGTTGTCACGAATAGCGAGAAAAACGACGGTCCTCCGTCGTAGTTTGAGGAAATTTGGGGTAGATAGGACGCGAAAGGATGTGTGAGTGTAATTAAAGGATGAATGTATCGATGAATAAGCGAGCGAGTGGGTGGAGATTGCATTTATAATAGTATTGGTTGTGTAATTTTTCTATCCTGAATTGTTTCGCATATCTTAAACTGGAGTGGTGTTTTCAGGCTCATATTGCTGGACACTGTTTCATTTGAGACAATAAACTGATTTTATTTAAAATACAGTAAATTTTCAATCAAAATCACACTACGACTTTTGATTTATCACGATCAAATTATAAGCATGATGAAGCCAGCTACGTTCCATTGAGAACTCGATACCTACTGCAGAAATAGCGTGGTTCTGTAACACAGCATAGCAATGTGAATACGAGTATCTCATATATATATATATATATATATATTTGTGGCTGGACGTATGTTGTTTGTTGATCTTGGAGAAGCACTTTTTTTACCGGGGTGCTACTACATTTCCAACGAAGTGCAAAAAAACGATTTATATTTATTCTTTTATATACGGTGTTATAATAGTGTAACGTAATGACAATATTATCTTATATAGATGGAGTGGTGCAATATAATGACGTTTACTCTTACCTATCGACTAGAAGGCCTACTGATTTTCTGATGCGGTTTTATGAGAATCAGGTAGTTACGTGCGTACAATGAATAGAGATGAAAACCAAAAACTGGGCTAAACAGACGAAAAGCGATTAGTGAAAACCGTAACTGCACTAAGGGAAACTAGCAGGAATGTGCGTATTTATAGTAATATATATATATATATATATATATATATATAAGAACGATGTTCATATAAACAACTCTAAGAGGAACAAACCATACGAATAACCACAACAGATGCGTGCGCACATGATTCATGCTGCTTAAATCTGGAGATTTACGCGATGTTTTTCAATGCATGACCCAGTGAACACATCAGCTAAATATAGGATAATACCACAGGTGTAAAGGAAGTTCTTAAATAGTGCATTGTTGTGAAGAAATAGCGACATAATCGAGCAAATGCCAATACTTGCGAGCTCTAGCAAAGTTATCGTGTGAATGTGCGCATTATGCGTGTGTTATTATACGAAGACGAATCGATGATGGCTGTTTATGGGTGCGATGAGGGAAACAATGTATTGGTGGAACATATTAAATCGGTTCGAGCTAACCTAAAGGAAGTAGGATTACCTCGAAAACGAGTAACTATTATTCTACTATTGTCAGTGAATCAACCCCAGTTCCAGAAGTCCCTCTAATACCTATGATCAAAGGAAATCTGTTTTTGCGGAGTTCTTGACATTCCAGATAAGGGATGAATAAGTACAACAACAACAACTATATAATTCTTATAGTAATGTCAAATTTGATTTGCTTGCATTCTTTAAATCGCTCTAGATAAGAAGGGATAGTGTTGCATTCTCTGAATTTTAAAACTAGTCGTAAACCTATTTTAATTTACTTGACTACATGCACGTGAGAAAAATATATTACTGGACAAAAACACGTTGGCTACTATTTTGTCCTTATTTTTTTCACAAATGTAGGAGGTCTAAATACGAGCATATGAAGAGCATACGACTATCCTAAAATACTTTACAGATGAAATTAGAACAAATATTTTTTTTTATGAGCGATATCTCGTTGAGCAGATTTTCTCAGTTTAGCGGTTCAATGAAGTTATTTCTATTACTGCTTCTAATTTTTATAGTAATGAAAACAGTTCGTATTTCAGTTATTAAGGTCCATACTACGCGGTGTATGATTTACGTGAATTTTTTTCGAAGGCCTACATCATTCCTGTAGCTGGGTAAAGCATATTTTTTCAAAGCTTCGCATACTCATTTAGTTGATTAAAATGTAAGAAATCACGATTTAAGTGAGTAGTAGCAAACGATTGCGCCGTGCAATGTATTACTCAACATACACTGTAGCTGGCTACGAAATTGTTGCATGGAGAGAGACTTATTAGGAAGCGAAAATCAAACCAAAAGAAGTAAAACGTAATGCAAGCGTCGTTTCGCATGTAAGGAAAATGATGAGCACTTTGTTCTTAGCAGGCGAGTAAATGCAAATCCTCGCAGTCATTAAAAGAGGGCAATGAGTAGTGTTCGCAGGTTCCTCTTTGTTACTAACAATTTTCCGAACAATCTCTATCTATGAAAGCCTCAATAATCCGTAGAACGTTACATAACCATACAGACAAACCACTGTTACGGTAACTATTTGCCTAACTGTGATAGTTTTTACACTAATGTCAATAAATGGCTATTTTTTTCTATCTTTTTAACACCCTGTCGCCCTCGTTGGATTATCACTAGTTACATGTGAGCTACAAGGATTCATTATAGCATCTCTAAACGTATTTTTAGGTACCTAATTTCAGCTTATTTAATTCCGTTTTCGCATAAAGTTAGTGCAGCTTACTTCGCGTTTTACGTGGCTTGCTGGCTCATATTGCATAACGCACATAGATATATTTAATTTTGCCAAGCAATTTTACGTTTGAAAAAACAATAGCAAAGAGTTTATTATTAAGGCGCGGTCAGGGGAGAAGCTGCTTTTGATATTAATTGATTCTCAGTAAGGTAATTGAGACGGATCCAGCGCTAACGTCACTTAAGTCGCTTTTTATCTTTTATATGCACGTAAGCAGATTTTTGTTCTAATAACAAAATTGGCACCGGCTAAAGTATCCATAATATCACATATGTTCATGTTAAAAGCTGAAGCGATAAGGAAAATTGAGGTGGGGATTTATAATTGGCTACCTTCTATATTATCCGTGGTTTTTGAAAAGTACCAATGACTAATATACCTAACTCTCAGGCATTAAATACCCAATTAACGCCGTGGGGCATTTTAAACGAAGCTTCACCGGGCATTGGTCTCTTGTAAATAACTGTTTCTCACTCATCAAATAGGAGACCCAGACCCATTAACTCCAGCTTTTAAGATTAGGTTAATTTTGTGATCATAAGTTTTATCAGTTCTTTGCTTAGTTGAAGGATATGAGGAACTGAAGGACCACAAAGTAGCTGCTTAACAAATCCACAGGTATTGTTTTTGATAAAGCAGAGGTAAGACCAGCTGCACTTTATAAAATAGAAAAAGCCAGCGCTCCCTCCATTCAGGACAACACAATAGCAAAAGTTTCGTTTTCTTTGTACCACAGCGCTGCCTGCCAGGAAGGCCTTTAGGAGGCTCAAAAACATCACAATTAGTTTTTCTTTATTTTTGTTATGTGCGGCCAGGAAAGACCCGGGAAGGTTCACACTATCTTAGGGGAAAGAAGAGACATAATTAAAATAAATTTGACTGCATTCTATCGTGTATAATTCTGCATCAAATTAAAATGATTGACTATTCATATTATAGCTGACGGAATGTATGGTCGTCCAAAAAAAGTTTTCGTCATCGCAAGTTAGAACCACCAAATGAGAACATAGCAGAAGTCGTCCTAGAATACCATCTCGAAGAAATACCGCCCAAAAGTTTTTTGGTCGAACGTATCAAACACAGTGCACATTGACAGTACCTCGTACAACAGCAATAAAATCAAAGATTTTTGGTCAAACAACTTTTAAGATCCATGGATTGGCGTCATTAGCCTTTCAGAACATTGTTATAGTGCAATAAAATACGCTATGATATCCATGTGTGCACGAAATGTTCATGGAATCATGGCAGATTAAAGGGTGTATCGATTATCAGGGCGCATCTTGTGCTCCATACTCCACACAGTGGATAAATTGATTATCATACTTAATAGTAATCACACATTCATAGCAAACGACCATTTGATTCCTAATTATTCCTGTATCTTACAATAATCAACTATTATGCTATTGCAAATATGACATTTAATAGAAGACGTTGAGAATTTGGTTGGCCGTTTATTCATGCATTTCAACAACTGTTTTGCAAACTTTATGTGAAAGACATTTATGACTTTGCAGTCCCTTGTCGCTGTGAGTATAAAGTCTGAATAAAAAGAAAGTGCGGGTAACTAAAGTACTTTTGCAGGTAAGTGGTAAACTAATGAATTTAAGAAACCTAGCCACTGGACTGAATACTTACCCGCGTAGTGGTAAGTGTATCAGTGCAGTGATGTGACTATTCAGTAGTATTATGTATCGTTCTAGTCGAGCAAATGAAGGAAATACCTTCACATATAGAGGAAGGGGCAATGTGACCCTCCCGAGAGTTATATGCAAATGTCGTTCCTGATTTTGTCGATGAAGTCATGGGGCAGAAGTACTCTCGTGCTTTCATTTCGTGTCATACGCCTAAAATTTTTTCCTAGCTACCCAGCTCTACGACCAGAATTACTGCTACTACTAGAACTCTAAGCGATTGCTATGTTCCTTGAGAGGTGGGCCTCACCTCATTCTAACCTGTTGTTACCAGAACTGAAGAGCTTGAGGTGGCAAAACTGTGTCTAATCTGTCTACGGCTTTCAGGATTACGGCGGGACACGATATGCTTACCCAACTACAACGCACGCTTACCGAAAGTAAGTCTTAAAATAGCAAAAAACAGCTGGTGCTACGAAACTCTGAAAAGTGTAGCTTACGATTTGGGGCGATGCGGAACATAGCGATCTTTTTCTTTTTCATGAGAACGTACAGAAATTCTGAGCAAAATATACATCTATGACGAAAGAGAACGAATGTAAAAACAGATCGATATAACCAAACGGCCAATATGTGTCTAAACATAGTAATTGCTAGTCCTTCGTGAACGATGATGTAGCATTGTGTCTCAAGTAAAATTAATTTTGCCTTTTTCCTGTGTGTATGTGTAGTAAAAGTATTTATTCGATCTAGTTTTTTTTTTTTTTACCAGAACCATATTCTGAAAGAATACCTTGAGGGTCCGACGTTGCGTGTCTATAAATTGTTAGCTGCAGTTGACTCGACGGACATTTGTGATTCTGAATGCTTTCTCAGGACATTTAGGAGAGCGCCCGCAAAGAAGGATGCCAAATACCAAAGTCAGGCATATTTTTTGGTTGGTATTATTGGAAGTTTTCCTCCAGACTTTAAAAAACATCAAATAAAAAAAGTATTTTTAAATAATGTATTCTAAATCAACATCTCCATACTTTTGAGTTGAATAGGAAGTATAAGATAGTGACCGATCATAAAAACGTAATTAAGACGCTGGTCTAGCTCTGTTTTCGTAGGACGTATAAATAACTACATCGTTTAATATTGTGAAATTTCAGCCTACATATGGGTGGCAACAAGGCTTAGCAGAATTCAATTATTATATTCATTCATTACCATTGTTAAATTAATATATATAGCCTGTATGGCCATATAGCTTGTACCTCTTGTACAATGCTTCATGTAGTATATGGATGAAGTACAACAAAATTGCTCCGGCAAAAGCAGCCCAGCAAGCTTAACAGCGCTCTAACTTCTAATTGCCCGGCGAACTTCTAGGTATCGTCAGGACAATAGTTCTATAAAAACCACGGAGTAAAGAGGTATCACATCTGACAACATCATCTTATTTTAAAATTTTCATATCCATTATTCTTGGTTATTGGGTATTTTTGTGAGAACACATGACATAGATATATTTTCAGGATATGGAGTCAAAAGTAGGCGCGGTCCACGAATCAAGCCTAAGATGATTTCTTTGCGATATAAATATAGTTGAAGTGGTTCCCTTGAGAGAGCGCTATTGCTAGATAAACGCTCCTGTCATTGTCTCTCAAACCGCCGATAACAGTAGATCTCTATTTGATTAGAAAGAGAATATTGCTAACTTGTATTTTCGGTAAACCTCAATCGCTCTTCCAATCGATTCACAAAGTTGAATGTATATATATAATGGGACATACAGAAGCGACAATTAAGACGAAAATATCCCGATAAGGGTTTCCCAAACAATTTGAGCGGTACACAAAATTATATATATATATATATATATATATATATATATATATATATATATTGTAGTTTCGACGATTCATAGTTTTAACATCTACTTATTGTCAGAGCAAAATGGTGAGATTACTTCGTTTACAAGCCTTCTAGCCTCAGGCGATTTCGTCACGTAAAATCCATGGTCTTTACCCAGTAGAGATATGTCCAAAAAGTAGTTGCTTTCCATTCAATGAAGAACATATATAGTGTATAATTAAATTTTTAGCCTAAGAACTTTTGAGGCTTGTGGAATTACGCTGAGGTCCTATAGTTCAAAGAAAGCTATTTTTTTTTTTGGATCCAGGATAAGCCTTTTCTTAACCTGCCTCTTATCGTACGGAGGGGAGAATTTTTTTAAAGTAAGAAAAGGGCAGACAGAACATGAATAATGACAGCCAAGCGTCGATGTCACGTATGAGCTTTTGTAAATGTTTCTTTATTGAATGTAGTGTGTATGTGTTTATACACATATATACCTTTATATTTATACAAGTATAAATATATAAACATATCCTTGCACCTGTAGTGCATACAAATGAAGCAGATTTAAGGTCTCCAACCTGATAGAGTGTGAATTATTATAGTACATTTATCCGCTATAGATATAATAATGGGTTTTTTAAATGTGAGCTCATAGTTAAAGAATCTTTATAATAATTCAGTTGCCTGAGTCCGCGTTCACTGTTCTTGCCTCCTTTGGTCAAACAGTCAATTAAGCATATGATATATAGTTTCTGATTAGGGCAGCAAATCTTGTATATATCCAAAGATTCATACCTAAATTATCATTCCCTCAAGAATCGCAGTTTCCCGTTTAACTGTGTGAAACGTTATCCACATTCACTCCCGGTACCGGGCGTTTCCATCTAAAAAAATTTGCACTGGTTTTTGGACGTTAATAATACCCTGAATTGGCAAGCTTGCTGCAAGGCTTGCTTCAGGTTTTGCGCAACAAAATGACTCATCAGCGTTTAACGATCGTCCCAGCATTGTACAAGCCATAGAAAGTATGCGATTTCTCTGCCTGACACGTAACTCCATGTCGGAATTTTTACTTTACTCATCAAAGCTTGCAGCCGCTAAGGTCGTTTACAGTTTGTCAATGAACTCCTGCATATGAGGTCTTCTGCTTCAAGGGCACCTTATCGTTAACAACTAATTTAAACCATTACCCTTGTCGGCACATGCAAATCGTTAATAATACTGTGGTTTCTTTAGATTTATAAGCAGTAATTTGTTCACACTAATCCAAAGCCCCTACGGTTGGCTTCATTCGAAAGACCCGCACAAATAAGTGACAAGTTGAAGACATAAGTTCTCTTGTTAATGGCATTTTATAGCGAGCAATCTACGACGAGGATTGCCGTAAGCCAAGGCCACAATTTCGTAGTTCGATCCACGGGCTACGTTCCAGGGTGGAAGTTATCTGAAAAACATTCGAAGCGCGCTTCGCAGACTTAATCATTGCGTGCGTTGCAAGAAAAAATTTATAGCTGGCTGAAATGTGCTTCCGTTAGGCGATTTTTATTTGAGGAAAAGAAACGTGCTTTCAGCTACTAGGACCGGCTCGCAAACCAACAGAATACGCCCTCATAACAAAGACAATAGCTGCTCTCGCATAGGTTTCTGCCTTGTCCGAGAAACCGCTTTTCAGTAAACAAGCTCACACTCTTCAACCTTGTTTTGTGGCGGAAATTCAAAGAGCGTCACTGATAACTCTCTCTACGCAAGAAATAGAGTAATAGCGTCGATACTTTTCAACTGGTTTGGATCGAGTAAGCTGAACCGTTAAAATCCACGCCCTTTCTATTGTATGTGCATAAAAATGTAGCAGGTGATGTAAACAACAAAGCAGTGGCACTTGAGAAGGCAGCCGGGAAAAGATCTGTGGTCTTCGTGCAACGTTAATGACTTGTTTCCTCTCTTTAATATATATGTAAACAGAAAAAACATATACCTATCTAAGCGAGCCAATACAACTTTATTGAGACATGCATTTTTAGAATAGCAGCTTAAAAGAAACGTCCTCAACGCAGTAGCGAACGTAAAACTCAAGCTATATATTTATATATGCGGTAGCATGCCTACCTGCTAAACCTTACGGACACATAAGATCGTTCAGGTGTGAAACCGAACGTATACACACTTCATTTGATGCTACTGTTTGAAATATTGCTCAATGGCAACACCCGACGTAAAAGTCAAAAAATTGAGTTAGACTTGATGAGACCTTGCGCAAAACCGCCACCACTGACCCTGCTAGAAATTGTGTTCGGATCT
This sequence comes from Varroa destructor, assembly GCF_002443255.2. NCBI lineage: Eukaryota > Metazoa > Arthropoda > Arachnida > Mesostigmata > Varroidae > Varroa > Varroa destructor. The sequence continues at coordinate 23,372,079 of NW_019211457.1, read as the reverse complement.
CCCATACAAATTCTCAGTAATTGGCCATTAGTCACCAAAAAAAGCAGCACGGAAATTATGCTCTGCTCGCTGAAATAACGCTATCGACATGATAAACCTTTTAGTTATGATGCGGCTTGCACCAATTCGACCTATGTTGGAATGGCTAAATGCCGAACTTGTTAGTAACTCATGCTTAGTGTTAGTAAGATAATTTTTTTCACCACCTGTTTACACAAGCTTCGGTTGGCTTTGAGTCAAACGCTGTATTTAAGCAAGCAGAAACTGATTGACTCGATTAATCTTATTCCTTTCACAACTTGTAGCTTATGTAGGAATTGTCATGCCGCGTTTCAATAACAAAATTGAACCGAGCATTTACAAGCTTCTCAACCAGAAGCGAAATTCGTGTTGAGCATTTTATATCAACAGAGAATCAAATCTGTCTGTTGAGAAGCTGCAAGTGGCTTTAGGATTACGCCATAGCGATTGCCTGCTACGAGCAGCAGGAGAACTACGCTGCCTTAAATGTTGCCATGACTGCCGCGTTTTTTCGACGCGCAGAACAGATCTGAGTGGAGCTCGCAAACGAGCTGGCAATGCTGAAACAGCAATAGCAATACTATAGAAATTGCCTCCAAATAACCATTAGTTGCACAGTGGGACCTTGATGCGGTACGAAAAAGAAGTCATTTGCAGACAGAAAAAGCTTCTCACATGTAAATGAAAATCATGTTTTATCCTACTATATGTGTGGCACAGATGATTTAAAAAAAAAAAAAAAAAATATTTCGCGCTAGTAAACAAAGAAGAAAACGATAATCGTTTGTTAAATAACATTTTGCTGCAATTAAAATGTCGTATCAAAGTCATTTAGTGTGAGTTAGCTCAATTTTCGTAATTGTACAGGGAACAGCCCGTCAAATGACGGGCTAAGAGTGATCTGTGAAATATGGTTATATACAGCTTTTCGTGTTATTGATGTTTCACACAATTCTGAGAATATTAGCTTATGCGTTCGAAGCTTGAGGCGACAGATGGGTGTCATTTAAATTATTTTTTCGATACCTTCCATTTAAATGGTTCGTATTCTTTACGTAGCTACACTGATATGCCTGCACACCATACTCAACGTTTGGCGTATCTGGAAACGTCTGCTAGATTGATTTGATTCTCTAGTTGCATTCCCCAACCATATCGCTATGACCTGTTTGGGTCTTCGATTCGGTCTCCGGGAGCATCGTTCTACACTGATTAACTGCTACAAACACGTACGGTGACATAGGCCTCAGCACCGATTTACTGACGACATCAGCGTAACTGTTACCTTAAGCAGAGCCTACCGCTGACCCTACGCGGAAAAAATCTGAGGATTTTTTTCATGTACGCTTAAGCAGTCAATGAAATAAGGCCAACATAGCCTAAGTTTGATGAATCTGACTGAACATACTCACATAGAATGGGTAATAAAATGAGCAAGCGTACAAATATCGCTGTACCCTTTAACAAGAGTTGAATGAAATTGTTCAAGGTCGAATTTACCTAATTTTTACTCGAGACACATTAAGCTGATACATCGGACTAAGAAACATAACAATCAGTAAATTTCTGAATGGAAGAAGAATCGATGATTGACTCTTGTGTGGTTCGTCTATATGAAGAAAATATGTAAATTGCCATATGTTTAGCCGAACAATTTCCATCGTTCTGTACTAATAATTCTGAGCTCGATGAAAATTCTGGACCCTATAACCCGAGAACATCATGAAAGTGCTACGCCGTTTTGACGTTTATGAAATCACTTGCCAGCGTAATCAACCTATGAAACTAATCTAATTTTATATAAAGGAAAGCACACATATTTAGTGGACCATGACACATCTGCTTCTAGATGAAGAATTGGCGAAGATTTTCTATCATTCTCAGATAATTTGTATACAGATTCCATCTGCTACGTAGGCTAGCTTAAGCTAAGTAGAAAATTCAATATACTTGCACAAGGTGTTTTCTGTCCGCCGGCGTGCGCAATACGCGCCAAAGAACAAAGGTCTTTTTGTGAACAGCAGCAAGACCTCTCTGCCTACCCTATGCATTGCCACGGGCCGCTCTGTAGGCCAAAAGAGCATGCCACCGAAGTGTCTGTCATGCACCTTAAAACGTCTGTGTCCTCAAACTGCCATTGCAGTCGCTAGCCCTCATTTTCCGAATGCTTTGCAGCTGTCTCGAAGACTACAAGCATACAGCCATAGCCCTATCCGGAAACTTCTTAGGACATGTACTCTACCAAACGTTGCAGGCACATATTTGTAGACACTCATACACGAACTATGCGTATATGCTTGCAAAGCATTATTAGGGAGTAAATATATGTTGCATCTAAATACACACGACCACGTTGGCAACCTGGGAGTTCATTAACTTAATATTCGGAAGAACGTTCTTGAAGCGGCTCAACTGATATCGGCAGCTCGTCACGTCGACTTGAAATTATTTGAGAACGATTGTTTGTATTATGTCTATGAAATGCGAGCAATCCTACGGAATTTTAAAACGAGCTTAGAAAATGTTGTTTACAACCTAATGGTATATTCCGCTCCATAGCTGTGACTCATAGACAACTAGATCCATAGACTAGATCCGTTCATTACGGTATCGAACGGCAAAAGCGACTGTTAAAAGCAGAAAAATACTGCTTCGCTACCCACCCCTAGGCTACTGCTTGCCTGTTAATATATTTAGACGTTTTTATGATTCTTTCATGATTGTTTTATACCATTCGACTTTAAAGCGTACCTTTCTATGTTACTGATGCATGGAAACAGCATTTACACACGGTTTTCACAAGGCTTTTTCTAATGGTTCTTTTCGTCGTGTAATAACGGTAAGAGATTAAGTTTAAAATAAAACTAAATGAGCTGTCCTTATCTATAGATAAGATCTACATTATGGTGCTCCGGTCGACAGCGATGCGACGCATGAATCGTGGATATGACCATATAATCCTGAAATGCCCACATAGGCTTAATGCGCTATATAAACGCTGCGCGGCGGATGGGCATATTATTGCAGGGTGTATGCGTTTAAAGCGTCCATTTTTGCGCCTCAGGCGTGGGGCAATGCCCAAGCATGGAACATGCATTGATATCACACAAAAAATGCTCGACATTAGAAGTCGTCGAAGCACCTCGAACAAGCTCTAGCGCTTTATCGAACTTGCGCGCTGATCAGCGGACCAGTTAAGCAATTGCTGTAAAACGATTAGTCTTGCCAGATGAGGCAAGCAGGATTTTCGCAGGTTTTATGTCATTGATAGCAATGTCCAACACATCGACGCGCGAAAGGCGTTAAACGAACGTGAAGCTCAGAGGCAAACTTAAACCAAAGAGCATTCATAAGAAAGACTTCATGGGAGATTCATATCAAACTCAAATTTAATCACATCCTTGAGTAATGTTCTAGGAGAGGATAAAAGAAACAGAAACCATTTAATCTGTGTTAAGGTCATTCACTGAAGCACAACGCCGCCTGAAAAAAATGGCTATGGCGATTGAAGCGTTATAAATGGTTCGTTCAGATCGAACACTTCAGCGGGGGCCAGCTGTGAGTGTTCTACCTCCTTGTGATGCAATAATAACCTGCTCACCTTCCAAACCCAGGGTCATCGAGGTTTGAAAGCAGCTATATAAACACCTCGTTTCGTATCGAGAGCCAGGCGCCGGAAGTAACGCTTAACGGACGTACAACTCAAAACATTTATTTGTGTCTGGGCATTCGCCATAGTGCAAAGTACAAAGGCTTTGGCTATTGTGCAGTCCAGATAATTATGTTGAAATTCTGCGGAACCTGTCTGCTAACGGAAACTTTTTGTTTTGGAACAACTACATTTGTATAGATTGGGGTTTCGCAAAGGGGATTTTCTATCCCCATCTCATTCGTAATCGCACTGGCTATACTAGCCGACAACGTGGCAATAAGGCTTCTGCTTGTCACGCTACCCAGATGATGGGCCTTCTGCACTCGTCTAGCGTAAAGGCCTTGAACTTGACCGAGGGCAACATGTGGCGCGTTAATAAAGAATATAAAGTAGGGGTCCCAGTTTACAGTACGAACTTCACGCCCAAAGAGAAGCGAATAGCATAAAAAAAATTATACTAACCAAGGGTACAATTGAGGTAATGAACATTTCTAAGGCCCTATGAGGAAGATGATCGCGCAAACGAATGCGATTAAAGTAGGCTGAGAGGTTATTTTGTGCTAAACTAAGGCCTTATTTTCAAAAGCGCTTAATAAAAGATACATTTGTGTAATCGACTCGATTATTATAATGTGTACAACTAGGTTAGGTGAGTTTCAGGTCCCGGGTACGCAGACAGAACCTTGGCGTGAATTTTTTTGAGTCTCTGCTGCCGAGATTAATGAGTGACCGTAGCGCTTTGCTAATAATTACTAAGTTAGAATGACCTTGTTCGCTTGACACACAAATACTGAACCCACTGACGAGCGTCAAAGCGTATGATACCCGAGAATCATGAAGGATTGCCACCTACTTAACGACCCTGCAAGACACATCGATTTCAATCACTACTCAAGATTTGCCTTTAGGAGGGACCATGTTATCTTGGGCGCAAGGGTGACTGCGGATAGTTGCATCGCCTAAATGTTGACAGAAGGCACAATAGTCTTCTGCTCATCGGCCGTCACGAGCGGAGTGGAACTAGAGCAGGGGTATCACTGGTAGACTCATGAGAGGAAACTGCCATCTTCTTAACGAATTGCGTTGGTTCAGAGTTTATTACAATCTGTGAAGCTGTTCTGTGCTTAAGCAGGAATTACAGTGGATATCTAATAGATGCTCTTAGACGTTAGTATTTGAGAAAACAAGATGAGCAACAGAATTGCTCGAAATGGGCTTGAGCAACACCAAAACACAGTCTAGAATGCGCCAATGTTAATCGCAAAAAACAAACTGAAAAGATCTGCCTAAAATAAAAGTTGTGAGAAATCGAAAGCAACCTCAACTTTTTCAAAAAAACAGACACAAATGGGCATAGGAATGTGCGTCTCTAGCTATCGGATAAAAAGTAGGAAAATAACTGTAAGCGTCCGTTGTCCATAGGCCTTACTGGAAGCATGTTCAATTAAATCAAGGCACGCAGAGACCGTCCCTCTAAAATCTGCGTGAAACATGATTATGTAACTCATATTTACGAAATCTATAAAAAATTTGAAAGGCAAAGAGAAATAAGTACAATGTGTGATCAAAGAAAATCAAAAGAGGCGGGCTCTAACGCTTCGCACGGGAGACAATTTGATTATATCACTGCTGACGATATTAGGTCTGTTACAACGGAACCCTAGGCGATTTTTTTGATGTACGGAATGATATAAATTGCATATAATAGATGACAGGTATGCAAATTTCTTACAAATATGAGGTAATCATTCAACAATGAATATATTAGTAAAGTTAAACATAGACCAGTGCAACGTCCACTCAGAGTTTCAGATATGAGATGAGTATTGTTTCCATGATCAATTATCCACTTAGAAAATGCTGGAGTCCAAATACAGCATACCTATGTACACATTAAACTAGTCCACTCTATAGAAAGACTGCCTGGAAAACGTTTCAGATTTTATGGAGCCGGCTCCTTCTTCCTGGATAGGTCACCCTGTCGACTAACAGCTACGTTTCTAGGCAAATATTAATTTTGGTGCCTTGCCAACATTGCCTAACCTTGGTGTTCTATTTTCGTATTATTGCTTCATGTACACGGTATAGCTGTGCTCCTCACGGACCTGTCAGCTACACTATGGCAATTTTCATGCAGAGACAATCTAGCTCTAATTTTGAATCGAATGATTCCACTTACCGCAGTTCTCGTTAAAAAATATACGCAATATCATGTGTAGGCTATTCCCTGAGGAGATTTAATATTGACGCTCAAACGCATGGGGAATATCTAGATAAATTGTAAAATCACAGTAGTTCATGAATAGCGCTTCAAGGCGATTACTTCAAACTTTATCGTACTCGCTGAAAAATTACTCGACGAAACTTTGATCGTAAGTTAATATTAACAAACACTTGCTCCATTAACAAAACCATACTATAGTAGTGCCACGATAACAGAGATCCAAGGTTCGATGAGGTGATTCTACGAAAAACTATTACGGTGGCATAAAAATCCTGCTGATATATTGTCGCCTTCGGCAAAGTATAGCTATAAGCTGAGCTTATATAAGTTCGGCTTAGAATGAGTTTATTTCAAATTAAGTTAGAAGGTCTAAGTTTCTTAACTTAGCTTAACTCAAAGCTACTTTTGCCAGCGAATACTTATTAGTTTGTTAGGCACCTTCTACGACCTTGGCGTTTATACGAACCGTTTATACGAACTAGAAATAATAGGTTATTTTTGAAAAGGCAATGGTTAATGGCTTGAGAATTATGGTTTATCTAGTTGACGTACCATTACTCCATCGGCTAATGAAATGACTTGCCCGTATAGGCCGTTTTGCTTCGAAGGTTGTTGTATTCTCCGTTGGAAAGGTTTTAGGTATATGCAGCCATCTCTATTGAGATATTAAGGCGACAGTAAAATTGCTTTGAGTGCTTTCATTAGTTAGGTCTCATATTTTTATGACTGATGAATTCGTAATACGCGTGTCAAGGTTTTAGACAAGTTGTAAGTTACGCTGCGCTCCTTAAACAAGAGCCCTGTCGTTTATCTACCCTCTTATATCTAGCTTATAATAATAGGCCAAGCCGAGTTGTTATTTTCATGACCAAGACTTCTTGGCTAAGAAAACAGTATTCATTAGGGCTGCAATAACGTTAGCGTAGAAGTTTCGAGTTCAAATTATATTTAAGCTCTTGGCGTTAAATGCAGACTGAGGTACTTACTTTGTGCTTCGGGCATGTAATTTACTAAAAAAAAAAAAAGGAATCAATGAGGTAGTAGGTTTGAGGGAGACTTTGACTAATAACAGTGGTATAATAGACCTACGGAGAAATATGGCTGTGGTGCCCCATCAAGCAGAGTGCACACCACTGAGGTGAACCAGTAAGCAGTTATTGTATGGAAAGTTCCGTGTCACTCTTAAGACAAATGGGCATTCGTCTACTTAAGTAAATCTGTTAGTAGGACTTCAGAAATTACAGCGAGCCTGAAGTAATTAGTAATATAATAATCGATCGTATTAATGATCTATAGATAATTAGTTCGTTATGTATATACAGATATTTTTTATTTCATTCAAATTATTGTTTTTGAATTTAGGTTTGCAGCGACACTCCACTGTCTCGACAAGGAAAAAATTGAATACTTAATAGCACCGTCTCGCGAAGTCTAACAATCATGATAATTGTTTCGCCTCATTTGGTTTCGCGCCATAGTCGGACACTACTGTCTAACACAAACTATCAGGACCAATAGATTTTAGCTCTCACAAAAAATCAAATTTTTTTAATTTAAAAAAAAATTTTTTTATTATCTTTCATTATTATTATTATTATTACAGACTCGTATTTCTACTTAGATCAGCGGCTACTCTATGCTACGAATAGTATTGGCCCGGCTCGTTTTGTATTATGCGTTGCAGAAGATCGTGTAAGACAGGAAATTCAGGAACATATAATGTCAAGCCTTGTCTAATCAAATGTTCAAGTGTGCCGTCTCCAACTATACCAAAGAAATTTTTGTAATGATGTTCAACAGTAGACCTTTAAAAAAGGTGACGATGTCCCCCTCTCCCTTAGTGGGTCGGGAATTAAATTTGCAATCGTTGCGCGCGTTATCCCTACAAATATAAAAAAATGCGTATTCAAAAGGTAACAGGCAATAATATACTCTATATTGTCTGTTACTCTTTGAATACGCATTTTTTTTTTACCTTGAAATGAAAACACTCGCAGTTCGTGCTATGTAACTGTCCCATTTATTATGGGCCCAGAGTAAGGTTAGCAAGTTATATAGCTTACTCATTCCTGGGGTCTGATTGTGACTTGTTATACGTAATAGATGTGTTTGAATTAAAGGACGACACCAATCGAAGCGGGATAGGACTCATCAACCTCGTGGTCGTCATGCGCTTGATCGTGTGTCTACAATGTGTTTTGTGCAGTGATAGTGCTTCGTAGAAGAAAGCTAGCCATCAAAGCCTCCTTTTTCTAGTCCTTGCTCATTGCCTCGGATAAAGTTCTTAGTATGGATAAGGGTATGCTTTTACTGTCTCTTATCAGTCAACAGTTACAGGTCCAGAAACCAACAGATGCCACTATGTCTATGTACATAAATTTCGACAGTGTGGCAAATAACAAGATGATTCTTCTCCGATGCGTTAAACTAAATACCAAATACTTTATAAAAAAAAAAAAAAAAAGATGTTGTGGTTGTAGTAAGACAATTTTATGATTAAGCCGGCCCCTTAGTGACAAATTTTAACGAAACATCTGAGTAAACGTCTTTCGTATGTTCTCATGCTGTTGTTACAAGTCTCGAGGATTGTTGACTATGTGTAAATAAGAGAAACTGGCCACCATAAGCCGTTAATAGTTGACCAAAAGGATATCCATTAATACGCCGACAAAACGTGAAGCTTAACTCAACAGCGTTCGCTTAGAAGATGTACGTGATGCAATTTCAAATTGTCTTCGATTTTCTAGAAAATACGTATATAAGTCGATGTAATAAAATTTTAGGTGCTTCTATTCTTTGCTACTGAACGAGTTTTTGTCCGTGATGCGACAGGTGCCAGTTTATTTTTATACAGTAAAAGTTTTTGTCACATATCTCCGCCGCGCTTAGGGCAAGTTCCCCCCAGACCATCGGCCAAAAAAGGATTTGCCGAATTTGAACTTTTTCGCATAAGCGTTTGAAAAAGAAGAACTCAAAATAAAGCAGGCCGATTTCAAAAAGGTTTTAACTATTCTCAGGCCTATTATTCGACTATAGACACATCCTAAGAAAAATGACAAATGCTAGAAACTAATTGTTAGTACAATAATGCTTACGCCGGTTCGCGTGTGTGATTAACTCTAAAAGTGGCCTTTTGTTCTTCTTAATGAAAGCGGTTTGCTGCTAGTGCTGTACCACATTTGCGCAAGCCAAGCGCGATGTATCTTTTTCTAGCGAACTTTACATGTATCTAATTAAATATGGATTTTAATCAGCTCAAGGCTCCACAGTTCACGGCTGCTTTTTCGTCTGCTACAAAAAACGAGAACTGAAAACAAGTTAAATGTTCACCTATCCTTATTCCACCAATGGTACGTTTTATTAATTATTCATCTTCGAACATATTCAGACACTGCATAGCTCAGGCAGCTATTTTCGCATAAGAGCCAAGAAAAATTCTAGACGCAGTTTGCAGAAGGCCTTCCCTCACCTATGTTTATCAGGTCTGCAGGACGAAGCTAACATGCACAAACGCTCGGCACAATATTGGCTGAGAGTTTGGTGGTAAAAAGTATTTTACGAAAATGAAATAAAGTACAGTTAATTAACTGATCATAGAAAATTATCATAATGCTGGGAAGTATTTCAGATCGAGTCAACGAGAGACGGTTCGCTCGCTTCCAAACTACATCATCCCCAGTAAGATTCGAAAGGGAATTTCACACATTAGATACTTCAGGCACAAGTGCCATTAAATATCTCGCCATACTCAGTGATTACAGAATTTTAGTGATCCTCATAATAATAATAATAAGGCAAATGTCTATACTTAATATGTGTGGCTCGTTCTTAGAACTAGTCTTTTGACGCAGTCAAATTAGTCGTTTATTTTATTCGCAATTGCCTCGCTGTTCGTTATCGCTCGTTATCAAGGGTTGTATCAGTACCTGGCCGTTCGGTTGCTAGTTGATTGTTCCGTGAAACCTTAGTAGCGCCTTTCCGAGTATATTTTATAAACGGATCGCGTCAGAAATCAGTCTGAGCGCCGCTTTATCGCTATAGGTGTTTGGTACAAACCCAAATAGATGTCTTGCGTCGCAGAACATAAAACAAAATCGACGCTGCCTTGCTTAATAAATACTCGGACTGAACTAGACCCAAAAAATATTCTGTCTTGCAGATAATGGGACGCCGTTCGGTAACCTAGGCACGAGTAAAAATCAACGAACGACGCATAACACAATACATGCTTGGGCCCAGCCAGACATCTGTTTCGTGTTACAAAATCTCCACTCGAAGAAGAAATATACTTTTAGATGAAAGCTAAGGTGTTCAAAATTTAGGTTAACTACTCATCTATCCTCAACGATATTTTCGACCAACTCTGGTGGCAGCTGTTTTAGCAGAACTGAAAATCAACCATCTCTAAGATAACCGATAACGAATATAATTTTAGAGAATGAGCAAAATAATTTCAAGGAGTGTTCTGGATGTGAGTCTATTATGTGAGCCAGCCATGAACTCGCCAAGAAGATACGAAAAACTTGCTGGAAATATTTTTTTCAAGGCTTCATTTTTAGTTTCTAAACTGCGCTGTTTCAGAAGAAGATCTTCCAATGATTCTGTTCTCAAGTTCAAGAGACTGGCGTAATTATTCCACTTGCAAAAGTTTGTCCTCGGCGATTGCTCCATATTTACATGTTAGAAACGTCTCCCCAAATGCGTTCAGCTTCTACACATGTACGCTGATTGAAAACACTAATTATTTTCATAGGCATATGTTTATATGCATATATATATGTTTATATATATGCATATGAGACAAAAGTCTCATTCTAAATAGTTACTAAACAAGCTCGTAATGAATGAACATGAGCAAGTTCATAGTTTGGTTTGTGAAATAGCAATTGGCTATGGTAATTTAACGAAACAGAGGATAAGAAAATTGACAATTATGTACTAATCTAGTATTTTGCCGGAAGCATCTTATTACCAATACCCTCTGGAATTAAGGTGTGGGACGCGCCTCCTGACGCGCATAAGCAAGCGTTAACGAGGTATGTCTTTGACAGGTCTTAATGTTTGGTGATCTCATCGCTGTATAGTGGCACCCTTGCGCAGTTATCGTTGATTTCGACCGTGACATATGCGATAACAGTTGTTACAAAAGTATTGCGTACTATATGATTGGACCACTAATAGTGGCTTTGAACAGACATTTAACGGTACTACTTTTTGTTCCTTTTTTTCTCTGGTTTCTCTCTCTGACCGCCGTGGCCTCGAACCTTATTGCATGCGCCGCTATTAAATGATCCGCATCTCCTGCTCGATCCACTTTAAAAAGGAGTAATTTAGCTAGCGTCCATTCTGTTGAAGTTGGGCGAAGAGCGCGATTATGCTACTTTCCGTGAATGCCTTGCAACGGTACCAACCATTGTATATTGTGCAATCATTAGGAACGTAGAACTTAAGGTAAATAATACGATGTGACCTTGTGACAGCTAACGAAGCTGAACTCATTCTGCTACTGGCGAAACGCCTATTGCCCTTGATAATCCCTTTTCCCGTTTAACTTGTAGTGAACACACACATCGATAAGGTAGCTCTACTCTGAAGAGTCTTTTGATGTTTTGACAAATTACACTCTGGTACATGTCACATTTGCTTCAATATACCTGATTTTACTCATTAAGACTACTCCCGAAAAAGAATGATAATTAATGTTTCTGAAAGTCACTCTATCCAAAAACATTGCGGATCGTGTTCTCTTTAATTCAGATCGAAACCTCTTCGATCAGAAATCCAAATTAATGCTAATTACATGTAAAAAGAGAAAATGTCCTTTTAGTTGTTCGAGCAGAAGAGCTTTTTGTGAAAGGGTGGAATTATCTACATTACATCTTTTTTTATACTCATAACATATATTTGAAGTACAAGTACGTTTAGATACAATATATGAGGTTAGTTCGATTTTCTGCTTTGCTACGTTGAGCGGTTTTTCTATTTATCTGTTAGAAGCGCTAGCGCTCCAATTCTACTTCAGTACCGTCTCCACTTTTGTGAAGCCGTACGGAAGGCGGCTTGAAGTCGGTTGCCCTAATTCAGCGGTTGACATAGGTGTTTTCTTCTTGCTAACCTGCTAAAGTAATCTGACTCACAGGTCCCAGTCTTCTCGTCATGATCTGGATAGTTCTAGAGGATATCCTCAGCGATGGCTACAAATAAACGTAACGCCTCCCTCTAGATCGCTGCTGCTGCTGCTGCTGCTACAGCAAGCTCTCTGTCATTCTGATTTTCACTCGTTACACGGCCCTACATCATCATCTTTACATTAGTCTGCTCGTTTTGCCTTCGTAACTTTTACCATACGCCTGTCTCAACAACCTTCGCGCGATGACCCGCATCCGGAGCTTTATCAAGATTGACGACGAACGACGAGCGGGAAAAGATGAAAATGGCGATGATCGACCCAGTGGGGGAAGGCCGAGTGGAGTTAGGTGTATGGATAATGCTCCCCGTAGTGGTTGGCTAGAGATGACATAAGTTAATGTCATCGGTGTCCTACAAATTAAGTTTTTGTGTGCCCAAAATGCAAATCTATACGTTGGTCAAAGACGCCATTAGCAACAACAGTAGCAGAACGGCAGTTATGGAGGTTTTGGAAAGAAGAAGAATTTGGTATAATAATTACACCGCCTCTGGGAAGTGCGCATACAATCACGTATATGTAATAGATTGGCAGCCACCATAAACAAGGTACTTTGAAAGCTATCTATAATGACAAAAATTATCCTTAACTATCTCTTCGTATTCAGCTATCGTATCACGTATTAGGAAGCCTCGTCAAATCCCGTTATCTCTGTGTGTATATTCAGAGATTGTCGGAAAGCTCTTTCTTGCAGTTACGGTTGCCCTTAGCCGTGTTTTGATTTTCCTTTTCGTCATCTCTCTGCATATCGCCGATCTTTCAGGTCTCAAACAAGGAATAAAGCATTTGAGGAGAGCTGGTGCAGGAAGGAAAGAACTGTATGTATGTGTGTAGTAAAACATGCAAACATAGTACTGAAAGGTTTCCCTGGCCTTTTTCCTGCTCATTAGGCCGCCGCTCGGTCGATCATCAATCCGCGATTTGGACGCGCATACATTGTCCGTTAGACAGGCTCTTTCAGCCAGATCGAGCCAAGCAAGCTTGTGAGAGTACGGCTGTGACGAGGTTTCAGCAGCCGAAGAGATGCTAAAAAACGACTGTGTCTCCATAGTTCGTTGTGGCTGTTGATTCACCGACCTGTCTAGAGGTTCGCTTGGTCCAGCCTTCGTTAAGCGCAGTCATGACCGAGCTTATCAGATAGACTGAATTGGTGTGGCCGAGGAGAAGCGCCAACGCTGTTCGCGTCAACCTACGGCTATCTCCGGCGCGCGAAGACCTCAGTAGAAACACTAGCACCAGTGAAAAAGCAGGTTCTACTGTGTACTGCATAGGGGCAGCACTGTGTACGCAGACTCGGCAGGACGAGAACAACACAGAAGAGCAGAGAAAAGACACACCTCAGCTGTACCGTCCGCCTGTTTCTCTGTTCCGTCTGCTCACTTCGTTGCTTGGCGTTGCCTGCCTTCCTACGAACCGGCTGTGTACTACTGCTGTGTCGAGGGGATGGGAGCGATAGTGATGGAAACAGCCGCAGAGTGGCTGGCGGCCCACAAAACGGCTGTGGCCGTGAGCTGCCTTCGCTCTCCCTCCTCCTCGGAGCGCGTGGAGAGCCTTTTGCTCTCGCACAGAACCTCCGCGGGTCTCGTTTGTTCCTGCCTGCAATTTCCTGCTCTCCCCCTGCCTTTCTTCACTACGAGTCTTCGCTCTTCTCTGCTGTACTGTGGGGTGGCTCCACCGCACTAGCCGCGGCCCCCTGCTTCTGCTTGTTCCGTTGACAGCGGACTATTGCCACAAGCGTACTATTTTCAATTCGTCCCACAATAGCTTCCTCCTCACTATTACCACTGCTGCTCCAGCCCGTTCCAGCAACCATCGCTTATAGCTACTGCCGTTGCTAGTGCTGATGCTGCCTAGCGCCTGTCTATCTATTCATCTCTTTGGCCGACCAGCTATAGAGGAGTAGTAGGAGCGGTGAGGCGAAGACCCCTCACTTTCCACTCACGTAAGCCCAAAAGCCTCCACCATCATTACCGGTAGCCCCACCATCACGGCCTCCTCCTCCTCCTCCTCTGCCACCTCAACCAACGCCAGCAGCCGTGCCGCCGCTGCCATCGCTCGACTCGCCTTCGTCTGCCTAGTTGCCAGCCGGCTGCCCCCTGCCTACTCGTTGGCTTTCGCTGCCGACTCTCTGATAGCCTGTCTGCCTTCCTGTGTTTGCCTTTGTCTGTCTGTTTTATCGTTCCCTCGCCTTCGCCGCCGACGCAGCCTCCCACTACCGCCATCACCTCCCTCGCCCCCGGGTCTGCACCCCTCCCCATCAGTTGCTGCTTGCCCCGGATGAGAGAAGAAGATCCCAAACCAGGCCAAATAGGCTAGAAGCAAGGGCTCATACAGCAGCAACAGCAGGGGGTTATTCTATCGCATCAAAGAGGCCATCGCTCGCCGACTGCTGTGGATCGCTGTCGAGCGCTGCTGCCCATAATATACACAGTTCTCTTTCGAGTGCACAGTTTACGAACGACACGACGCGGCACAACGCGACAAACAAATCAAATCGTGCATAGTACCCAGCCAGGTGGTCAGCTTTTAGTTGCTGCACAACGAACTCAGCAAGTGATTTGCATTGAACCTCGTCGACGACGCCGTTCTACACGTTCCATGCCATAGTCATTGTCGTCAGAACAGGCAGAAGCTACAAAGTGAGCATCGTGAGCATCATCGTTTGCACTTCGTAACGAAGACCTCAAAAAGCGGCGGTGCCTTCATTGCTTTGTACGTGCACTCTGTGCAATTTGTGCACTTCATGCGGCTTCGTTTCGTGCACTAAACGGAGACGGGTGAGGATGAGTGCCGGTTTCAGTCGTGTGCAAACAGCTGCACGCTAATATACATCGGACAGTGGAACTTTACATGAGAGTTGCGTCCAGCTTCATTTCATCGGTCTCTAACTACCAACAGCTCCAAACCCCATCAACGTCATCGCTACCAGCGAGATCAGTAGTACAGAGGTCGTTATTTCCCTAAAAAATCATCGACACAACGATTTTACATCGATTTATTGTGCGCGTGTTTTTGGGCGCGTGTGTGTGTGTGTGTGTGTGTGAGTGTGTGTGTGAGCGCGTGTGTGAATGTTGCTTCCATACTTCGTGAGCTTTTGGGGGTGCGCGGTTTCGAGGGGTACAGTTTCGCCTTGTCTATGTGTATCTGCGTGTCTTAGTATCTGCAAGTCACTCAATCTGGCCAGAGGTTTTAGGCGATAGCAAATGGTTCTGCCTTCTAAATGATTGTGCGCCGCTGTAACGCCGCCGACGACAACAAGCGATAGAAGAGACCGCTCTGACGTTATTTTGCTCAGCTGTTGTTGCTAGTATTACTTCCAGCGCCAGTCAGAAACGGTATTATCGAGTTGCATCTTCTCTCGTATTCGAATTTCGATTGGAGATAGGACGGCGACAATCTGTTTTGTTATTACAACGCTTTGTCGCTTTCCCGTCGAGGAGTAGCGTGCAGCTTTGGCACTTCTCACAACAACCCCATTAGTAACTGTGGCACTGAAAGGCAGAAAGAGATAATAAATAACACAGGTCAGCAGCGGTGCATGCGAAAGCCACGAAGAGAAGAACGCCACTCGGAAAATAATACCATGTTTGTTTGGCGTGTCTTACGACAATTAAGGACATAAAAAGCATACGTACAGAGTAATATTTTATATATGTAGATTTCTAATATGACGCTTTAATTATTAAAGGTGCATTTGACCCAATTTGAGTTGAAGAAACAACATTTATTTCAACAACGGTGTGACGTCCGGCAGACTGTCTGGCCCATAAATTTAATCACATCGTTATTCTCGCCGCAGTGACAGACTAAAACTTTTCTTCGTTGCCCTTCTAGATCGGCTTCCGTTTTTCGAATGTGGGTGACCTACTTCATAGGCAAGAACAGAAACGACGAAAGGAAAAACAATTCGAGGGAAAAAGTAGGAGGCTAACAGAAGCCAGCCTCAAGGCTGGTACCGAACAGAGTTGGGTGCCGAGCTTCGGTAGAATAACCCGGTTTGTCAGGCAAGCAAACGGTAATAGCATCTGCCTGTTCCCCGGCCATGCCAGCGTTAAACCCCAATGTGAAATATTGACTCATCATGATTTGTGCTTGATCGTAGCATCTGACAACCGTTCTCAAGTCAGGGTCAAACAAGCTCGGCTCGGAGGCCAACCAGGACAGATATAAAAGTAGCAATATAAACTATAATGAACTACCTTGAAAAGGTGAGAGACACAAAACTGAAGACAGACGGAGTTACACGTAGTAATAGGAAGTAATAGGAGTAGTGATTTGCGAGAAGGTGGCGGCGCTAGAACGGTACTGCGTGCGACGGCCTTCGAAAAACATTCATAGACTTCTTCTTATGGGAGGATCAGTAAAACGAAGTTACCGGCTCCTTTTCTTCGTTAGGGGTCAACAACAACGATAGCTTGCTTCCGTATACAGAGGTCAGAATTTCTGCAATGGCTGCCATAATATTGTTCAGTCGGTCCAACAAACTGAAGGGAGTGCAGGCGTCCATGTCCGCCACCATGGTTCGCGTATTTGCTAATGCAATGCTTGGCTTCTTTTCCCCAGCAGCGGTAGCATTTCGCAGTGCAAGCTGAACCTGTCGATATAGCAGAAACTTAAGCGCTCTGATAGGCGAACAGAACAAACATACACACGCGTACAGTTTCGTCGGGCTGATTTTTTTTCGTTTCAGCCATCGGGTGATCTATATAGTCGTTGTTCGGAGAATTTAGGTGCTCCCTAAGTTGAGTTCCCAGGACAAAGCAAGTTTCTATGTATTTCCCTCTCCCAAACGTAATCGGACGTTAATGGTTATTTTCGGTAGTGACGCGCCTCAAGCGTGACCACGACAATCCGCAATCAGTAAAGAGAAGGTTCCGAGGCTAAGATGGTAACTTAGAATTGCAAATCGCATATGCGACCAAAATGTTCATCTTCTCGATTCTGCTGTGAAAAGGTCGAACCCGAGATGCGACTGCCAAAAACGTCAACACAATAATGGGCCGTAACAAGAATTCGGTAGAATCGTATATCGGATTGGAACGGTATTTCGATGTATGATTTTGAGCCCATAGGCATTTCTTTCGATTTTCATAGCAGTTTTGCGGAAGCGGATCGGTCCAACAAAGTAAAGGTCTATCATAGCCAGTCTATTGTTTTCAATATTAATAGGGGCTTTTTCTCGATTCTCACGTTATAGAAAAGTTGTGTCAGTGACCGAAATCGCTTGCTTAAAATTTTAGGCATACAACTGACGTTGCTCATTCATGTATGTAAGTAACAAACTTCTCAATACATACTAGATACATCGTTCACAACAGCTTAGATAAACAGGGAAATAAGCTATACTCAATATGTTCTTAGTATAATGCTTTGCGCCTTCAAGCGTGGCCCCTTGCGATCATAAACCTCAATACCTATTTATTTCTTCTTTGCCCAAGGGCTAGATGCGTCTAAGCGTATTGTATTTTGTTGGCTCTGCCTGCGATCGGCTTATCTGGGGCGGTAACGGAGTTAAAAGGCCATCAAGCATCATAAGTGCATATTCATGTTTGTTACGCAATCTTTTTTTACTAGCTCGATAGAGTAAACCTAGAAACTGTTTAACAGGGGAGAAATCACCGTTAGGACAACGACGAGCAGAATTTGGCCCGAAAACGAAAGCTGAAAGGAAAATTGTGTTCGTCAAAATGAATCTCCTAGCGTCGCAATAAACAGTAAACTAGGTACTTGATTATGCCTAGACACAGTTAGGTTTCTCTACTCTTGGCGTGACCTAATGACGGTTTAATGATACTAGATCGTAACGTAACGGTGTTTCTATGGAGCAAAAAGCTGCTAGACAAGCATCTACTACTAACCTGACACAAAGTTACACATCAAGAATGAAGGACTGAATTAGAAAATACACATGTGACAGCTCCACTTTTCTTTATTTGTTATCAATCCTTAGCGACCGAATTGTTAGCCCTTTTGGCCTTATACGTAGAATATGCATATAACTGGGCGATCATCCAGCCGACGGTTCGGCCACGATGGCTTTTGGAAAGAGCATTTGCCTGGTTTGTTGCATGTGCTATTGTTACCCAGGGTATTGAAGAAGCCATCGTTTTCCATCGGATTGAGCCTTGACCACTGTACATTCTATATATACGACATATGCAAACGCTAGGATATCAAAGTACGAGATCTGGCTACTTTTTTTAGTAAATGCAAGGTACATAAGGGTAGAAGGCCATCGAGCCAATTATATTTGAACCTAGTCGAAGCGGTCGTGACTCATTTTTAAGGTACTTTTGGTAAGGTGTTTCCACTGCTTTGCACTGTCATGCAAGTAACGTTGCAGGGTATTTTCGTATACTGCAGCTCCAGCTTCTGGCTAATGCAGTCCTATATAACAAAATATGCGAAAGGCAATGCAGAGCTATTCGTGTACGGATCACACCGTCTCTGGCTTCAGTTATAATTTTTAGGGGATACATATCATACCAGATGCTTCCGTAAATCCGTTATGCACAATTAGACCGACTGACATTCTTTTAGAGCCGAGGCTCGGAGCAGTTTTCGCGGGTCGTCAGCAATTGACCGGAATGATCGTTGAAGTCATGAGAAGCCTGAGCGCTTTTCGTCGCCTTAGCAACGGGGTAATCCTCCCAAACAAATAAACATGTCTTATTATGCATAGCTATATACTTCATCTGCATTATAGTGTTTACTTAGTTCATCTTACTAAAAATAAACAGAAAATTTAATAACACTGTCGTATAAACTACAAAGTAAAATAATTAATAAGCTTTACAAAAATTTATTCAAGTTAAATTAAGTATATCATAATAAATTAAAATTTTTCGTAAGGATTTCTAGTTAATTATGATTAATTGAACCCTCACGAGATTTTTTTTAGAATTACTAAAACTTCTATATAATACACCTTTTTAACTTTAAAATTATAGTCTTGACTCCGCAGCAGTTATTACCGTCGTACATAAATGACACAGAAATCGATACAACTTAATCATCTTAACTTAGAGATTTTTGTACTGTCAGAGTCTTGCGAGCGCTTGCGGCGCGTAATAAAGAACTTGAAATCCTGCACTCAGGCGCGCTTTGTTTTTGGTTTCACAGAAAACAATCTGACATCGTGCATTAGGCTCAGACTAGGGCTACAGAAACAAACCTAAGTAATAAAGGAACAGGTCAACATTGAAACACTATCGTTCCATAAACGTTCTATAAAGGTTCGTTATGTTTGTTCCTTATCGTTCGAATTCATAGCCCTTGTTTTATTAACATCGTGTGAGATGCTTCTTATCTTGACTCGGTGATCAGGCGACAGCGTCTGCTTGTTGCGTGCAATAGAAGACACCTTCCTGGGTAAACAACAAGTCAACGCTGCCTTAGATATGTCCTCCATTGGCAACGCATGCCACGTGCACGAAGATTGTTATCATTTATCTTAAAATCTTTGTTACGGACTTTTTACCGCAAATAATGTAATTTAAATGGCCCGAACAACGTGTCAATGCAATGATGTAGCACTGATTTTAAAATTTAAGAAGAACAGACAAGGTACAGAGTAACGAAAAAACTTTGTTTGTTCAATGAATGACGCGTGTGCAAAGGATGGCATTTTTAAAATTTGTAAGCTTCATTTCCTTCCGACGCGCAATAGTTTGTTATTGATCCTAAAAAGTAAATTTAGTTAGGTCTCGCATCTTAGGTCAACATGACAACTTCGAGCTTTCGAGAGGAGCTTTCTGTCTAGTTATATCACTTTTTGTAAACCTATAACAAATCATAGACAAATCCCAGACCACAACGTTCTCCAAAGATTAGTAGGCAAAAAGTTTACCCCCTAAGCTAGCACGGGGCCTTGTGTTGCCTAATCTACATATTCATGCTAAGTGCGGCAGAGAGTGAGACATTGCAACAGAGATTTTCAGGCAGAAGCTCTCATACTGAACGTGCACTAATGTGATGTCAGAGTCCGCGGCATAAACTTATGTCAACCTAAATGTATCTTATTGCATACGAGCATTGACCAAACGATGTAGTGTTTGACGCTCACAAAGTTCATGAATTTCCGGCTTTTATTTACAGCGAATCATTAAGTTGAGAAACGCAAAAATCTAAGGCTAATTCTACCTATTCAACTTAACTGTATACTTTAGAAGCACGTTGGACATTAGACCACATAATCCTGCTTCTCGAGTGGCTCTTAAAAACCCTTAGTGCACTTCGCAAAAAGGTTAAAGATGCTTTAGGCTTAGGTGCAACGAGTCGGAAGCGACAGGCCTCTTGAAAAATGGACTACTTTGGCATTGTTTTCGGCTGTGCCGCCTCTCGTCCTCCTATTTAATATTTAAATATGGTCATCAACTTTGCAAGTATCGCTTGGAGGTAAAATAAGTGAATGTTCATCTCGGCATGCTCGGCATCATTGTCTCAATGTCCTTTTTATTACACAATGATTTTATTTATAATAAATAAGAATAAACGACAGCCTTATTATGCCTTTGAAGGCTTTCCAAGTTAAATCTAATATGGTAAGTATTGTAAGTAGTGCAACGATCGACCTCGAAGTGAGATTTTGTATTTTGTATAAGGCATTATTTTACAATAACATATAAGAAATGCTTATAATGCCACCGTCCGCATAGGGCAAAGGCTGAATTGTTTCAGCTTTGTTGCTTAGTACATCATTGTTATATCATGTACTAGGCTATGCTCTAACCATATTACATCAGTGTAAAAAAATGGAGGATTATCTATATCCTCATCGGCAAACATAAACAAGTGAATATTTCTAATCTTGAAGGCCCATAACTCCTAATAATGAGTTTACATGAAAATTCGCACCCACGTAACTTATTAATATCTATGTGTGATATTAAAAAAAAAAAAAAAATTTATAAAGATGAGAAAAAATGATCTATAAACATAGGTCGAAACAACTTAATTAGCGGCGGGGGGGGGGATAGCAGCGGGGGAATTAAAAGGGGATCAAATTTTTCAGACTTCCGGGACCAGTGTACAGGCGACGCAGATCAAAAGATTTAATGTGACTTGTGGTCATTAGCCATTATCATTTCAGATTGAAAATCCTACTTACCGAATATACTCGCGTAGTTTAAGCAGTTTAGGATGGACATACACTGAGCAGCTTTATAGAGCGAAGTGCAATCCACCTTTTCAGGTTCAAAGTGAAAAATAGACCGTGGATTTCATTCTGCAAAGTCCCATTTTTTCTTTATCTGCTTCCTGTATAACAACAAAACCTCACTAGAATAAGCCAAATGCTCTATGCTCGTAATAGCGACTGCTTGTGGTAACTTGTAGCAAAAAAGTTATTCTGGAACTACAGGTCAAGTGTGGGATTTCTGGATAATTGTTTGCGTAAAGCTATTCATCTAAGAACGTTTTTACTCTATATTAAACATACTTTTAATATACTGATTTAGTAAAATTATGAATATGAATTTATGTGATAAATCGTATGAAATTAATGGCTGTTTCAAGCCATAATACAACTGATCTCTATTAAGGGTTTGCACAATACCTTGATAGTGGTTTTTATGCCTTATACCGAAAAAATATCTTAGAACCAATCAAGTTCGGGATTCTGTTTATAGCAGGAATATCAACTTCAGTCGGATGCTTGACTTTGACATTTGATGTTCTGATGTCTCTACTCTGAGACAGAATTTAGACGACACAGGTAGCATAACTTTCACCATGTTTTCGATTTTCAACAAAACTAATGGATCGCTAGAGAGATCCAGGACAAGTCATCTCAAAGCCAAACAAGGATATTCGCGCAAGGAAATATCTACTACTGAAACCGCGCAAACGGTCGAGAAAAGGAAAAGGGCCATTCCATTACCTTTTACCATCTCGCTAGCAGCTACAGTTTGAATTCACGAGTAAAAGATTTTGCAAGTCATCAAGGTCATGCAAGTAATCTTGTTGCAGGATCGTAGAAATTCTCTTGTGTCACATATCTTGTAATAGGTACTTAGGGCTCCTGTGTAGATTAAGAGAAGTTCTACCGCGCGAAAAAATTAGTGGATACCCAATCGTTGATTTGCATTCAAGGGCTTTTGTTCTGCAGCTGACCTTAAGTTTTCCCTATTATATTTATTTTTGGAAATAACTAATTTCTGTCGAGGTGAGCTTGCTACTCAAAGAAGACTATCACACTATCGTCTCTGTGATTGCGGAAATCGTTCTTATGTTGCTGAATGAAAAATCGGCTGATTCGGTGTTGGCAATATTACAAAGTTTTATTAATGCCGGCTTACGAATAAGGCAGCTTTTCTAACAAAACTTCGAACAGATTAAAAAAAAAAACAACAAGAAGAAACTTATTACATAAATTCGTTGAATTTTAAGTCCGGTACCGGCGTTAAGCATCTTTATTTTCGGTTTCAAACCTCTACCACGACGTTTTCTTCGATCTAGTAGGCAAAACGTTACCCATACGCTATGATGAGGACTATAGGAAGTTATGCGTTCTATCATATACTTTTCCCCAATGATTGCTAAGTTCAATTTTCGATCACCAGCTTATGGACGTCTGCCTGTACAATCATCGATCACCATAACGACTATGCAAACCTGTCAAAAGTGAACCTGCGCATCACGTGGACTACGAATTACAACCCAAGATATTATTACTGCAATTACTATCATACCTCCATAGAATATGGCCAGATTCATAAACGCACTGATAAAATAAATATGTCTGCCGCACTCCGTTACCAACAGCGTCAGTGGACCGGATCGTCACAGTGACTCCTATAGCGAAGTTTGAGTCGCGTTAATCTTGTTTATCCGTTATAGGCATTATCGTTTCTATAATATATGCACATAGTTTACTCATTATGGTTGTTACTTGCTTTATGGCTCACGCCAACTGGATCCTTTTCTATGCACGCTAGCTGAGCTGTTCCGTGTGCGCTAATGTGGCGCAACATCGTAGACTATTGCCAGAACGTTCAGCTCAGACCACCAAGAGAAACGATAAGGTAATGGCCGGAGGTCTCAGGCACAAACACAATGACGGCCCCAGCGAAAGCTTGTCAAAGATCCTGAAACAACGACAGGTGGTATGCTTGTGTTTTCGACAACGGCTGAGTGAAAGGTGACTCGGTGTCTGAGCACTGCTTAAGGAATTTTAACCTCTCCTTCGAGACGATACGGCCATCACACGCCGACGATTTCAAGGGCCTCGGCTCCTGTCCTGCCTGTTTCTTTCCCCCCGCTCCAGTTTCCTAACTCTAGTGTACTCTCACGTGGAAAACGACGTACTGTGTCTATGGAACAGTGTGTACAAATAGCCTGACATTTAGCTCCAATCTTTTTTAATGATTCAGAGATGTTTAGGACGGCTGACGCTGGCCTACAGGCAACAAACTCATGAGGCGTGCGTTTCATACTTACTTATTTACCAAGAACGGCCCGTACAATTTCCGCACATCGATACATGCGGCGGAAGTAAAATGAGTTTTCAATGCATTTGACAAGGAAATGAGTTGCGATAAGGCCGGGGTGATATGATGGAATTAAGTGGAGAAGCTACTCCAGTCTACGCGGAGTTCTTTTCGCCACAGCCGTCGTTGCCGACGACTTCGTCATTACCAGTGAGTAGTTTCGTCCTTGTGTAGGGAAGCGAATAGGATAGCCCCTGTCCCTTCACTCTTTCTCAGGTCTTCAGTCCTTTAGAGGTTACGCTGAATGTGGGTATTTATAGCGTTTCCATTTGCAGTAGCTCAAGCCCATTGCTGCTGCTATACGCACTAGTTCATGCGCGCTTTATCTTTTCAGCCGATCACGGTCGGTAGTCACACGCGGTGGCAACTGTTGTTGCAGCGTGCGGTATCTAAATTGGGAGGCGGTAGCTGTGTTGAGCATCCACCCAGACCAGAGTCAATTCGGTAGGTCTCGGACCGCGAACCAAGGACAGTAGAAAAATGGTCCGATTATTAGCCGAGGCGTTGTAGATTCTAGATGATCTGGAACTTCGTGTAACGATAGGGATCGCGGAGTCGAAGTCAACGAGAAACGTAATTAAAAAAGCAGATGGCTTTTAAAGGGTTTCAGAAATAAAGTCAACAACAAAATACATCGAGTATCGGCTAATCCTCGGAAGGAGGTGCTAGTGGAACCAGTGGTAATCGAAGAAGCTACCAAGGAAGTGATACTGCCGGTCCGTTGACAGTGCAGGCCGTTAGCCTATTGGGCCATGCGCGCCGTATCATGGAAGCAGAATTTTCCGCTTGATCATGTGGATAAACATGATAATTATTACCATAAATGTTTTATGCCCCGGCCTTATTAGTCCACGCCCGGTTTATGCCGGCGTCTTCTCGTACGTAAGACGTTGTTCCCCCATCAGTTGCTGTTCATCTACGTTACAACAGATATAATACGCCTGTTCGACAGCCTAGTATTATCGCACGGGCGAATTAGAATTAACAACTCTTTCGGCCTTGTCTGGAAAGTGAGCTCTTTCCGATAGTCGTCCATACGCGATAGACGTACCATTGTATCTGCTGTTATGATTTGCAATAGTTAATCAGATATTATACACTGTTCGACTATGTAATTATTAGATATTCTATAGAATTGTGCACTTATTCTAGGAGTAAACACGATGGTCAATTAGACAACTTCGTTTATGTTTCTCAACTCTACGTACGATGCATATGTTTCTGGACCGTACAGGTCATGACGCATCGTGCCGATGACAATACATATATAATTGCCCATATGATTTACCCACGGATGCGCGTATCTAGACAATCAGTTACTACACGTCTATTGTCGTTCATTCATTCGTTACGTCATACGGGCTATTCACTATCATGAATATATTTGTTTGAGGTGCGGGAATTCGAGGAGATCGGTAAAAAACGAAACCTTCCCAAACTCACATCGTTAATCTTCTCTAATCACCGTCACCGCTTCATTTAGCAAAGTGACCATCAACCAAAAAGTGTTCAACCTCTAAAAGGCAGCTACCTCATCAGCTGATGGTAAAGTTTTAGGAACCTCAACGAGCAATCGTGGATCCTATGTACATGCACAATGTTATTAGTAAAATAGAGGAGCACGTGGATAGATTGATGCGTCGATATCGCCGTCTACCTGATTATAGCTTGCTACTATGTTATGACTTTGCTGGTCAATGTCAGCTACAAGTCGCGCGGTCCAACATGTTACTAAGTTTGTGTTATAGCCACAGAATTGCTTTGAAATACGCCGTCAGCTGGAAGGTGTTTGTACGAATACACACACACACACACACATATACACAAATTTGTAACCTGTAAGACGACTTAGTAAGCTGCTCTTCCAGCTTTTATGCGAAGCAGCATTGAACATTGTGAAACAAAAAAAAAGATGTTTACTTATATAAGTAAACATCTTTCAAGGTAGAGATAAAGATTTCTATAATGATTTAAAAAATATTTAAAACAATGACATACTTTAAACAATTAGATCTGAATCTTTTTAGCAGACTTAGGGGTTAAATTTCATATAAAATTAGAGCTTTGAAATAGTGGCAGGTTAGGGCAAATCGGCAGGCCAGCATCGTATCTGCTCGCATTTAGATTTGACAAATGGCGTCATAGCGACTGCAATGAAAGCGGTATGTAACTGATGATAAGCAAAAAACGCCACGTGAACAGCTCGGCTCGTCCTTGTACAATAAGCAATTTTGTATATATATATATATATATATATATATATATATGTATATAAATAACATATACGCATATGAATCATCGTATGACCGCCTACCGTATATGTGTGAAGCGTAATTTCGTCACATGATATTCTGAAGAGGGGCTATGTCTCGGTCAAGTAGCACGTATTATCTATCAACCTCTAGCCATTCCATCATGATTATTATCATCGTCGTCGTTGTCGTGTGTGTTTTGTGACTCCTCCCTGTCGGGAAGCGACAGATGGGTCCGCCGCGTCTAACGAAGTGCCGAACCTAGGGAACTGCGAACGCAGACTTTGATACGTTACATTTTTCCATTGCTGCTGCTGCTGCTGCTACCGCTGACGTTATTTTTGATGATGATGAGACTGGTCATAGCGATGGTGCTGCCCTCTGTCGTTGATTCGTGCCGGGCTGTTCACGTCGCAAGCGCACTACGCCGCACCATCGAAAACTTTTCTATACTGGTACTAGTGAAATAGACAAGATAGCCGCGCTATGTATTGGCCGAAACAAGCGCCAAGTATAGGCACTGCTAATATTGATTATATATGAGTGTAGTGTTCGTTGAGAGAGATTCAAAGACTCTAGGTCCGCCGCCTTCCGTAGTTGTAAAGCTCGGGCTCACGACCATGCAGGCGCATCTGAGGTTCAATGGAATTAAACGGCATGGTACGATAGGTGGGATTTCTTAGGCGCCCGATCCCAGATAGTACATGTTATCATTAACGCTAACAGTTAAAGTAGGCGTTTCGTCTAATTTTGCCTGTAACAAACAAACTTTCGAATCTAGCCATAAGTGGAAAATAATAATGCCTTGATGTATATAGCCGGTTCGACGTATAAAATTGCGCCTTTTTACATCGGCGACATTTATTCGTGGGTTAAATTGCGCTTCATCGGATGCTGAGCACAGCGAGCTTGATGAGTACACTTTTATTTAGTGGAATATTTGTACCGTATTGAAGACATTCGCCACACCTAATTCCGACTTCAATGTGTCCTTCAATGTGTCTTTCAGGGGTCTTTGGTCTATGACAGCGTCAACTGTCCTACGCAACAACAGGATGAGTTCAAAAAGCCTCTATCAACAGCTT
The DNA here is from genome assembly GCF_002443255.2 of Varroa destructor. Lineage (NCBI taxonomy): Eukaryota > Metazoa > Arthropoda > Arachnida > Mesostigmata > Varroidae > Varroa > Varroa destructor. The sequence continues at coordinate 23,345,169 of NW_019211457.1, read as the reverse complement.
TAACAGAATCAAACAGAAGTTGCATTGAACTGTTGTGACGGGGTTTACGATACACGACTAATCACCGCCCTTTAAACCGTCTTCCAAGTAGTCACTGTTCAAAACAGCAATTATTCGAGAAAACTTAATTTTCACATGTATCTTTTATGCTTTTCAATAAGCCCCGACTGCATATTACCATATATTGTTGCTCGTCTGCTCATACGGCGTGCGAAAATACACAGAACGAATAGTTTTCGAACTTTAAGCTAAATTTTATGGAGCACAGGCAAACCAAGCGTGATCCGCGAGATTCATCGGCAATCCGCCTACAAGCGTATATATCAAAACAAGATCAACTACTATAACGATGTTATTATTATTATTATAAGGAAAGCGCCAGCACTCAACATTTGTTGTTATGCTACAGCCGACCGGTTTGAGAAAATAGAAGCTTCGATGCGATAGAGTAAGTTTACGTTAATGAGTTTTAGTGGCATTTTCAACTTTTTCAATTGTTCGATCATCGATGGCGTGCATGCAATCCCACATTTAGAAATGATCAGTCGGACACGACTGCTGCTAGCGCCAGAAGAAGCTAGCGCACGCACTACCCTGAAGTGATTGGGGCAATAGAGAAAAGCGTGGGCCAAAATATCAGGACTAAAGTACCGTGTTGTGGTTCGGCAGGACTGTGAGTTAGCAACTAAAAGGTCGCCGATCTGGGCCAAACTCTGTCATCGCTGGGGTCGTGGTGGGGCCCAGAGCCCAAACACGACAACATCGAATAGGTTGGTGCCGTTACTGCTTATTGCTTACTGCGACAGTACACTCACACGGTTGGTGGGCGCCGAAGTGGGGGAAACGAAGAACAGCCTTTGGCGAAAGGCTCAACAAGCGGTAGCTATTGAACGTCACAGCGTTCTTACTGCACCAAACAGTAGCAGTAACTGCAACATCAAGCCAGTATCATTCTGTACGGCGAAAGGCTACCAGCCTCTTGAGGCCTACGGGAGCATATAGAAGACCTCAGTGAGACTAAACGAAGCTTGCCAGGCTACAAGACTGTTGTTGCAGTGATAACGACAGCGAAAGTTTATTTGTTTGTCGTAACGGTGTGCCTTGATTTCATCGCTCCCGACTTTTCGGTAACGTTTTCTAGTATTCTGTTCCAACCCAGGCTTCTCTGACCAGCCTAAATCTTAAAAATTACGTATCGCAATCAGAAAAGCTACGCTCGTGGGAGAAACTTCAAGATATGCGACCCAACATCAGTAGATGGCACGGAACTGATCTCATTGTTGGAAGGTGAAAGCTTTTTTCGAAGACGCCTGATTACGCGGCAGAAGACACGAGGGAATTTTTACGAAAATCAGCTTTAGGTCCAAGTTTTACGGCACGCAATAGTACAACGAAAAAAAAATAGATATGTTTTAGTCAGCGCTGAACATCTGTGGGAAGACTAGCGATCAGAAACGATACTGAGAAGTACAAAATACAGGATACAAGGAGGCGGAGAAATATAAATAATAAGCGAATCAAAAATAGGTCAACCGATGTGTTTATGTGTTCCACTAGAACAGGCAGACAAACAAAAACGGTTCAAAGCCCTCATCTCTACTATAGAGCATGACTTACGTGACTTGACCGATGCATGCTGTTTCATATACCTGCATGCTTGTAATCGTCCGTATTACCCTTATATGCAACAAGACTATATAACAGATGAATACACAAGTTATGCTGATAGAGCCGAAGCTTGCAGACGACTACACAGAATCATTGTTGCAGCTGCAAAGTAAAGCTGCTACAGCCATGGATTGAATTCGTAACGTCCCATCTTTCTCTCCGCCATCCTGTATAGCTCGCATTTTAGGTTGTCGGACTCACCGCCGCCGCCGCCGCCACTGCGTCCCAAACAGCTGTATCTTGCTAGGCCATTCAGAGAAAGGATACGGGACGAGGACAGTTACGTGGAAGATTTAACCTGGCTATTGTTGAAGCACCACCGCCGCGTCCAGAATACCGCTGCGATTACGGAAAACAAGTTGCTGCTGGAAGATTCAAGGCCAACGAGTCAGGCGGCGAAACACATAACGCACACGTTGGCAAGTGATGACGAACGTGAGCCTGAACTCGGCAGATGGCTAGAGAGAGAGAGAGAGAGAGAGAATAAGATAGAAAAAAAAAACAAAGCGTTACACCGCGTCAAAGTAGTCTCACATGGTGCTGGAACTTCTTAAAACAACTTCATCTTCTTTGTCTCTATGTTGGTTGAAATTAACAAAATTTTCACTATCATCGTCGACGTGTTCTCGTCCACTCAGCTCACGCGCTCACGTTGTTTGGTTGGCCAATGTAAACGGCCCCCAAATTGGCCGTAGGATAGACGACAACGGGACACAAATTATCGTACCTAGCAATTGAAAAGAGGCGACCAAAATAACTGAAAATTTGTCAAGAACTTGTGTCGTTCAAGCTGCGCTGAACCCAATAACGAGTCATTGTTTTTGTTGTTATGATTATTATTATAGTCAGTGGCTGTGGCTATTGAATGTCGAGTACGTGGGCCATTGACGGCCACTTTACTGTAGCCGCTGTGGTCGGCTGCACCATATCTAAGCGAAAGCGTGGCCGCTTAGCTGTCGCCACCTATCGCTTACCTACCCACAACCTGTAACGTACCCATCTCCATCGTAACAAGCGGCAACATCATTATTACTACCACCATCACAGTGACAGCAGCAACAGTCGCCGCGGTGATCATATCCGAACAATTATCGACCGGCGACATTGGTTGCGTCCACGCGCAAGCCGGACTTTCCTTGGCTTGGTTTTCTGGAAGTGAAGGAAATCAAAAAAAGAACAAGAGGCAACTGTAACGCTAGTAACAGGCCCACAGTCGCCTAACCCTACCAGTACTGCTGCCCCACGCATAATACTACACGCATATATATATATATATATATATATGGTAGAAAATTTCGTCGGCGCTTTCTTGCCTCGATTGCATTTCCGTCTTGATGAAACGCCAGAACATTCGAACGCTCTCTTTAATCGTATGCACCCTCACTTATCTGCTCGTGGGGGCAGCCATCTTCGACGCCCTGGAGAGCGATTATGAAGTCAAGCGAAAAAATACGTTGACATATATTGAGAAGGTAAGTCGCTAGATTGAACAACGTATAGTTTATCACCTCTTGCATTTTATTAGGTACCTTGTTTGTTAAGCTTTATTTCACGCTCTCTCAACAACCCATTTAACAACTATCCAATTAGCGAAAAATTGCTCAATTTATGTTGTCAGGAGGTCCCTTGTAGAGACACTTATAACCTAGACACGCAAATATGGCTGAGTAAGCAACGTCATAGCATCCAAGAACTTCAGCAAAACGTCTGTACTCGCGAGGTTCGGAATCAGTAGGAAATACAATCAAGACTATGCATTTCTAGCTTGATGCATGATTAGGGCACAACAGAAGCATGGACTTAGTTACCCCGTATATGTATGGGTCTTGAAGATATGCACAAAGCTTCAACGCATAATTCAGCTGGCGATCGAATATCAAAACGATCTCACCATATGAACGGAAATTGATGCTTTCAGATGCTGATGGATAAATATAACATTTCTGAAACGGATGCCAAGATTTGGCAAACAGTTATGGTGAAAACGGCCAATCGTGCGGTTCGTCAGTGGAAGTTTACCGGGGCTTTCTATTTTGCTACAACAGTGCTAAGCACAATTGGTAAGTGATTGATGAGTGTATCAACGAGGCAGAAATTGTTAATTTCTGTTTGGCCTCCTCTTCCCTGAAAATAGTCTTCAATTAATGAACGGGCAAACTGTTGTCTAGGGACCAATTTCTTTCTCGTGTGAGATCTATGAAAGAAATGTCCTGGGCTTTCTTCATACCGGGTCCTTTAACAGCTTTCAGCAGAAGACGACAACTTCCGACTGTGATAGAGACTCGACTGAGAAAAGTAGAAAGCGCGTTGTCGACGAAGTCGTTGATGGTTTAAACCAACCTACGGTCGCTATATGTACATCTCTGTAGAAACGAAATTTGGCTGGATTGACATAAGTTGACGTCTAAGTAAGTTTATGTCGTTCCGCTCGATGATGTTACAAGGTGAAGTTAATTTGGAGGCTAGGTAGAGCTGTGCATTGCATGACTGTATACCACCGTCACGAGTGCTATACTTCAAGCCTCAAAGTGGAACTGCGCTAATGCTGGTACCGTCTGAGACAGAGCTGTGGGCAGTATTTTCTGGGATATTTTCGAAGTTCAGATTTTTTTCCAGCACAAAAGTTAGGGGTATCCATGAATATTGTTCAAGTATAGTTGAATCTGAAGGAACGAGCGATAATTATCTACGATTGTGATCGACAATCGGTACGATTATGCGGGACTTACTAAGCGAGCTAGTTACGTCCCCAAGAACATATAGCGTTTTGCTTATAAACATAGTTATGAATTTTCGCGCCACAACATTAAGGAAAGGTCGCCATTTAGGTACTATGCATTGACAAATTAGACTTAAATAGACAAATCAAATGTGTGATCCGTCTCGCTTTTTTCACCGCGGTACGACAGTGCACTAAACTATGCAGTGATATCGGATCGTTTCATATTATTACATTTATCGATCGTTCACTCTTCGAACTATGGCAAAGTACGCGAGTATAAAAGAGGCTTCGTCATCCGTTGCTCTCGGAATGTATTCCTGCCTGTGGTAGTCATTAACTGTCTAAGGCTAGCACCATTTGTTTTGGAGGTAACAGCCTTCGAACCCTAATTGATGAAATCTTCATCGTCGTTGATGACCAGCGATCCGCTCATGGTTATTATAATAACAATCAATAGTTAATCAGAAAAAAAAAACTACCTTAGCGGGATATTTTTTATCACTGTAACTAGGAATCGTGCACCTACCGGCGTTCTTACGAGGTGGGAGAGAATCAATCGAACCAGACCTCATAAGTGCAGCAAGATACTGCTGGGTTATCCTTCTATATTAAACGATTATCATCAGTCTAACAATACTACTCTATGTACTGGTCGGATAAGGCAAGGGCGAAACAGAGATATTAATGTTGTTAGAAAGCATTTTTTTTTTTGTTGCGAAAACTTTTCATTGGAACTTCGACTGATTACGGTCCATCAATTTTTCTAACGAAACTCACCTATTAGCTAGACACAGCATGTTCGAGATACTTGTACGGTGAGCATTTATGCTGCTACAACAAGCTCTGCTTGATCTTTTCAGGATACGGACATTCTACGCCTGCCACGTGGGGTGGCAAAACTTTTTGTATGTTTTACGCACTTGTGGGCATTCCGCTCGGCCTGGTCATGTTTCAGAGCATTGGAGAGCGTCTAAATACGTTTGTCGGATACCTGCTTAAGCATGCCAAGAAGTGCGCAAGGTAAGCACCTAACACTTTGCAGAACGGAAATAGTATACTCTATCCGCGTATTACGTTATACCGAACTTAAAATACGACCTTCGTTTTTGCATACATTTTTTTCTTCGATCTCAACTATTGATTTATAGCTAGATATTTTTTCTACGTGACCGCATACGCCGTCCTTCCGATAATTTACGGTAGCTTCTAGCTTCTAACTCGTAGCAAATTGCTGTGGCATCCTCTAGCAGCATTATATATCGTTACTTCTCCGTCGTCTACGTCGCCGTTTGCTAGCCACAACGAAATGAATATACATAAGGCGTACCTTGAGCGTGGTAAACCGCATGTAAGCCAGCGTAAAATGTAATATGCATTCTTGCGACATAAGAGTGTTGCCGTTATGCTCGTTTTCGTTACCCTGAGACTGCCACCGAGAGAGTTAAAAAATTAATGACAAACCATCAATTAAGGTCTGGTTCTACCTGTCTTCAATCTGCTTCTAAATAATTTAGTACATGTTAAATCGAATGAATCGACCCCTGCGACGATGAATGATTGTGATTTAGTAAATTATCACATACTGTGAAGTATTCGATTGAAAAATTTGAAGCTACGAACTTCGCTAACGATAAGTACCAAACATAATCAGCTGTACGTCGCAGAGGTAAGCAGAAGCATCGCTGATGGAACGGTGTTGTCCGCACATAATGAAAATCTGGAGCTGTGTTCAACATATAACCGCAAGTAATAATCTAAAGTAAAATAGGATCTCACTCACGTGGTCCTGGTTGTTTTTCATCGGTAATCCATCGGCATTCTGTACGTACACAAAACCTTCTTGTGATATCAACAGGTGGCCAATACTTGTTTCGATCTTGTTGTAAGACCGTCTTGCGGGACCCGTCTGTACGAGTGCGTTGAACGGAAAACCAATTCGAAGGTGTCTAACCGTGTAACTGCAGCCTATGATCTGCTAAATTCTAAATAGTTACCAATTTAGCCTGGAGCAATATAGAACACAGTAAGGGTTTTGCGACCCGAGTAAGCTGTGTATTGATCAGCTTCTTTACGGATGTTGCTATCGCTGGATAAGGGTACGATTCAATGAAGTTTTAACGTGCCCTATGGTTCTTTTGTGGTACTTTCGCAGGTTTCTGTCCGCTTGGATCTTGTAAATTGCCGCGCCTTCAAAGAGACGGTCGTTTTACTTATTTGCGAGCGCAATTTGGAATATAAATTACAATAGAAACGATGCTTCGCTTTCTATCTATCCCATTTATTTGTTTTCTCTTCTCGTATTGCTTTTTATTATTGTTTTATTCGTCAGATGTTAATTCTGGCATTGGTAAAGGATAATATAAATCATCAAAGCTAGAACATTCTCTTACGGCCCAATTCAGGTAATCAGTATTTTGAGATATGGTTTTATAATAGATATCTTTGTTTTTGTTTGTTTTCAACTTTCTGGTTAAAAGCGGATCACAAACACTTGCTGGGATGATTACCAAAGCCTATCGTTAGTGAAGTCTATGTAGCAATTATTTTTCCTGCGACAGCTTGCTGAATCGTACGAAGCCGTATAGAAACAAACGTGTCATTTTTACACATGTGCTAGCCACAAACGTGCATGTATCACTTGACAGTAACGTAAACCTTCACGTACCTAGATACACGAATATTTCGAGAATGGAACATTGTTGCTCATATTGATGAGAACTGGAATTGCCTTCAGTATACCAAACTTTAAATCTCAAGTACAGACGTATGTGATGATACTTTAGCTCAGATATCACAACTCAGTCGCAATTGAAACATATGGACATTAATTAGACTTGTTTACCTATCGTGTGCAGGCATGGCCAGCACATCAAGATATCCCGTCTCTGTCCTAGTGCACACCTGACGTTTGAACAATTAGGAAATCACGCGGAACAATTACGAAAGCTTTAGCCACATAGTCCGTATCAAAATTCAATAGTCTTGTCATCGTTACTTCAAATTTTTCGATTAATTCTTCCAGATACATTTCTTTTTGACGTCTATATATACATATACATTCTAATTTTCATGTTTAAACGATGTTTTTGACAATAATGTTCTCACATTTCACATTGTCTCCCTGCTAACCAATATCACATAAATGATGTGTAGATATTATCTTGAAGCACGAGTTTGTACGACTGAGCGATCACTTAAATGCGCAAACACCACACGTCGTTGTCCATATTTTTCATTATCCATATTCTCATCGTCCATATATTTGTATATATGAAGCGCGTTGTCTAGCAGCTGGCCCAGAGGTGCTTTTGATGCGGACGAAATGATAAGAATTACTAAGGTACTCGTTGTTAAGATTTTTCCTTCATAAAAACTACATAAGGGAACAAAGTACTTTAGGGAACTTTGCTCACACTTCGCATGCCTTAGACAGGACTCGTCCAGGCCGGCTTTCAAATCGCACTAATATAGACGATAAAAGAAAATTAATGCCGACGCTCAAAGGCAGATTCGATCATTAAAATTGGCTTTCACTCTTTCTAAATATATTGTATAACTTCCATGATAGTCTTAATAAAAGCGCTCTTAAATTTAATGTGTGCTCGCATACACGTACACGCATACAAACACGCACACGCGTCGTATTCTTGCTACGTGCCAGAGCGAATGGACCAAAAGCAGCTGAAGTACAATGACAACTTTCGGTGTCGTTCTTCCAATCCATTTTGAAGGAGTTACAAGGACATACCAAGGATCACCAAGAAAACGCCTCTTAGACCAAAGAATGGAGTATTAGAGCCGTTCAGTTGGTTAAGCATTCCTATCATGTTCCAAGGTCAGTTTGTAATATGGATGACCAATCTAATTATACACAGTATAATGCTCGTAGATGTATTCCTATTCTATTCGAGAACTGTATGTTTTGTTCTCTGCCATTTCAGCTACGGAGCCGTGACGTGTGTCTTCATTATTAGACTTCATTGAAAAGATGGAAGCTTTCTGCGCTGCTAAGACCTCTCCCATTGTAGGTTCGTCAGCGAATTCTGGATAGACACTTTAGTCGCAGAGGCAGACAAGTTCAACAGTCAAATTGTTCTAATGAATTATTCTATATATATATATATATATATATGTATATGTATAT